>NC_133471.1:11506465-11876465 GCF_048565385.1 Saimiri boliviensis | reverse complement strand
ATATGTTTATACATACATAGTGTGTATATATACACACACAGAAACATACATACATACATATATATGTATATATACAAATATATATACACATATGTACATGTATATACATATATACACATGTATATACATATGCATATACACATATATGTATATGTATATACATATAAAATATATACATATACACATATGTGTATATGTATATACATATTTGTATATGTGTATATGTATATACATATACATATGTATATGTATACATATGTATATGTATATACATATATACGTATATATACATGTATATATGTGTATATACATGCATACCTACAGATATATGTATATATGTATATTCATATACATACATATATGTATATACATATATACACACGTACACAAAAACATATATGCATATATGTGTGTATATATACACATATACATGTGTATATATATTTGTGTGTATATATACATGTATATATGTGTGTATGTATATATAATATGTATTTATGTATATATATGTATTTATGTATATGTATATATGCGTTTATATATATGTGTATATACATAGGTATATATACATACATATGTATATACACACATATGTATATACACATAGACATATATAATATTTTTAAATATGTTTATGTTCATATATATATCCATACATATATACACAAACATACACACACACACACACACACACACACGTATATATATATTTGTAATTTTGAAACTATCCTTGGAAACAAAACAGAACACTTTTAGGCCTATATTTAGAAATAAAAGAAAAGGAAATATAAATGTAACCATGCAATTTTAGTATTCAATAAGTTAATTGAAGGAATTTTTTTTCATCATAGTAAATTTCAGTCTCTGTTTTCATGCAAAATCTGGTACTCGATTTGTGGAAGATCAGTTGTAATTACAGTGATATTTGCTTGGTGAAAATGATTTTTTTGTTTGAATTAAGCATGCCACAGGCTGTTTTCTACAGAGGCGTTTAGGAATGTAGTTGCGTAAAGAAGCTTAGCAATTCCAGAAACTGCAGAGCCCCAATGATAGTATCACAGTCCTGGCTTAGAGAAGGTTTAGGAGTGGGCTTTTTTAAGGAATGAAGCTCTTCTATGCATTTTCCTCCTTAATCCTGAAAGGCAATGTGGCAAGTAGGGGTTCCCAAGTTACAGCTCTGTATCTTTTACTACTTTTTCAATTGTACCATTATGTGAGTTCTTGTCTCATATCAAGAAAGAATATGTGGACAACTAGAAAATAATCAAGGTAAATAGGTGCCTTAACAAGTGCGGATAGAACTCACAGAGGACGCAAAATGGTTAACTCAGTTTTACAAGCAGGATGCACCTGCATCTGTGAAACACTCAGTGAAGAGAAAACCCAGAGTGACCAGCTCCAGTGTGCAGGCAGGTTATGAAAACATCTCTGATGCTCTCAGTGGAGAGAAGATTCAGAGTGGGTAGCTTCTATCTGCAGGAATCTTGTTGAGATACCTGCCTTCTATAAAGTTTATTCTCCATAGGTTTATTGCTGACTTAAAAATGAGGAAACTGAGGCCAGCACAAGAAAATTATATGCCAATTTATTCAGCTCTCAGGTGAGGTTCTGTGGTCCAGGGAAGTCAAGCCTGACTCCTCTCAGGAGTGGGGTTTTATAGGGAGTGAAGGCATTCAATTGGATTTGGAGAAACAGGATGTGGATGGGGAGAGCTGCTATTGGTAGGTAGGTGAGATTTCCAGTGAGCAGGCTAAGTGCTGAGTGCAGAGAGGATTTTCAAGGGTGTGGTTAGGTGCTGAGTGCAGAGGGGATTTCCAAGTCAGGCAAGGTGCCGAGTGCAGAGGAGATTTTCAAGGTGAAGCTGGATGATGGGCATATTCTGATAATGTAATTTTCAAGCAGGGAGGGAGATGGGCATGTTTGAACACCCAGAGAGGCAACCAGCCTTATATTCCGACATTTTGATGATATATGGGGCACTGCTTCTTTCTGACTACTTACTGCTGAATAGGGGCAAATTGGGGGGAAGGAGTCAGTTAGCTGGTGCCTCGATTGGGAGTCAGATATAGGGGTGAAGCATCATCTGGTTAAAAGCCATCCTAAAATTTTTCTTATGCTGGCCTGTAAAAACTTGAGGAAAAAGGGACTAGTATTAGTAGAAGATACTCAGTAATATCGGAGGTAATAATGGGAGTCAGCCAGGTAAGCATGAGGGATTGCCACCAGTTGAGAGAAGAGGCTGGTTTGCTCTGTTTCCTGTGGAGGTTCTCTTGGAGGTGATAGAGAGTGTTGACATTTTCTTCCACAAGGCCTGTTTCATTGATATAATAGCAGAACTGGTCCTGGAGAAACAGTTACCTCCTTTTTCTGTCAGTAGTAAGTCTAGGGTCTGTGGATTCTGGAGAGTTACCTGAGTCAGTGATGTAATATGCCACTGGAAGGAGGCCAGAGAGATGGCTGATGCTCCAACAGCCACATGGAGCTTATCTTCCAGTTTGGAGGCTGAAGTGGTGCTGTAGCCCATGGCACCACGCCTTATTCTAGCTGCTACTAGAGAGGATGCTAAAGAGAGGCCAACTACTATTGGGAGGAAGACTGCTCATTTGCTCTGGTGATTAGGGGGCAGTGTGATGAGGCATAGGAACTGAGCTTGTCTTTACACTTCTAACTGCAAGACTAGTGTGACAGGCACAAAAGGGAAAGGGAGGGATGCATTAATAACTTTGGTTAGGGTTTTATTACACCAAAAGTATCCACCTGAAGGTGAATAAAGGGATAATTTTTCTTCTGTTGTGGTGTTGCACCTGAGGCTGGGACCACTGGCTAACCCAGAGTGGAGAGAGAGAGAGAGAGACTTTGAGAATGTACATTGAACAAGGGGATACCTGTCAAGGTGGTGTCAGGTCCCATGGGAGATTGTGACTGGTTTAATCCAGTCTGGAGGGGAAATGTGGCTAAGGGGAGTTTGTTAAGGAAGGTGCATAAAAAGCAGTTGGTGAAATCTGTGACCCCCATTTCGTTTAAAATGTAAGCCCCTTGCTGTACTAGAGTTAGCCAGCAGAAAGACTGGGGAGCATAGTTTGATGATCTGGGTTAACTTGAGGGCTTAAGTTGGTTAGTTAAAATATCCTCATTTCGTAAGATGGAATATCTTAACAAATTGAGTTGTTCTACTTCCATGGGTATGATCTGTGTATAGGACCGAAATGTTAGCCAGGTACCACTGGGGCAGCTCTTTGTAAACCTGGTGTATATGTTACCTGCAGTACCCTCCTTCCAGCGGATATCCCAGGGATCATGGATGATAAGGGGCATTTTACTTCAGTTGAGAAAAAGCATTTTACTTGCTGGGGCGGTGTGTGTTCTGAAGGCTCTGTGTATAACACAAGAAGACTATGGGCATCCACCATAGGTATTACCCCTCGAATGACAGAAGTCTTTGATTTGTTCATATAGAAAGCAGAGGCCAAAGTTATTCCAGGAGCTTTTGATAGTATTGGACTTAGATATGGGGAATTCAAATTTTACAGCTGATTGGCAGCCTGTGGGCTGGCCATCTGCTTGGACAAGGTATTGGGTTTTAGTGGTTGGGCCTTCTGCCCAGGACTCCTGAAGGTAGAACCACCAGACATAGTAAGGGTTGGCTTAAAGAGGGGATAACAGAAGGATTGTTAGGTGGAGAATTGGAAGGGTATGAGTTGACAGGTAGGGGTTACGGGTGAGGTGAAGGCAAGTGGGACCCAACGGTTTGGACCTCCACTGCTCATTCCTGGGATACAGTTTGAGGCATGATACATGGTTCCAGGGGTTCTGGCCTAAAAGTTTGAAAGCAGTTGGGGTTGTTAGGATAAGAATATGGGGTCCTGACCACCTGGGCTGAAGAGACCCTGGCTCGAGTTCCCAGAGGAGAACACTGTCACCTAGCTGGAGAGGTATAGTTGGGTGGGAGTCCTTTGGTCCCAGAACTACAGGGAGAGTATGGTCCACGTGTTCCCCGAGTAAGTGGCAGAGGAGAGAGAGGTAGGGAATGTAGGAATCCAGAGGAGATGGTTGTACAGTGAGATTGTGAGAAACTAGAAAAGGCCTGCCATATAGCAACTCAAAGGGACTGAGATCCATTGACTCCTATGGGCTTCCTTGGATCCAGCCTAGAGCAAGGGGTAGAAGTATGGGCCAGGAGAGTTTTACCTCTATGGTGAGTTTGGCCAAATAATTCTTGAGGATGCGATGAGCCTGTTCAACTTTACCCAATGACTGGGGGTTGTAGGGAATGTGTAGTTTCCAGGAGATGTTGAGAGACTTGGTGACTAGCTGGACCACCCGGGCTGTAAACGCTGGACCATTGTCTGACTCAATGTTTCCAGGTAAGCCAAAATGAGGGATATGGTCCTGCATTAAGAGGGAAGCCACTGTGTCTTTGGTTTCCCTGGAGGTGGGAAAGGCTTCAATTCATCCCAAAAAGGCATCTACAAAGATTAAGAGGTAACAGAATTTTTTGTGCGTGGGCATATGGGTAAAATTAATTTGCCAGTCTTGGGCTGGCAGATCACCACACATTTTGTGGGTAGGAAACTGTGGCCTTAAGCTTCCCTGAGGTGAGACCTTAGAGCAGGTAATGCATGCTTTGTGTACTTAATCGTCTGTTGCAGACCTGGCAAGAAAAAGAGGTGCTGCATGAAATTGTGCAACATTTTGGGCCCTATATGTAAAGATTGGTGTATTTCAGCAATAATTTTTAGGGCCTGTTCCTTGGGAAGGGTGATTTTGTTGTTTAGGAAGACCCAACATAATCAGACTCAGTTTACCTTTTAATATGAAAGCCTGTTTCTCTGATGATGAGTAAGTTGGTGGTGTGGTCATGGAGAGAAACAGGACTGGAATGGGGGCTAGCCTGGTACTGGTTAAGAATTTTGCTGCTGCATCTGCTCCTGCATTGCCCCGGGAAACAGCATCCTGCTGGGTGTGATGTCCTCGGCAGTGAATGACAGTGACTTCTTTGGGCAGTGATAGGGACTGCAGGACATTAGAAACTTGGGTAGCATTAATTATGGGGGAACCTTTCATAGTAAGGAATCCCCACTGTCTCCAGAGGACAGAGTTGCAGTGGGTAATAAGAAAAGTATACTTTAAATCAATATAGGTATTTGCTTCCTTTCCCTGTGCTAGCTTGAGAGCTTGGATTAAGGCACTGAGCTCTGTCGTTTGTGATGTGGTCCCATCAGGGAGGTGGCGTGCCTTGAGGTTGGCTGAGTCTGTAACTACTGCATAGACAGCTTTTTGCCACCCCTTCAGGTGTCACTATTGAACTCCCATCTACATAAAAGGTAAGGTCTGAGTTAGATAAGAGAAGGTCAGACAGGCCCTCCTGAGGTTTAGCAAATGTAACTGTTAGTTCAGGGCAGCAATGTGCTGAGGAGGAGGAATGGGATGGAAGGGGAAACACCTGGGTGAGCAAGAGATTTGTGAGAGACAAGGTTGGTCAGTCGATGAGGAGAGAACACAGATAGGCTGGCATAAGGTAAGTTTTAGGGATTCCTTGGTAAATTCTCTTGCTGCCCCCAGGGTCTGAAGGCAAGGCCGACATCCCCTGACTGTGGGGCCAAGTTGTTTTGATAAATATGCTACAGGACAATAATTGGGACCTAGGGGTTGGGTTAGGACTCCAACTGCAATCTCTTGTTTTTCTTCAGTAAACAAATGGAAGAAATTGTTAAGGTCTGGCAGATGAAGTGGAGGTGCCATGGACAGAGCAGTTTGTAGGGTTCTGAAAGCTTGTTTTACAACTCCAGGATGAGAACGGGGTCTCTTAAGTATGTCCTTGGCTGCCACATACAGAGGTTTAGCTAGAGCAGCAAAATTAGGTACCCAGTGATGGAAGTATCCTATAAATCCTAAGGAGAAGAGAATCTGGTCTGCATTCTTCGGGGGCTGCAATGAAAGAAGTGCCTGCTGGCGGTCGGTTGTTAGACTTTAATTTTGGGGTTGAGGCGAATACCTAAGTAAGACTACTGAGGTGACTGATAATTGTGCTTTAGAGGGAGATATCCGGTACCTCTTGGATTAAAGAAAGTTAAGGACAGTGGCAGTATGTTGTTGAGACAGAGAGAGGGAGGGACTATGAAGTAACAGATCATCCCCATACTGGAGAAGGAGACTGGGTTGGAGGGAGCAGGAGTTAAGGTCAGCTGCTAAGGTTTGTCCAAAAATATTGTGGCTGTCCCTAAATCCGTGAGGCAGGACTGTCCAGATGAGCTGCTGTGACAGGTTGTTGTCAGGATTGGTCCGAATGACGGCAAAAGAAAGTAAGACTCTGGGTGAAGGGGAATAGTAAAGAAGGCATCCTTAAGGTCAAGAACTGTAAAATGAGAGGTAGTGGAGGGAATGTTGAATAATACAGTGTATGTGCTGGGAACCACCAGGTGGATGAGTACCACTACCTCATTGGTGAGTTGCAGGTTCTGAACTAGGTGGTAGTCACCAGTGGGAAACCGAGGAAGTGAGGAAAAGTGGGTAGAGTTCTTCAGGAGTATTTTAACTGGTGTGTGGTGTCTGGCCACCACAGGCTTGGAGGTATCCCATACTGAGGAATTAACTTCATTAGGAGGGATAGGGGGTTTAGGCGAGGGGTTAAGACAGGGTGTGATACTGGTTAGGAGTAGCAGTAGGAGGTGGACAGAGGAGGAGCTTGAATGTGGGTAGCCAGTGAATTGGAGCGTGGCCCCTACAGTATGGAGAATATGTCACCCTAAAAGGGGGACTGTGCATGAGGGTATAATTAGAAAGAAGGAGAAGGGGTGTCCCTCAAGGTCGCAGGCTAAGGGATGAGTTTGTTTAGGAGAGAATGGCTTTCCATCAATCCCCAAGACTGAAACCTGGGAAGGTATGCTGTCCTGAGTGGGAAGGCAGTACAGAATAAGCAGCCCCTGTATCCATTAAAAAGGAAATGGACTTACCCACTACCTGTGGCGTTATGCTGGGCTCAGCAAAGGTGATGGCAGTCCTGGAGCCTGGGCTGCATTCGTCATCCAGAATGTCAAGATGTTCAAGCCAATGGACTGCTTTTGTGGACCAGCCTGCCCTCCACATAGAGATGTGGGGGGTGAGCCTGCAGCCTGGGATGGGCAATCAACTTTCCCGTGTCCAGTCTGCAGCATGGGTAGGGCCCAGGAGGTGGACGATAGCAGGGGCACTGCCGTGCCCTGTGTCCCTCATGGTCACATCTAAAACAGGGCTGAGGTGGGGCCTTTGCCTAATTTTGAAAGTCTTTTGATGGACCCCCTACAACAAATGTTCAGTGGGCTGCCTGCCTCAGGGCTGCTACAAGAGCTCAAGTTTGAAGGCCTACCTTTTGCTGTAAACCAGCCTGGTGGGTGGCCTCAGCCTGTTCCTCTCAGCCATTGAAAACTTTAAGTGCCATGTTCACCAGGTCCTGTATGGGAGTTTGGGGGCTTTCCTTGGTTTTTTAAGTTTCCTCCTTATGTCAGCTGTTTACTGGGAGATGAAGTGTGTGGTTAGGACCGTAGCCCCTGCTAAGGAGGCCACATCTAGCTGGGTATGGAGGGTCATAGCATTACTTAATCAGTCTAGGAAAGCAGCTGGGTTTTCATCAGGACCCTGAGTTATTTCCCTTAACTTGCCATAATTAATTACCTTTTGAGCTGTGCTTTGCATGCCTGCTAGGAGGCACTGTAACATTTGGTCTAGATGGCGGCGGCCATCTTGACTGGTTTGATAATCCCAATTAGGGCTGGCCTTGGGGATAGCTGCTGCACCTACTGGCATTTGATTGTTTGTGAGATGTACCTGATCAACGTGAGCTCGGGCCACTGTAAGAATGTGGTCACGCTCATCAGTAGTGAGAGCGGAAGACAGGATCACATAGGTGTCATGCCAGGTTAGGTCGTACACCTGGGTAAGGTACAAAATTGTTTGGTATAAGTGGTAGAATTGGTAGAGAATAACCCCTGGCATTTTTCAATAGCTGACAGATCAGAGAGAGAGAAAGGAACGTACACTCGGACAATGCCTTCTGCTCTGGCTACCACACACAAAGGGCAGAGGAGTGGGGGGTTATGAGAGCAGGTACGAGCACTGACAGGGGAAGTTATATTAGGTCTTTGGAAAGGAGAAGGAGAAGAGGGTGGAGGGAGTTGAGGCCTCGCATAAGGAGGGGGTTGGTAAAGTGAAGGACAGGACAGGTCTTAAGGGTCTTCAGAGAGTGCAGAGCCGGGCATGGCTGAGGGCAAGGGTGGGGTTTTGGCTAACAGAACCTGGGAGGAGGAACAAGAGAAGCAGGGGGCCGGCTGGGAGCAAAGGTACCAGAAAGCCTGCACCTAGGGGATCTCTGACCATTTACTGTTCTTTTGGAAAATGTTGTCTAGGTCTTTCAGGACATTAAAGTTGAGCATGCCCTAAGGAAGCCACTTAGTTTGGTTGTCTAGGGGATATTGTGGCCAGGCCAAGGTGGAGAGAAACAGCAGTCTTTTCTTTTTAATGGAAATACCTAGTTTGGGTAGATTTTGGACTAGACATCCTAATGGCGATTTAGGGTCTGGGTGGGGGGACTTTTGATTGTCCATGGTTCACTCTTGTGAGGTAGTTAGGGGTTAGAACCGGATATGGGAATGTCTTAAACCCAACACAGGCAGAAGTACTCCTTTCCCAGAGGGTGGCTGAGACAGCTTACAGGCTGTAACAGTGTAACAATTATAACAAGAAAGAAAAAGAGAGAGTGAGACCTCAGTAGAAGAGAAAGAAAGAAAACAGAGTTACTTACTTAACGAGACCTTATATGCCAAAAGAACTGATCTGAGAATTTGAGATGATGTTTTAGTACTGTAAGCCAGAGATTTGGTCCTGCTGTTAGGCAGGATTTGGGTTTACAAACGGGCTTCTGAATACCTAAACCAGGCATCCCCAGACTATGGCCTGTGGGCCACATGCAGCCGCCTGAGGCTATTTATCTGCCCCAGTGCCACACTTCAGGAAGGGGTACCTCTTTCACTGGTGGTCAGTGAGAGGAGCACAGTATGTGGCGTCCCTCCAATTGTCTGAGGGACGGTGAACTGGCCCCCTGTGTAAAAAGTTTGGGGATGCCTTACCTAAACCTTGGCCACTGTTACGGAGATGTTCGAAAGCCATCTTGAACTGCCCTACCGAACACTGGAGAGGGTTCAGAAAAATGGTGATGTCTCCCTCATATTCCTGATCTCCAGAATCCTCTCTCAGGGAGAAGACAAGAGAGTAGTGATGTCTCCTCTACATTCAAGTCCTCGAGATGAGGCTGGGGCCCCAGGCCCATGGTGAAATGAGACTGGGGCCCCTGGCCCATGGTGAGAAGCGAGAAGAAGTCCCTGACATGACCGTGGTTATGAGCAGGGAGTCCATGAGAATACGAGAGGGTTCTGGAAGGTGGAGACATTTCCCTCAAATTTCTGACACCCAGAATGCCCTCATGGGGAGAAGACAAAAGAGTAGAGACATCTCCTCTACACTCAGGTCCTTGATATGAGGCTGGGCCCTGGGCACATGGTGAGACGAGACTGGGGCCCCAGGCCCATGATGAGAAACAAGAAATTGTTGCTGATGTAGCCACAATAGCGAGCAGGAAGTCCATGAGGCAGGCAGCAAGAGAGGTTGTGGGTAACAGGAGTCTTACCTTGCAATGGAGCAGTTCCCTGTTACCTTGTGATGAAGTGGTTCCCTGGTCTGGCTTCATTTGGAGGAGTCCGTTTCCCCCAGGAGAGGTTGTACAACTCCCTCCAGAGTTGTGGCACTACTTGTAAAGTTTATTCTTTGTAGGTTTATTGCCGAGTTAAAAATGAGAAAACAAGCCAGCTCAAGAAAATTAGATGCAGTTTATTCAGCTCCCAGGTGAGGTTCTGTGGTTCTGGGGAGAAGGGCCAGGGAAGTCATGCCTGACTCCTCTCAGGAGTGGGCTGTTATCAGGAATGAAGGCATTCAATTGGATTTGGAGAAAGAGGATGTGGATGGGGCAAGCTGCTATTGGTAGGTAGGTGGGATTTTTGTTGAGCAGGCTAAGTGCTGAGTGCAGAGGGGATTTCCAAGGTGGGCTAAGTGCCAGTGCAGAGAGGATTTCCAAGGCAGAGCTAAGTGTTGAACATATTCTGATAATGTAATTTTCAAGTGGAGTGGGAGATGGGCATGTTCAAACTCCCGACGCCTTACACCCTCCTTAGTTGAGAGGAGGCCCATCTATCTGCAGGCATGTAATTCCAATTAGTGTCAAACTATCAGTGAAGAGAAGGCCACAGGTGGTAGCTACACTTTGAAGACAGGTTATTTCAAAATCTGAGTATGTCTGGAGTGCAAATGGGTTTCAAAAGGCAAAAAGAGTATGCTGACTGATCCACTGATGAACATACGTGGTACAGAAAAAGACATCTAACCCTAAAGCTAACCTTTATAACTACCACCAAAATCCTAACAATGACCCTAAATCCTTAATCTTAAACATGAACACAAACGAAACTGAAAGATATTCATAAACTGAAACATACCTTTAGCCCAAAACCTAACGCTAAACCTACCCCTAACCCTAATCTGAAACCTACCCCAAACCATCATTTTAACGCAAACACTAACACTAACACCAAACATAGCCCTAACCCTAATATTAATCTTAAATATTTATCTGACACCCTAGCCCTAACTCTAAAACCTAACCCTAAACACAATTCTAACACTAAACCTAAGACTAAAACTAAAAACGTCAACCTAATACTGTAAACCTAACAAATACCATTAACTTCAGCTTCTACCACTAACCCTAAATTTAACCATACCCTAACCCTACACTAATCTAAACCTCTGACACTAACTAATAGCCCTAATTCCAACCAAAGTCCTGACTTGCTCCCCAACCCTAACTCATAATTCTAAACTAACCCAGACCATAAATTGTAACCTAAACCTAACCCATGACCCTGAAACTGAGGCTGACACTGATGCTGAACATAACACTAAGCACATCTTAACCCAAACCCAAAAATGAACCTAAACACTAATGTTAAAACATTAATACTAACAATGAACTCTACCACTATCTCTACCCCTAACACAAACACTAAATCAAACACTAACCCTAGCCCTATAACACTATCCCTAAAACTAAACCAAACCCAAATCCACAAACCCTAATATGAACTCTAGCCATAAAGAAAAATCCTAATCCTAAAACTACCCTAACCATTAACCTACCCTAACCCTAACACAATCCCAAACACAAAGCTATCCCTTTTCCATAACCTTAACAATAAAAGTAATCTTAACCCTAACCATAAAATTCTAAGCAAACTCAAGAGAAAATCCAGTCGTAACACTAAATGTTGAAAACGAAGCCTAACACCCAACAATTGCAAATCATAATCACAAATTTCTAACCCTAAATATAATTCTAACTCTTAAACCAAATGTAAGACTAAACAGCACCCGAAGCTCTAAACCTAATCCTGGCCCTAAATGTAACCCCAACATACGAATCACAGACCCAATATAAAAACTATTCATAAAACCCTAATCCTAACACAGACTTGAACAACACAGAGCAATGAACTCTAATACCAAATTCTAACCTCTAATACCAAAGCAAGACCTGCACCCAAACAGTAATCAAAGCCTAACCCTAAGACAAACTCTAATACTTACAACAAAATATAAGCATGGACTTCAACCCTAATTGCTAACACTATACTCTAAACCTTAACCATATAACCTTAACACTAACCCTAACGCTAACTGCTAATTATAACCGTAACAGTACTTCCAACCCTATCCCAACTCCAACCCTAAACATAACACTCTCTAATCAAAATCATAACCCCAACCAAAAATATCTGAAACCTAATTATAATCTTGATGTAATCATACACATAACTCTAAAACTAAAAGTAAACCCTAAGTTAACAGGAGACACTAAAGCCTTACATTAACAATAATCATACACACTAAACACTAAAGATAATTCTAACTAATAACAAGAACCTTCTAACACTCTAAAACTAAGCCTAAACTTAACCATAAATGCTATACCCTGCCATAAACATAAACATTAATCCTAATCATAGTATTAACCAAAAACCTAAGGCTGAATGCAACCCTTCAGACTAACAATAACCCATATAACCCCTAACATGAAACCTAACCCAATCTCTAAAACCTAATAATAAACCTAACACTAAACTCTGACCCTAAGCCTAATTGTAAACCCTAAGAGTAATCAAACCCTAATATTATCCCTAACCATAAGCCTTACACAATAAACCCAACCCTAATATTAACCCCAAACTTCAAGCCTAAGCCTAACCAAACCTTTACACTAAACCTACTCCTAATCTCTTCTCCAATCCTAATCTGACCCAAACCCTAACTCTAATCCTAAACACTGGAAACACTAACCAGAACCTGAGCTCAACACTAAACTGAATTGTTATCCTTATTTCAACCCTAACCCTAAATGCCCAACCTAACAGTAACACAGTAACCTTCTAACCCTAACCCCCACCTTTGCTTTATCTCTATGAACACTTAACTCAACCCTTGCAATGTCCCTAAACCAGAACCTAATCCTACCCTAACCCCTAATCTCTAACTATAGTTCTGTATTTTACCCCAAATCGAAGCATAACCCAACCCCAAACATAACTTCTAATTTTGATCCTAAGTTTTGTCCTAACATTATCCCCTGACTCTAATCCGAATTTTAAACTTAACCCTAATTCTATCACAACAATAACCCCTAACACAACTCAAGCACTAACAATCAATCACACATTAATTTTAGTTCTGCAATTGTAAGCTCCTATTCCTAACCCCTGCCTTCTATCCTATTCCTAATGTTACTCTGTCATTATTGAAAAGAAAAATTAAATATATTCTCTATGATTCCAATTTATCACCCCTTATGCCCATAATAGCACATCAAGCCACATCTCTGTGTGATTCCAAATGAGTTTTGAATTAAACATATGAATTCACTAGGATAAAAAAACAAATGTTAATACATCCAATAATTATAGACATAATGTTTAACTGAATAATAGTACAGGGGATTTGCTACATAGTGAAGACCCTATACAACACAATGTTTATTTTTTCATTAAATCAATGATTTTTTTTAACATGCTAACATTATCTCTTTCAAAAGACACATACCAACATATTTAATAAAAAAACATTCAACAAACTGGGGTTTGAATGTCTTTCACATGATAAAATATCTTTTTATAAAACCCCTAAGAATAATAATCTGAATTGGTGGGAAACAAAGCTTTAAGTTGAGAAACACAGCAATTATATTCACTTTCGCAACTGTATTCCACACTGCACTTGAAGTTCTATCCAGAACAATTAGAGAAAAATATACACAAAGCCATTCATATGTAAAAGGAAAAAGTAAACTATATACACACGGATCTCATAATCTCATATACAGAAAATCATATGGAACTAACAAAAAATTATAAAATCTAGTAAACAAATTAAGCAAACGTATAGCACAAAATATCAAAACACAAAAATTTATTTTCATACACTAGCAATAAACTAAAAATCAAATCAAGACAATTTTGTGTATAAAAATAAAAATTAAAAAACAGACTGCTAATCTTCAAATACTCTGAAATCCATAGGTGCAGGCAGCTGGCAGTGGAGGGAATCACTGATGTGGAGACTGTGCTGCTACACTGGGATCTGAGCTATAGTGGCAAAGACTGTGCTGCTACACTGGGATCTGAGCTGTAGTGGCAATGGGACTAACCAGAAACTAACCATGTTTCTGAAGAATTAAAGTAGAATTATTTGAAAACATAATATGCCTAGGTGAGGTTGCTCATGACTGTAATCCCAGCAATTTGGGAGGCTGAGTCAGGTGAATCACCTGAGGTCAGGAATTCCAGACCAGTCAGACCCACATGGAGAAACCCCATCCCTACACAAAATACAAAAAATATTAGCCAAGCCTGAAGGTTTATGCCTGTAATCCCATGTATATAAACATAACTGATTGTATAGAAAAATAATAAATTGATATAATGAAATAAATTATAATAAACTGTTAAATCTTCAGTGTTTAAGTCCTGCAATTGAGTTGTTTTTTTGCTCTTCATAGATAGTGCATTTCTCGTATGCAACGTAACTATAAAATTAATGACGAGAAAAGTTTTTTTTTTTATTGCATTTTAGGTTTTGGGGTACATGTGATGAACATGCAAGATTGTTGCTTAGGTACACACATAGCAGTGTGGTTTGCTGCCTTCTGCCCCCTCAACTGTATCTGTCATTTCTGCCCATGCTATCTCTTCCCACCTCCCCACCCCCTGCCCCTCCCCCATTTCCCCCCAACGGACCCCAGTGTGTAGTGCTCCCTTCCCTGTGTCCATTTGTTCTCATTGTTCAACACCCGCCTATGAGTGAGAATATACAGTGTTTGATTTTCTGCTCTTGTGTCAGTTTGCTGAGAATGATGGTTTCCAGGTTCATCCATGTCCCTACAAAGGACGTGAACTCATCGTTTTTGATGGCTGCATAATATTCCATGGTGTATATGTACCACATTTTCCCTATCCAGTCTATCATCGTTGGGCATTTGGGTTGGTTCCAGGTCTTTGCTATTGTAAACAGTGCTGCAATGAACATTCGTTTGCACGTGTCCTTGTAGTAGAATGATTTATAATCCTTTGGCTATATACACAGTAATGGGATTGCTGGGTCAAATGGGATTTCTATTTTTAGGTCGTTGAGGAATCGCCACACTGTCTTCCACAATGGTTGAATTAATTTACATTCCCACCAACAGTGTAAAAGTGTTCCTATTTCTCCACATCCTCTCCAGGATCTGTTGTTTCCAGGTTTTTTAATGATCGCCATTCTAACTGGTGTGAGATGGTATCTCAATGTGGTTTTGATTTGCATTTCTCTGATGACCAGTGATGATGAGCATTTTTTCATATGTTTGTTGGCCTCCTGTATGTCTTTTTTTGTAAAGTATCTGTTCATATCCTTCGCCCATTTTTGAATGGGCTTGTTTGTTTTTTTCTTGTAGATCTGCTTTAGTTCTTTGTAAATTCTGGATATCAGCCCCTTGTCAGATGGGTAGGCTGCAAAAAAATTTTCCCATTCTGTTGATTGCCAATTCACTCTACTGACTGTTTCTTTTGCCGTGCAGAAGCTGTGGAATTTGATTAGGTCCCATTTGTCTATTTTGGCTTTTTTGCCATTGCTTTTGGCGTTTTGGTCATGAAGTCCTTGCCTACACCTATGTCCTGAATGGTTTTGCCTAGATTTTCTTCTAGGGTTTTTATGGTATTAGGTCTGATGTTTAAGTCTTTAATCCATCTGGAGTTTATTTTAGTGTAAGGTGTCAGGAAGGGGTCCTGTTTCTGCTTTCTGCACATGGCTAGCCAGTTTTCCCAACACCATTTATTAAACAGGGAGTCCTTTCCCCATTGCTCGTTTTTGTCAGGTTTGTCGAAGATCAGATGGTTGTGAGTGAGTATGTTGTATTTCCTCCGAGGCCTCTGTTCTGTTCCATTGGTCTATATCTCTGTTTTGGAACCAGTACCATGCTGTTTTGATTACTGTAGCGTTGTAGTACAGTTTGAAGTCCGGTAGTGTGATGCCTCCAGCTTTGTTCTTTTTGCTTAGAATTGACTTGGCTATGCGGGCTCTCTTTTGGTTCCATACGAAGTTTAAGGTGTTTTTTCCAGTTCTGTGAAGAAGGTCATTGGTAGCTTGATTGGAATAGCATTGAATCTGTAAATTACTTTGGGCAGTATGGCCATTTTCACGCTGTTGATTCTTCCTAACCATGAACATGGAATGTTTCTCCATCTGTTTCTATCCTCTCTTATTTCGTTGAGCAATGGCTTATAGTTCTCCTTGAAGAGTTCCTTTACATTCCTTGTTAGTTGTATTCCTAGGTACTTTATTCTCTTTGTAGCAATTGTGATTGGCAGTTCGTTCTTGATTTGGCTCTCTTGAAGTCTATTACTGGTGTATAGGAATGCTTGTGATTTTTGCACGTTGATTTTGTATACTGAGACTTTGCTGAAGTTGTTTATCAGTTTCAGGAGATTTTGGGCTGAGATGATGGGGTCTTCCAGATATATAATCATGTCATCTTCAAATAGAGACAATTTGATTTCCTCCTTTCCAATTTGGATACCCTTTATTTCTTTTTCTTGCCTGATTGCTCTGGCTAGAACTTCCAGTAGTATATTGAATAGGAGTGGTGAGAGAGGGCATCCTTGTCTAGTGCCAGATTTCAAAGGGAATGCTTCCAGTTTTTGCCCATTCAGTATGATATTGCTGTTGGTTTGTCGTAAATAGCTTTTATTGTTTTGAGATACGTTCCGTCAATACCTAGTTATTATTGAGGGTTTTTAGCATAAAGTGTTGTTGAATTTTGTCAAAAGCCTTCTCTGCATCAATTGAGATAATCATGAGGTTTTTGTCTTTGGCTCTGTATATGTGGTGAATTACGTTTATGGACTTGTGTATGTTGAACCAGCCTTGCATCCCCGGGATGAATCCTGCTTGATCATGGTGGATGAGCTTTTTGATATCCTGTTGCTATCAGTTTGCCAGTATTTTATTGAAGATTTTTGCATCTATGTTCATCATGGATATTGGCCTGAAATTTTCTTTTCTTGTTGAGTCTCTGCCGGGTTTTGGTATCAGGATGATGTTTGTCTTGTAAAATGATTTGGGAAGGATTCCCTCTTTTTGGATTGTCTGAAATAGTTTCAGAAGGAATGGTATTAGCTCCTCTTTGCATGTCTGGTAGAATTCAGCTGTGAACCCATCTGCACCTGGACTTTTTTTGGGTGGTAGGCTCTTTATTGCTGCCTCGACTTCAGACCATGTTATTGGTCTATTCAGGGTTTCGGCTTCTTCCAGGTTTAGGCTTGGGAGGATGCAGGTGTCCAGGAATTTATCCATTTCTTCCAGGTTTATTAGTTTATGTGCATAGAGTTGTTTGTAATAATCTCTGATGATGGTTTGGATTTCTTTGGAATATGTGGGGATATCCCCTTTATCGTTTTTTATTGCATCAATTTGGCTATTCTCTCTTTTCTTTTTTATTAATCTGGCTAGTGGTCTGTCTATTTTGTTGATCTTTTCAAAAAAACCAGCTCCTGGATTTATTGATTTTTTGAAGAGTTTTTTGTGTCTCTATTTCCTTTAGTTCTGCTCTGATCTTAGTTATTTCCTGTCTTCTGCTAGGTTTTGAGTTTTTTTTTTTATCTTGCTCCTCTAGCTCTTTCAATTTCGATGATAGGGTGTCAATTTTAGATCTCTCCTTTCTTCTCATGTGGGCTCTCATTGCTATATATTTTCCTCTAGAGACTGCTTTAAATGTGTCCCAGAGATCCTGGTATGTTGTGTCTTCGTTCTCATTGGTTTCAAAGAACATCTTTATTTCTGCCTTCATTTCATTGTTTATCCAGTCAACATTCAAGAGCAAGTTGTTCAGTTTCCATGAAGCTGTGCGGTTCTGAGTTAGTTTCTGCATTCTGAGTTCTAACTCGATTGCACTGTGGTCCAAGAGACTGTTTGTTATGATTTCTCTTCTTTTGCATTTGCTGAGGAGTGATTTATTGTCAATTATGTGGTCAATTTTAGAGTAGATGTGATGTGGTGCTGAGAAGAATGTATATTCTGTGGATTTGGGGTGGAGAGTTATGTAAATGTCTATTAGGTTTGCTTGTTCCAGGTCTGTATCCAGGTCCTGGATATCCTTGTTGATTTTCTGTCTGGATGATCTGTCTAATATTGACAATGGGGTGTTAAAGTCTCCCATTATTATTGTGTGGGAGTCTAAGTCTCTTTGTAAGTCATTAAGAACTTGCCTTATGTATCTGGGTGCTCCTGCATTGGGTGCGTATATATTTAGGACCGTTAGCTCTTGTTGCAATGATCCTTTTACCATTATGTAATGTCCTTCTTTGTCTCTTTTGATCTTTGTTGCTTTAAAGTCTATTTTATCAGAGATGAGAATTGCAACTCCTGCCTTTTTTTGCTCTCCATTTGCTTGGTAGATCTTCCTCCATCCCTTTATTTTGAGCCTTTGTGTATCCTTGCATGTAAGATGGGTTTTCTGGATACAGCACACTGACGGGTTTTGGCTTTTTATCCAATTTGCCAGTCTGTGTCTTTTGATTGGGGCATTTAGTCCATTGACATTTAGGGATAGTATTGTTATGTGTGAATTTGATACTGTCATTTTGAGGCTACCTGGCTGTTTTGTTGGTTAGTTGATGCAGATTCTTGATTGTGTTGATGCTTTTACCATTTGGTGTGTTTTTGGAGTGGCTGGTACTGGTTGTACCTTTATATGTGTAGAGCCTCTTTCAGGAGTTCTTGTAGAGCAGGTTTGGTGGTGATGAAGTCTCTGAGTGCTTGCTTGTTCACAAAGGATTTTAAATTTCCTTCACTTATTAAGCTTAGTTTGGCTGGATAGGAGATTCTGGATTGAAAGTTCTTTTCTTTAAGGATGTTGAATATTGGACCCCAATCTCTTCTGGTTCGCAGAGTTTCTGCTGAGAGATCTGCTGTGAGTTTAATGGGCTTCCCTTTGTGGGTAACCCAACCTTTCTCTCTGGCTGCCCTTAGCATTTTCTCTTTCATTTCAACCCTGGTGAATCTGACGATTATGTGCCTTGGGGTTGCTCTTCTTGAGGAATATCTTTGTGGTGTTCTCTGTATTTCCTGGATTTAAATATTGGTCTGCCTTTCTAGGTTGGGGAAGTTTTCCTGGATAATATCCTGAAGAGTATTTTCCAGCTTGGATTCATTCTCTTCATCACATTCAGGTACACCTATCAGATGTAGATTAGGTCATTTCACATAGTCCCACATTTCTTGAAGATTTTGTTCATTCCTTTTTGCACTTTTTTCTCTGTTCTTGCCTTCTCTTTTTATTTCATTGAATTGATCTTCGACCTCTGATATCTTTTCTTCTGCTTGGTCAATTCGGCTGTTGAAGCTTGTGCATGCTTCATGAAGTTCTTGTGTTGCGTTTTTCAGCTCCATCAATTCACTTATACTCCTCTCTATGCTGTCCATTCTCGTCAGCAGTTCATCCAATCTTTTTTCAAGGTTCCTATTTTCTTGCGTTCGGTTAGAACATGTTCTTTTAGCTCACTGTAGTTTCTTACTACCCACCTTCTGAAGTCTGATTCTGTCATTTCATCACCCTCCTTCTCCATCCGGTCTGGTTTCCTTGCTGGTGAGTTGTGATCCCTTTTAGAAAGAGACGTGTTATGGTTTTGGGAGCTTTCATCCTTTTTGCACTGGTTTCTTCCCATTTTTGTGGGTTTATCCACCTGTTGTCTGTCTCTGTCCCAGGGAGTTGGACCTTTATGAGTTTCCATTGCACTACTCCCTTTTTTGATTTTTCTTTCAGGTCTGACCCGCCCAGCTAGCAGCATGCCTAGCCACTGCCTGCCCGCAGGGGCTTTGCTGAACTGCTGTGGGCTCCACCCAGCTGCCCTGAGCTCTTCCCTGTAGTCCTTTTTATATGGGCGTAGTTAGAACTGTCTAGGCAATGGTGGCCCCGCCTCTTATGGTGGACTCTCTCTGTTGTGGCAGGTTGCCTCGGCAATGACGGGTTGCCTTGGCAACGGCAGCCTGCCTCTGTAGCGGTGGAGAGTCTCAGTAATGGCAGAAGCCCTTCCCCCACGGAGCCGGACCCTCCTGGTTCAGCTGTGCTTGGTTTGAAGGGCTCAACCCAGAGGGTTTCCAATTACTGTTTTTGTTTTCGTTGTTGTTGGGGGTGGAGGGGTGGGACCAACTGAGCCTGATCACCTGGCTCCCTGACTAAGAGTCTTTTCTTTTAAGTTGAACAACCCTGCTTTCCGGTCGCTTGTTGAAAAGGCGCCGGGATCTCCCGTGCTGCGACTCACGGAGTCGGCTCGAACTGTGGCGCCGGCTCCTGGAGGATTTTTTGCCTAGGAATCTCCTGGCCTGACTCGCTATTTCAGATGAATGGGCAACTCTGCCATCTCAGGGCTCTGCTTGCCAGCTAAGGGGGCTCCCAGACCAGTGGCTTTTGTACGGAGAACCACAGCAACAGGGAGTGTTCACAGCAGCTGTGCAGGTGGAATCAGCCCCGCGGAGGCCAAAACAACCACACTGGCTGGGACTGCGATGCTGGCGACCCCTCTGCCTGGGTATCTCCTGGTCTGTGGGCAATAAGAGTTCATCTGGAAATGTGGCGTCCACTCACCCTCTGCACTTTCACTGGGAGCTGAAGTCCTGAGCTGTTCTTAGGTGGCCATCTTCCCAGCATCTGTTTTTTGTTTTTTTTTTGCATAGCAGAGTTATAATTTGCTCACAATTTAACAAACTAAGGACATGTTGACAGACTGAGAAATAAACAAGTATGCAAATGTATAGTTGATTTTTAAACTACCCAGGAGGTACATGACTAAACTATATGACATAGAGGTCTTGTGCATCATAACTTTCAGGCAATTCAAAGTAGTATAATTTTATTGACTCTCAGGTGAAGTATTTGTGGCAACTTTCAAACGAGTAAGAAAAAAATAGTGGATAAATATGGTGGCTTATGTCTATAATTTTTAGTACTTTGGGAGGCCACGTGGGAGGATTGCTTAAGCCAAAGAGTTTGAAGTTGCAGTGAACTATAAATATACCCCAACACTGCCACCTAGTTAAGAAAATAAGACCCTACCTCAGAGTAGTAGCAATAGTAGTAGTAGTAGTAGTGGTAGTAGTATCAGTAGTAGTAGCAGTATTAGTATTAGTAGTAATAGTAGTAGTAATAATAATAATAATAATAATAATAATAAAGTTTTCAAAAATAAATTGATCCAAGGTGCAAGACTTAGATATGGAAAACTACAAAATACTACTTAAATAAATTCAAGAAACTCTAAGTATATTTAAAGACACTACATGTTTCTGGAATATAAGATGATATTTTGTAAGGTGGCAATAATACACAATGCAATCTGTAAATTTATTGTGATTCCTATGAAATACCAAACTCTTTTGCAGAAATAGGCAAGACAGTCATAACATTCATATGAATTTCAAGAGATGCTGAATAGCCAAAATATTCTTGTGAATAAAACCGACTTGGAGACTTACATTTCTCAATTTCAAATATTACTAAAAAGCAGCAGTAAGGAAAACAGCATAATATTAGCATAAGGACAAACATAGATAGATAAAGGAAACTAAATGTTGGATTCATTTATACCTTTTTGGTTCATTGATTTTTGACATACAGCCAAGACCATTAAATTCAACAAATGCTGTTAGATATCTGATTATCCACCTTCAGACAAATAAATTGTACCCTTTCCTTACAATGTGTAAAAAAATTAACTAAAATAGTTCAAAAACCTCCATATTGAAAATAATAAACTCTGGAAGAAAATATAAATTTTAGTAATAAAATTTTACAACTTGGATTCAGCAGTAGTTTCTGAGATCTAATGCCAAAATCAAAGTTAAATAAAGAAATAATTTCTGCAAAATTAAAGACTTTTCGGCATCAAAAGACACTACCAAGCAAGTGAAAAGACATGCCAGAGAAAGGCAGATTTGCATGTTATTTATGTGACAACTGTCTGTTATTCACAATATGTAAAGAACTTGTATTACTCACCTACATGCAAAAAAAAAAAAAAAAAAAATACAAACAATTCAATTACAAAATGGAGAAATAGTTGAAAACACACTTCACCAAAGAGACATGCATATGGAAAACAAGCAACTAAAAATATGTACAAACATGTAAGTTTTGCTGCACTAAGTGTTTTATATAATACTTTTTCCCATAGTCATATGATTCTGTGTGGTCAAATTAGTCTTGTTGAGCCCCACCTTCCTTGGATAAAAAAGAAAATAACTGACAAAAAAAAAAAAATTGAAATGAAGAGTTTCCAGCTGGACTAGAGTTTCCAATAAAAGTAATAGATTATCCCTCAGTCTTCATGGGTTACAAATTTCCATCCAGCAGAAAGTAACACAGGGAGCCATTGGGTTCATGAGGTATATGGATATACACCTACCCCAAGTCTCCTACAAAGCTGTGACATAATTACATTTTCTCATTACATTTAAATACTAATAATTCAAATGTTTAAATATCTAACTTTAATTGATTTATTGTACATATAGGGAGCTTTACAAATATAATATAATATTGATTAATTGTACAGATAGGAAATTTTACAAATTATATATATATTCATGATGTGGACTAGAACATTTTGTCAGCTAACTGTACCGGTAGACTATTTAAAATAAAAGTTTTAAACCTAAAATACCTTGTAACTAATTACATACAGAGAATATAGCAAGACAATAGTCTGTCCAATATATTCATATGTAATTTCTATAATTAACTGTGTCATTTTTCTTTGGAAACAAGATTTTTTATTTAATAATTATCCCAAACGATGATTTTTATTTTATTAACTATTATTTCCCAGATTTAGAAATTGTGTTTCATAATTTTTATTATCTCCTCAATGATCTAACAAATGATCAATTTTTTTTTTTTTTTTATTTTTAGACACAACACATGAACTTTTCTACAGTTAAGTATTAGAACTGTTGTGCCTTTTAGGTCTTAGAAAATCAGCTAACAGTGGGCACTGGGTCACTGAGTTGAGAAAATGCACACTAAAATCGCTACGACACCCAAAAACCTGTGTCCCCAAAAGTGAGAGCAGAGGAGACTGCAGGCAGTTGAGTTAACTAAATGGACTAAATGGAAGAGTAAAACAGGCAGGAGTACTTGGAGTCTCCAGCCACTGTAAGTTTTAAAAATAAAATCAGGAGAGTGACAGGATAAAATCTGCATTTGTAAATGAATATTTTGCTATTACCAAGTGAGTTTGCTAGGGGTGGCAGGATGGATTGCAATCCTTCAGGTGGGCTGCACTAAGGAGAGTACAGTAGCAAACGAGGGTGTTCTATCCAGGAATCTAAAGTCCCCATCTGTTCAGAAAAAAATTCTGAGTAGACACAGATTGGGGTTACCACTGCTCTTTACAAACATCAGGGTTGTGAAAACTGAGGGTGTCTCAGCAACAGTTCCAGAAAAAGAAACATGCGCTCACATGAAAGGAGACTTTTTCTCCCAGTTGAGGCAGGTGTTGAAGTAAAATTGGTATGTGGGTTGGACTTTCATGTAGAAACCGTGTATTTTCCTGCTTCGGTAGTTATATGACGATAACCTGAGGCATTGTTTCCATTTTGATAAAACATACTGGGCAATTTTGCATGAAGCTGAAAATCTGGCACAGCAATAATTACTGGAAAATTTGGAAAAAAGGAAAAACCATACTAAATGCTATTGCAAGTTTCCTAGAAGTATGAAATTACTGAGAAGTAAAGGTTTTTTTTTTTTAATAAAATAATTATGTTTATATCATGTCACTAAAGCAGAGGCAACAGCAAAAAATTTCATTATAGAGGGCAAATCCAACTCAAATCCAACTCAGTGGGAGATATGAAACCAAATGCTTTGGTAAGAGTAGAAATGTTAAGTCATTATTACAGGTATTACATCTGTATAACAGGTATTACATTAGTAATTATGGGTGTTATATCAGTGTTATGATCTCTTTGTATTATAAATATTGTGTTAATATTATGAGTGTTATATTAGTATTTCAAATGCTACTTCAGTATTACTCTTGTTCCATCAGTATTATAGTTGTTACATTGGTATTGTGGATGATATATTGTTATTATGGTATGTTGGTATTATGGTATTATGTTACAGTTGTATTATGGATGATATGTCAGCATTATGAATGGTATATTGATATTATGAGTGTTACAGTTGAATTACAGGTATAAGGACAGGATTGCAGATGCCACATCAGTCTTACAGATGTTTTATTAGTATTGCAGATTCTATATTGGTATTGTGAGTATTACAGTTGTATTATGGGTGTTACGTAAGTAGTATAATTGTTGCATTTTTGTTGCAAATGCTACATTGATATTATGAGTGTTTTATTGCTACTATGAGTGTTACAGCTATATTAGGGAATATTAGATCAGTACTATCAGTGTTACATTTTACATTACTGATGTTAAAACTGTATTACAATGTTACATTAGTTTATCAATGTTATATTTGTATTATAGATGTCATAATTTTGGAAGAATGTTGTATTTGTGTCATGAGTACCTGGTGTTGACCTTAAATTGTGGCCACCATGCATTGGTTGTAAAGAAATGCCTTATGGAGCACTGGAAACCATAGCATTTTTTATCTCGAATTTTGTACACCAAGCTTTTCTATTAGGCCTTTGATCCTTAAAGGTCAGAGGAAGGATTTTACTTACCTCTATGCCCAGCTATTCCAGAGTGAGGTGGGGTTTCTCCTGACTGAGCTGAGGGGAACATAGCTCTGATCCTATCAAGTGTCAGACTCTTAACACTGAAGCACTTCTAAGGTCTGAAATGGCAGGCTCTGGCATCTTTCTGCTCATGACTGGCATAACTGCAGGACCCCTGTAGTCACAGTGTTGCAGCCAGGCATCCTTTCTTGGCTTGCCTGCAGCACGAAAGAAGCCAGAGTTCAGATGGCTCAACATTATCATTTTGAAAATTCAAACTGAATTGGAGCCGATTATTCTGCTATCTCTTTGTTTGTTATTAATTATGAAACCATTAACAGGGAATAATGAAAAATGAATAGAGTAAAACTTTACAACTTATAAAAAACATGTCCTCAACATATCTTGAAGCTTAAAATGCAGAATTATAAAAATTCTACAAGAAAGACCAGAAAGAAAGCTATGTGAAATGTGACCTGGATTTGGCACTGAGTTATAACATATGACATTGAAGCCGATTTATAACAGAAAAAATAATTAACAATGTAGACATTCTCATACTAAAAATTTACACTCTGTGAAATTGTTGTTCAGTAAATAGGAAGACAAGACATAGACTGAGAAGGAATACCTGAAAAATGCTGATCTAAGCAACAACTTGCACTCAAAATATACAAAGAAATCTTGAAATATAAATAAAATAGAATACTCAATTAAAAACCAATAAAGAGCTAAGCAGATAACTCACCAATGAGGCTACAAAGATGGCTAATAAACAGAAAGATATTCAAACACATATATCATTAAGAAACTAAAAATTACAGTAAAAAAGATAGCATGGCTGAACTATATTTGCTAGAACTGATAAACTATTAAGAAAACACGACAATTATCTGGAGGATATACTAAGGTGTATTCATTGTGGGTGGAGTGCATGATGGTAAAACAATTATGGAATACAGTGTAGAAGACCGGAATATGCCACCCCTAGATATGACAGTAGAAAACCAGAATAAATTAACACAAAATATACTTCTTTCATGGAGGACTATTTTGAACTCATTATTTTCAGAAAATATAAACATAATAGAACTCATGAAAACAGAGTAGAAGATATACTTTTATAAAAATAATTATATCAAATAAGAATATTTTAATTTAGTAAAGACTCCCTCTCAATACTAATGAGAGAATGATGACTAAATTATTAGTGGTTCTTAAGAAACTTCCAGAAACACCTTCACAAATATACCCAGATATGGTACTTTGCCAGCAATGTGAGTATCCCTTAACCCTGTCAAGTGAACACCTAAAATTACTCATACAATATTTATGCCTAATTTGTGGCTACAATTTTAGAATGAATGCTATAAAATCTCTTCTTGAATCTGTCTGTATGTTTGCATATATTTTATATATGTGATATTTCCACACCTGTGGATGGCAATAAAAAATTAATTTCTGAAATTATTTAAAAATGCTTTATTCCAAATTTGTTTGAAAAAAAAAAAAGAACTTATAAGTTATATATTTCTAAACCACCCACATAATATAGGAACCAATCCAAATATTTTTCAAGTATAGTCTATTTGGTAAGTAGAACTAATTTAATGTTTTTGGCATAATAAAACAAGTATGTCTTTAGACTTGTCACTATTAAATGTGAAACAGGTATACGTTTTTATTTTATTTGGTTACTAGTTGAACCAATTGATATTTGCTAGATACTTAAAATCTTAAAGCTTAGAGTTTTATTTAAATTGTTAGAATTATTATGAACAAAATAATTGTAATAATAATTGTTTTACAGAAAATTTACCTAAAACTGGCTATAAAATCTTACTGGTAATTTGCAACATTAAAATATGTTAAATAAAACATATTTATTAAATGCCAAAATTATAAATAAAAATAAAATTCTATCACATCAATTACTAAACAAAAAATGAAATTTCATATACTTGTAACTTCCTATTTTTACAGAGAGACTAAAGGTTTTTTGGTGTGTTGAAAAACATTCTTTCTACAATAATAAGGTAGTGCACTATAAGAAAACATAAGCCTGCAGAAATTATAATATGGTGTATTCATAAATTATCTAATCTACTATGGAATGCTAGCATTTGGTAGAGAGTTTCATATAAGCACTGTGGAAAATATACAAATAAGCAAAGATGCTTAATCTTCCTTAAGTCATATTTGTATGAATAAAATATTATCTGTTTGGAAACTGTATATAATTCCTGGAAATTTGTAAAAGATCTTTTCCTTCATTATATGCTCTATGATAATATCATGAGTCATCATTCCAGTCATTACTTTAAATATGTGTGCCATCAAAGAAGATCCAAAATGGACGTTTTAAAACAGCTTGGATTTGCAGCTCCCAGTCAAAGCACAGAGGGTGAGTGGATGCTGTATTTTTATTGCCCACGGACCAGAAGATTACCAGGCAGAGAAGCCCCATGGGTCACCAGTGTGGCTGCTTTGGCAGGTGAAATTCTTTTGGTCGGCATGGCTGCTTTTCCCCACGTAGTTTCTTTGTCACCACCTTGGCCAGCGGTTCTTTGTACAAAATAAACCAGTCCGTGTGTGCCCTTTTGTCTGTCATTTGGAGCCCCAAGAAGTTGCCCATTCATCTGATTAAAGAGGGGACATAACAGGAAGACAGGCCAGGAGATTCCTGGGCAAAAAAGTGCCGCAAATCTTAGTGCTACTGTTTAAGCCAGTGCAGTGAGTTGCTGCACAGGAAATCACACAGATCGCAGACCCTATTCAACAGGGGACTGGAACACCTGAAATAGAGTCAACTGTTCAAATAAAAAAGAAAATAAAAGACTCTGCGGCAGGGAGCCAGGTGATAAGGTTCAGCTGGCAACACCCCCACAATAGAACAGCAATCTGAAACTATCTGGATTGAAGGTTCACAGCAAGTGCAGCTGAACCTGAAACAGTACAGCTCTGTGGGGGATGGGTGTCTGCCATTACTGTGGCACTCCAACACTACTGATGTAGTCCACCATTGCTGAGGCAGCCTACCATTGCCAAGGCAACCCACCATTGCTGAGGCTGTCTGCCATTGCCAAGTCAACCCACTGTTGCCAAGGCAACCTATCATTACAGAGAGAGTCCAATAATACAAAGGTGGGCCACCATTGCTGAGGCATGTTCTAACTACATGCATGTAAACAGGATTGCAGGGAGGTTGACATGGCAGCTGGGCGGTGCCCACAGCAGCTCAGCAAAGCCTCTGCAGGCAGAGAGTGACTAGTCTGCCTCCTTGCTGGACAGGGCAGCCCTAAAAAAAAAAAAAAAAAAAAAAAAAAAAAAAAAAAAAAAAAAAAAAAAAAAAAAAAGAAAGAAAAAAAAAAAAGAAAAGGCAGCCGCACAAGGAAAACTCATAAATGAAGACCAAACTGGAACAGAGCACTTGGGAACAAAAAGCGGTTTATGAGTTCTGCTGCAATAGACCTAAACATACCTTGCCAGCAGCTCTGAATGAACAATAGAGCTCACAGCTCAGCACTTGAGCTCCTATAAAGGACAGACTCTCTCCTCAAGCAGCTCCCTCACCCCTGTATATCCAAAAAGTCACCTCATAAAGGAGAAATCAGACTGACATTTGGCAAGTATTCTTCTGAGACAAAGATAGCAGAAGAAGAAACTGGTAGCAACCCTTACTATTCTGCAGCTGCTGCAGGTTATCCCCAGGCAAGTAGGGCCTGGAGTAGACCTCAGCAGTCCTACAGCAGAGGGGACATACTGTTAGAAGAAAAACTAAGAAACAGAAATAACTTCATTATCAACAAACAGAACACCCACTCAGAGACCCAATCTGAAAGTCAGCAACTATGAAAACAACAGGTTGATAAATCCATAAAGATGTGAAGAAACCAGTGCAAAAAAGATAAAAACACCTGAAACAAGAACACCTCTCCTTCTACAAGGGAAACTCCTCACCAGCAAGGGAACAACGTTGGATGGAGAATAAGTGTGATGAAATGACTGAATCAGGCTTCAAAAGGTGGGTAGTAAGAAAATTCTGTGAGCTAAAGAACATGTTCTAACCCAATGCAAAGAACCTAAGAACATTGAAAAAAAAATATGAAGAAATGCTAACAAGAATGTACAACTTAGAAAGGAATATAAGTGAATTGCTGAAGCTGAAAAACACAACACGAGAACTTAGTGAAGCATGCACAAGTTTCAACAGCCAAATTGACCAAGCAAAAGAAAAGATATCAGAAGTTGAATATCAACTCAATTAAATAAAATAAGAAGGCATACTTAGAGTAAAAAGAGGAAAAAGGAATGAATAAAATCTCCAGGTAATGTGGGACTATGTGAAAAGACCTAATCTATGTTTGATAGGTGTACCTGAATGAGACGAAGAGAATGAATTCAAGCTGGGTAATACTTCTTAGGATATTATACAAGAAAACGCTTTCAACCTAGCAGCCTAGGCCAATATTCAAGTCTAAAAATAAAGACAACAACACAAAAATATTCCTCAAGAGGAAAATACCAAGGCACATAATCGTCAGATTCACCAGGGTTGAAATGAAGAAGAAAATGCTAAGGGCAGCCATAGAGAAAGATCAGGTTACCCACAAAGGGAAGTCCATCAGAATCACTGCAGATCTCTCAGCAGAAACCCTACAAGCCAGAAGACAGTGGGGGCCAATATTCAACATCCTTAAAGAAAAGAACTTTCAACCCAGAATCTCGTATCCAGCCAAACTAAGCTTCATAAGTGAAGAAAAAAATAATATTCATTGCAAACAAGCATGTACTCAGAGATAACATCACCACCAGGCCTGCTTTACAAGAGCTCCTGAAAGGGACTCTACACATAGAAATGAACAACCAGTACCTGCCACTCCAAAAACATGCCAAATGGTAAAAAGCATCAACACAATGAAGAATCTGCTTCAACTAATGGACAAAACAACCAGTTAGCACCAAAATGTCAGTATCAAATTCACACATAACAAAATTAACCCTAAATGTAAATACACTAATGTCCCAATCAAAAGACATAGACTGACAAACTGGATAAAAAGCAAAAAGCCGTCGGTGTGCTGTATCCAGGAAACCCATCTCACGTGCAAGGATACACAAAGGCTCAAAATTAAGAAATGGAGAAAGATTTACCAAGCAAATGGAGAGAAAAAAAAAAATAAGCAAGAGTTGCAACTCTCATCTCTGATAAAATAGATTTTAAAGCAACAAAGATCAAAAGAGACAAAGATGAACATTACATAATGGTAAAAGGATCAATGCAACAAGAAGAGTTAACAATCCTAAATACATATGCATACAATACGGGACCACCCAGATACACGAGGGAGGGTTCTAATGATTTACAAGGTCTTTAGAAACTTTAAAGTATCCACTTACAATAATAGTGGGAGATTTTAACACCTTATTGTCAATATTAGACAGATCAACCAGACAGAAAAATTAACAAGGATATCCAGGACTTGAACTCAGATCTGGACCAAACAAACCTAACAGACATTTGGACAACTCTTACCCACAAATCCGCAGAATATGCATTGTTCTCAAAACCACCTCACACCTACTCTAAAATTGACCACATAATTGGAAGTAAATCACTCCATGGGAAATGCAAAAGAATGGAAATCATAACAAACAGTCTCTCAGACCACAGTGCAATCAAGTCAGAGCTCAAAATTTAAAAAACTAACTCAGAACCATACAGATTCATGAAAACTGAACAACTGGCTATTGAATGTTGACTGAATAAACAATGAAATGAAGGCAGAGAAACCAAAGAGAATGATGACACAATATAACAGCATCTCTGGAACACATTTAAAGCTGTCTCTAGAGAAAAATAATAGCAATAAGTGCCCACATGAGAAGGAAGGAGAGATCTAAAATTGACACCCTACAGTCAAAATTGAAAGAGCTAGAGGAGAAAGATAAAAAACAAACAAACAAACAAACAAACAAACAAAAAACTCAAAACCTAGCAGAAGACAAGAAATAGCTAAAATCAGAGAAGAACTGGAAAAGATAGAGACACAAAAATACTCTTCAAATAATCAATAAATCTAGGAGATGTTTTTGTTTTTTTTTAAAAAAAGATCAACAAAATAGACCACTTTTTCCAGATTAAAAAAGAAAAGAGAGAATAACCAAACTGATGCAATAGAAAATGATAAAGGAAATATCACCACAGATTCTACATAAATTCTAACCATCATCAGAGATTATTACAAACAACTCTATGTACATAAACTAGTAAACCTGGAAGAAATGGATAAATTTTTGGATACTTGCCTCCTCCCAAGCCTAAACCAGAAATAATCCAAAACCCTAAACAGATCCATAACAAAGTCTGAAGTTGAGGCAGAAATTAAGAGCCTACCATCCAAGAAAAGCCCATGTCCAGATGGGTTCAGAGACGAATTCTACCAGACATAAAAAGAGGAGTAGGTACCATTCCTTCTGAAACTATTCCAAATAATCCAAAGAGAGAGAATTTTTCCCAAATTATTTTATGAGACCAACATCATCCTGATATCAAAACCCGGCAGAGACTCAACAAGAAAAGAAAACTTCAGGCAAATATCCATGATAAACATAGATGCAGGAATTTTCAATAAAATACTGGCAAGCTGATTGCGACAGCACATCAAAAAGCTTATTCACCATGATCAAGTAGGCTTCATCTCAAGGATGCAAGGCTGGTTCAACATACACATGTCTATAAATGTAATTCATTACATAAACAGAACCAAATACAAAAACCACAAGATTATCTCAATTGATGCAGAGAAGTCCTTTGACTAAATTCAACAGCCTTTTATACTAAAAACCCTCAATAAACTAGGTATTGATGGAAAGTATCTAAAAATAATAAAAGCTATTTTTGACTAATCAACAGCCAATATTATACTGAATGGGCAAAAACTGGGATCATTTTCTTTGAAATCTGGCACTAGACAAGGATGCCCTCTTTCACCAGTCCTATTCAATATAGTACTGGAAATTGCAGCCAGAGCAATCAGGTAAGAAATAGAAATAAAGGTTATTCAAATAGGAAAGGAGGAAGTCAAATTTTCTCTATTTGCAGACGACATGATTGTATATCTAGAAGAACCCAACACCTCAGCCCCAAATCTCCTGAAACTGATAAACAAATTCAGCAGTCTCAGGATACAAAATCAATGTGCAAAAATCACAAGCAATCATATACACCAATAAAAGACTTAAAGAGAACCCAATCAAGAATGAACTGCCATTCACAATTGGAATACAACTAACAAGGAACATAAAGGACCTCTTCAAGGAGAACCACAAGCCACTGCTCAACAAAAGAAGAGAGGACACAAACAGATGGAAAAACATTTCACATTCATAGTTTAAAAAAAATCAATATAGTAAAAATGGCCACACTGCCCAAAGTAATTTACAGATTCAACAATCTCATCTTCAAGCTACCAATTACCTTCTTCACAGAACTGGGAAAAAAAAAAAAAAAAAAAAAAAAAAAAAAAAAACCTTAAACTTCATGTGGAACCAAAAGAGAGCCTGCTTAGCCAAGTCACACTACCGGACTTCAAACTATACTACAAGGCTACAGTAATTGAAACAGCATGGTACTGGTACCAAAACAGAGATATAAACCAATGTAACAAAACAGATGCCTCAGAGGCAACACAATATATCTACAATCATCCAGTCTTTGACAAAACTGACAAAAACAAACAACGGGAAAAATTCCATGTTTAATAAATGGTGTTGAAAAAACTAGCTGGCCATGTGCAGAAAGCAAAAACTGGACCCCTCTCTGACACCTTACACTAAAACTAACTCCAGATGGATTAAAGACTTAAACAGAAGACCTAACACCATAAAAACCCTGGAAGAAAATCTAGGCAAAATCATTCAGGACATAGGCATAGGCAATAGCTTCATGACCAAAACACCAGAAGCATTGGCAGCAAAACCCAAAATAGGCAAATGGGACCTAATCAAACTCCAAAGCTTCTGCACAGCAAAAGAAACAGTCATTAGAGTGAATCGGCAACCAACAGAATGGAAAAACATTTTTGCAGTTTACCCATCTGACAAAGGGCTGACATCCAGAATTTACAAAGAACTAAAACAGATTTACAAGAAAAAAAAAAAAAAAAAAAAAAAAAAAAAAAAAAAAAAAGCCCATTCAAAAGTGGGTAAAGGATATGAACAGACACTTTACAAAAGAGGAGATATATGAGGCCAACAAACATGAAAAAATGCTCATCATCACTGGTCATTAGAGAAATGCTAAACAAAACTACATTGAGATACCATCTCACGCCGCCAGTTAGACTGGTGATCATTAAAAAATCTGGAGACAACAGATGCTGGAGAGGATGTGGAGAAATAGGAACACTTTTACATTGTTGGTGGAATTGTAAATTAGTTTAACCATTGTGAAAGACAGCGTGGCGATTCTTCAAGGACCTAGAAATAGAAATTTCATTTGACTCAGCAATCCTATGACTGAGTATATATGCAAAGAATTATAAATCATTCTACTATAAGGACACGTTCATAGGAATGTTCATTGAAGCACTGTTTGCAAGAGCAAAGACCTGGAACCAACCCAAACGCCCATTGATGATAGACTAGACAGGGAAAATGTGGTACATATACACCATGAAATACTATGCAGCCAAAAAAGACGATGAGTTTGTGTACTTTGCAGTGATATGAATGAACCTGGAAACCATCATTCTCAGCAAACTGACACAAGAACAGAAAATCAAACACCACATGCTCTCACTCATAGATGGGTGTTGAACAATGAAAACACATGGACCCAGGGAGGAGCACTACACACTGGGTTCTGTTGGGGGGAAATAGGGAAGGAACAGTGAGGGGTAGGGGTTTAGGGAGAGATAGCATGGGGAGAAATGCCAGATATAGGTGATGGGGAAGAAGGCAGTGTATCACACTGCCATGTGTGTACCTATGCAACAATCTTGCATGTTCTTCACATGTATCCCAAAACCTAAACTGGAATTAAAAAAAATATATATTATGTGCCACAGCAGATTTCTTTGTCAATTGTGATATAATGAGCTCTCGCTAGATTGTTAACCATGGCTATTTTACACCTTTTGTAATTTACACTTAGTTATTATTTTAATCTCATGCTTTCCTGAACACTCATTAATCTGTATTGGCTACAGGTCAGAATGTTTGTCTCTAACCAAGAACTATCATGGCAACATGTGGAAACAACTCTGATGGGTCTTCTGCTTACACGCATCAGATGTCAACATTTAATTTTATGGTTATGTAAAATAGTGAAGGATGAGAAAACAAAGGGGCGAATTTCTTCAATTTATTTTATTAAATAATATTAAAATTTGTGATAGTTATATTTTGGCTAATGTAGGATGTCAATCTTTATAAAACAGGCATTATTTTCTGTACCATTAAAAATCCACTCCCAATATATCGTGACTGTTGCAATAAAAAGAAATTGTTACTAAAACACATACATAATATATTTAAACTTAAATAATGATTCAAGTTCTAATATGCCAACTTATTTTTTTTTTATATTGCTTAACTAGTGTAGTACTGAAAAAAAAAAAGCCATTGAAGCAGAAATAAAAGTGTTTATGGAGGAAGTGATTTCTCCCTTGGGCTCAGCCTGTGATACCACTGGGCACCTCTCTTTTCTCTGGACCAGGATTTCTCCTCACAAATAAGCCCAGATCATGTGCAATGCACACTTTGGTGTCTGTGGCAATGTGTGGTCACAGCCACACTCGGGAGACATTTGTAAAGTTAGAATTGGAACCTGGGTTGGGGAAGACAGGCCCAGGGCATCACTTTCCTCTCAGTACAGTAATGGGGGCCACGGACTGGGCAGTTTGTCCTCATCAGGATGAGGAAAAGATGCTTTTTCTCAGCAGATGTCCCAGTGCTGCAGCCTTTCCTGGATGGGTCCAGAGGAGAGGAGGCTCCATCCTCATTACGGATTTGAATCCCAGTGTTCCCAAGTGTCCGAAAGTGATGGCCTCTCCTGGGAGAGTTCAGGGGAGAAGGAAAGTTTATCCTCACCAAAAATGCACCCTGCCCCATCCCCAGCTGTCCCAAAGCCATGATCCCTCAGTGGATGGATCCAGAGGAGAAGGAGGTTTCATTCTCAATATGGTGTCTGCAGGTACACTGAAGCCATGGCATCATCTGGGAGTGTCCTGAAGAGAAGGGTCCTCTGCACAAAGCCCAGAAATGCTACCTTGCTTCTCAAAGAGGCGGTTCAGGGACTTTGTGGGTTAGCTCTGTGTGCGGCCACCTTGTGGTAGCCCTGGAGAATCTATAAAATTTAGGACAGATTAACCCAGGTGCTAATATTAAGAAGTAGAAGTGAAATAGAGCCCAGCTTCCCATACTTCTATGAGAATGAAGATAAGAAGGAAAGAAGGTAGTCAATAGACAAAATTCAAATGTATTTCTTTATATCAGCAATAATAAATAAAAATAATTGAAATTTGACCTACTAAAAATATCATTATTTACTGTAATACCCCCAAAACTGAATCCACTAAGTGTAAATGTAAAAAGAAATGCAAATTTCATTCAGAAAAGCAATCGCCATTGAGAGAAATTAAAAGAAATATAAGTAAATACAGACAGGCCAGGCACAGTGAAATAAGCCTGTAATTTCAAAACTTTGGCAGGCTTATGAGGTCAGATCTCTGGAGTCTATGCATTGGAGACCAACCTGAGGAGCATGATGAAATCCAACTCTACCAAACATAGAAAATAGTAGCCGAAAGTGGTGGTGCATGCCTGTGGTTCCAGCTACTTGCAGTGTTGAAGGGAGAGAATTTCAGTGAGCTGGGATTGTACCACTGTACTCTAACTTGGCTGACACACTGAGACTCTGTATCAAAAAAATAAAAGCAGAGAATTTCCTTGTTTAAGAGAAGTACACTCATTTTTGTTTCAGGAAAATCCCAATTAAATTCCAACCAATGATAACAACAAACTCTTCCTCCACCTAGAATAGATAAAATAAGACTGAAGAAGAACAAACTTAAAGGACTTATACATCTGGATCTGAATACTTACACTAAAGCTAGTGTAGTAAACAGAGTGTGGGATGGATGATTTAATAGACAGGTAGATAAGTGAAACAGAACATACAGCTCCAAAACAAACCACAGTCAACTAATTTTGTCAAAGGTGCAAAGACCATTCAATGGAAATGATGCCTGTTCCAAAGTGAAAACAGAACAATTTGTAGCAACATGGAAAAAAAAAATAACATACACATAAACACCAACACTTTTAGAATAAAATTAGTCAAAATTATGCCTACATCAAAATTTCTGATACAAAGTTGTAATATAAATTAGTCTGCATGTCCTTGGGATTGCTAATTAGTTACTAACAAGTCCAGGAAAGAAAAGAAAAATGAATAATGTAGAGTTTGTTAAAAGTTGAAATGTCAACTCTGTAAAACATCCTGCTAAAGTCAGCCATAGCAGTTCATGCCTGTATTCTCAGCACTTTGGGTGGCCAAGGTGAATGCATTACAAAAGGTTAGGAGTTGCAGATCAGAAGTTTCACCATGGTCAACATGGTGAAACCCCAACTATACAAAAATAAAAATGCAACTAACTGGATGTGGTATCAAGGCCTGTGATCTCAGCTGCTTGGGAGGGTGAGCCAGAAAAATCTCTTGAAGCCTAAAGGTGGCGGTTGCAGTGAGCCTAGATTATGCTATTGCACTACATCTTGGGTGACAGAGATAGACACTGTCTCAAAAATAATAATGATAATCCTGTAAAGAGAAAAAGACAACAAGACACAGTCAGAAAATTTAGCAAACACATCTGAAAAGTGACTTGTTTGCACAATACACACAGAAACTCTAAAACTGAACAAGATAAACTACTCAATTATCATGCAAAGACCTGAAAATATATGTCACAAAAAAAGATACAGAGATATAAAACAGATATACCAAACATTACTTGCTGACACCTTGCTGCTTCTGCTGAACTCTGAGGCTCCAAGTCATCCATGGGAAGGAGCAGTGGTTGCCAGAGTGGCATTAGCTTGAAAGACTGCCCTTGCCTACCCTACCTGTGCCTTCTTCCAGGGCCCAAGCTCAATGATTTATTTTTTAGCTTTTATTAAATTTCTGGAGGCTACCAAGTGTCTTAGATTGGAAGTTTTATTTTCATCCTAGCAACCTTGAGGCACTGAAAGTGTAAGGATAGTTGATTTTCAACCCACACTTAACTCCATAAAGAGATAAAAGAATTTCAGCCAGGCATAGTGGCTCACACTTGTAATCCCAGCACTTTGTTAGGCCAAGTAGGGTGGATCACAAAGTCAGGACTTCAAGATAATTTTGGCCAACATGGTGAAATTCTGTCTCTACTAAAAATTACAAAAATTTAATTTTTATTAAATGCACACCACGTGTGGTGGTGCATACCTGTACTACCTGCTACTCTGGGGACTGAGGTAGGAGAATCGCTTGAAACCAGAAGGCAGAGGTTGAAGTGAGCCAAGACTTCAGCCTGAGCAACAGGGTGAGAGTCCATCTCAAATAGATAAATAGTAAGTAAATAAATAAATAATCAGTTTTAGTTGCTTTACAATAAGTTATTGTAAAGTACGATATGTTGAATGATTAGAATGCTTAGTACAATATGTTGTTATTTTCCTTTCATAAAGACACAAAACACGGTAAAAGCATTGAGTAGAATTCAAATAGGGAATCGTTTTAAATTCATGGATAGTAGTCTGCCATTTTACCTGACTTTTATTCTTTAAAAAAGTATAGAATTTCGGTGGCTCAAGCCTGTAATCCCAGCACTTTGGGAGGCCGAGGCGGGTGGATCATGAGGTCGAGAGATCGAGACCAACCTGGTCAACATGGTGAAACCCTGTCTCCACTAAAAATACAAAAAATTAGCTGGGCATGGTGGTGCGTGCCTATAATCCCAGCTACTCAGGAGGCTGAGGCAGGAGAATTGCCTGAACCCAGGAGGCGGAGGTTGCGGTGAGCCGAGATCGTGCCATTGCACTCCAGCCTGGGTAACAAGAGCGAAACTCCGTCTCAAAAAAAAAAAAAAAAAAAAAAAAAAGTATAGAATTTGTGTTTTAGAATACATATGAAGAACTTACAAATTTGTTACATACATATACAGATGCCATGATGGTTGGCTGCACTCATCAACCCTACATCTATATATTAAGCTCTGCATGTGTTAGGTGTTAGTCTTAATGTCTCCCTGTTGGGCCCTACACACTGACAGGCTATGGTGTGTGATGTTCCCCTCTTTGTGTCCATGGGTTCCTATTGTACTATTCCAACTTATGAGTGAGAACATGTGGTGTTTAGTTTTCTATTCCTGTTTTATTTTTCTGAGAATGATGGTTTTTAGCTTTTCCTATGTCCCAGAAAAAGACATGAACCCATTCATTTTTATAGCTGCATGGTATTTCATGATGTGTATGTTACACATTTTCTTTAACTGGTCTATCATTGCTAGATGTATGTGTTGATTGCAAGTCTGCTATGGTGAATAGTGCTGCAATAAACATACCTATGCATGTGTTTTTAATAGTAGAATAATTTATAATCCTTTTGGTATATACTCAGTAATGAGACTGCTATGTTAAATGGTCTGGCTCGTACGACATCTTTAAGGAATCACCACACTGTCTTCTATATTGGTTGAACTAATTTACATATCAATAACAGTGCAACAGCTTTTCCTATTTCTCCACTTCACCACCATAGACTGTTTCCTGAATTTTTAATCATAGCCATTCTGATGAGTTTGAGATGCTTTTAGCTTGCATTTATGTAATAATCACTGATGATAAGCTTTTTAAAATGTATTTATTGGCTGCATAAATATCTTCTTTTGAGAAGTGTCTCTTCATATCCTTCACTCACTTTATGATGGGATTCTTTTTTTCTGGTAAATTTGTTTAAGTTTATTTTTTTTTTCTTTTAAATCTATTTACATTCATACTATATTTAACAGAAATGATTAGAGAGGGAATCCTTATTTTTGCCACTTTTAATAGAAAATGCTTTTATTTTTTCTTAGATTCTGGATATTAGGTCTTTGTCAAATGGTTAAATTGCAAAAATTTTCTCCCATTCTGTAGGTTGCCTCTTTACTCCGAAAATAGTTTCTTTTGCTGCGCAGGATTTCAGTATAATTAGATCCCGTTTGTCAATTCTGGCTTTCATTGAAATTCGTTTTGGTATTTTATTCATCAAATCTTTGCTAATGCCTATATATTGCCTAGGTTTTCTTCTAGGCAGGGTTTTATTGTTTTAGGTCTTACGTTTAAGTTTTTAATCTATCTTAAGTTAATTTTTGCATATGGTGTAAAGAAGAGTTCCAGTTTCAGTTTTCTGTATATGACTAGTCAGTTTTCCCAGCACTAGTTATGAAATAGGAAATTCATTATCCAATGCTTGTTTTTTCAGGTTTATTGAGGATCAGATAGTTGTAGATATGTGTTGTTATTTCAGAGGCATCTGTTTTTTTCCAGAGGCATCTGTGTTGGTACCAGAATGTGTTGTTATTTCAGAGGCATCTGTTCTGGTACCAACACCATGTTGTTTTCACTACTGTAGCTTTGCAGTGTAACTTGAAGTCAGTTAGTGTGATACCTCAAGCTTCTTTCTTTGTGTTTAAGGTTGTCTTGACTTTATGGGCTCTGTTTTTATTCCATATAAAATTTAAAGTTTTTTCTAGTTTTTTTTTTTTTTTTTTTTTTTTTTTTAAGCCCATGAGAGCTTGATGAAAATAGCATTTACTCTCCAAATTACTTTGGGCATTATGGTCATTTTCATGGTATATCCATGAGCATGTATGTATATATATTTTTTCCAATTGGTTTGTGTCCTTTCTTATTTTCTTGAGAAATGGTTTACAGTTTCCCTTGAAGACATCATTCACATACCCAGTAAGTTTTATTTCTAGTTATTCTATTTTATTTATTTATTTTTTGAGAGAGAGTTTCACTCTGGTTGCCCAGGCTGGAGTCCAACAGCTCAGTCTCGACTTAACACAATCCTCACCTTCTGGGGTCAAGCAATTATCTGGCCTCACTCTCCCGAGTAGTTGGAGTACAGACCTGTGCTACCACCCCAGCTAATTCTGTATATTTGGAAGGTGGAGGAGGTGGCATTTCTCCTGAGATCAAGCTGGTCTCAAACTCCCTACCTCGGGTGATCTTCCTGCCTTAGCCTTCCCAAGTGCTGGGAGTACAGAGGTGAGCCACCATACCAGCAAGCTATTTTATTTTCTTTGTTGCATTTGTGAATGGGAGTTTGCTCATAATTTGGCTCTCTAGTTGTCTATTATTGGCATATAGGAATGCTTGTGACTTTGTAGCCTGACATTTGCTAAAATTGCTTATCAGCTTAAGAAGCTTTACAGCTGAGAAGATGGAGTTTTCTAAATACAGAGTCATGCTATCTGTAAACAGTCAATTTGATTTCTTTTCTGCCTATTCGAATCATCTTTATTTCTTTCTCTTGCTTGATTGCCTGGGCCAGATCTTTCAATACTATGTTTAATAGAAGTGATAATAGAGGCAATCCTTATCTTTGCTGATTTTCAAAGAAAATGCATTTATTTTGGCTTATTCAGTATGACATTTTCTAAGAGTTTGCCATAAATAGTTCTTATTATTTTGAAGATATATTCCTTCAATACCAAGTTTATTGATTGTTTTAACATGATGCAATGTTGAATTTTATTTCAGGAGCTTTCTGCATCTATTGAGATAATAATGTGATTTTTTAAATTGGTTATATTTGTGTTATAGGTTACATTTACTGATTTGCATATGATGAAGCAGACTTGCATGCTGGGGATTAAGCCGACTTGATCTTAGTGGATAAGCTTTTTGGTGCACTCATTTATTTGGTTTTCCATATATTATTGTAGATATTCACATTTATGTTCATCAGAAATACTGGCCTGAATTTTTTTGTTGTTGTTGTGTCTCTGACAAGTTTTGTATCAAGATGACAGATAATGGCCTCATAAAATGAGTTAAGGAGAAGTTCCTCTTTTTATATTGTTTGGAACAATTTCAAAAGGAATGGTACCAGTTTCTTTAGTACCTCTGGTACAGTTTGGGTAAGAATCCATCTGGCCCTAGTCTTTTTGTTGCTGTTGTTGGTAGGTTAATAGTTACTGCCTCTAATACACAACTTGTTATTGATCTATGCAGAGATTTGACTTCTTCTTGTTTTGTCTTGAAAAGGTGTAGGCACCAGGATTTTTTTTTTTCTAGATTTTTTTAGTTTATTTGCATAGAGGTGTTTATAATATTCTCTGATGGTAGTTTTTGTTTCTGTGGAATCAATGGAGACATCCCCTTTATCTTTTTTTTTTTTTTTTTTTTTTTTTTTTTTTTTTTTTAATCGTGTCTACATATTCTTCTCTCTTTTGTTCTTTGTTAGTCTGGATAGTGATCTATCTATTTTGTTAATCTTTTCAAAATATCACCTCCTGGATTCATCGATTTTTTTGAAGATTTTTTTTGTATCTCTATTTTCTCCAGTTCTGCTGTGATTTTTGTTGTTTATTGGCATCTGATAAATTTTGAACTTATTTGCTCTTGCATTTCTAGATTTTTTTTTTTTAAAGGAATCTTGCTTTGTCAGACAAACTAGAGTGTCACGGTTCAATCTTTGGCTGCTGGATTCAAGAAATTCTCTCACCTCAGCCTCCCAAGTATCTGGGATTACAGGTGCACACCACCATACAACGATTTTTTTTTTTTTTTTTCATTTTTAGTAAAGACAGGGTTTCACAAGGTTGATTAGTCAGGCTGGTTTTGAACATCTTAAGTAAGGTGATTCATCCTGCCTTAGTCTCCCAAAGTGCTAGGTTTACAGATGTGAGCCATCACAGCCAGCCCTCTGTTTTTTTTTAATTTTTTTTCATTATGATATTAGTGTGTTTATTTTAGGTCTTTCTGATTTTTTGTTGTTGTTATTTTTTCCTTTCTCCCATTCTTTCTTCCTTGGGCTTTCTTTTCTTTCTTCTTTGTTTTTTAAATATAATTTCATTTTTGTTGCATAGGCTGGAGTGCAATGGTGCCGTCTTGGCTCACCACAATCTCTGACACTGAGGTTAAAGTGATTCTCACACATCAGGCTCACAAGTAACTGAGGTTACAGCCATGTACCACCACATCCAGTTATCTTTGTATTTAGTGGAGATGAGTTCTCCCCATGTTGGTCAGGCTGGTCTTCAACTTCTGAACCCAGGTGATTTGCCTGCCTCAGCCTCCCAAAGTGCTAGGATTACAAGTGTGAGCCACTGCACCTATCCTCTTTCCCACTTTCAGATGCGGGCATTTAGTGCTATAAATTTCCATCTTAACATTGCTTTTTGTCTGCATCTCAGCAAATCTAGTATGGTGTGTCTTTGTTCTTATTGGTTTCAAAGAACTTATTTCTTTCTTAATTTTGTTATTTACCCAGTAGTCATTGGAGAGCAGTTTGTTCAGTTTCCATGTAGTTGTATGGTTTTGAGTCAGTTTCTTAATCCTCAGTTTTAATTAGATTGCACTCTGTTCTGAGAGACTCTTTATTACAATTTCCATTCTTTGGTATTTGCTGAGGAGTGTTATACTTCAAATTATGTAATCAGTTTTAGAGCAAGTTCTACGTGGAGCTGAGAATAATGTATATTCTGTTGATATGGTTTGGAGAGTTCTGTAAATGTTTATTAGGCCCATTAGGTCCAGTGCTGAGTTCAAGCCACTTGTCTCCTTGCTAATTTTCTGTCTCATTGATCTGATGTTGACAGTGGGTATTAAAGTATCCTACTATTATTGTGTGGGAATCTAAGTCTCTAAGAACTTGTTTTATGAATCCAGGTGCACCTGAATTGGGTGCATATATATCTACATATTTCTTGCATAGTTAGCTCTTTTCGTTGCATTGATTTCTTTGGAATTTCATAATATACTTCTTTGTCTTTTTTGATGTTTGTTTCTTTACAGTCTGTCTAATCAAAGACTAGAATTGCAACCCTTGCTTTTTTAAACTTTTATTTTTATTTTTTTGAGATGAAGTCTTGCCTGCATTCTCCAGGCTGCCTTGCAATGGTACAGTCTTGGCTAACTGCGAGCTCCACCTCCAGGGTTCAAGAGATTCTCCTGCCTTGTCCTCCCAAGTAGCTGGAATTGCAGGTGTCTGACATCATGCCCAGCTAACTTTCGTATAATTAGATTTATCTATTTTTGTTATTTTATGCTGATAGCTTTTGGGTGGGGTTTTTATGTGATTGTCCTTTTTCTTGGTGTTGATGTTATTGCTTTCTCTTTGTTAGTTTTAATTCTAACAATCAGGCCTGTCTTCTCCAGGTCTGCTGAAGTTTGCTGGAAGTCACTCCAGAACCTGATTGCCTGGGTATCTCCAACAGAGGCTTCAGCACAAGAAAGATTACCTGCTTCTTCCTCTGGAAGATTTGTCCCAGAGGGGTACCTGCCTGATGCCAGTCAGATTATCCTGGATGTGGTGTCTGTTTACTCCTGCTTGAAAGTATTCTCCAGTTAGAAGTCACAAGATTATGGGACAGAGCTCAAGCACTCTACTGGGAGATTCGCTGTTCCCTGTAGAGTCACTACGCAGGAACATTTAAGTCTGCTCTAGCTGTGGCCACAATCATCTCTTCCGCTAGGTGCTGTCTTAGGGAGATGGCGTTTTATTTATAAGCCCCTGACTGTGCTGTTGCCTTTCCTTCAGAGATTCCCTACCCAGTGAGAAGAAATCTAGAGAGCCACTTTACAACTCTTCAGTGAGTTTCATGTAGTCCAAACTTCCGGGCAACTTTTTTAACACTGTAAAGGGAAAACCACCTACTCAAGTCTCAGTAGTGGCAGTCACTCCTCCCCTTACCAAGCTAAATCACTGCATGTCAATTTCAGACTTCTGGCTGGCAGTGAGAACTTCAAGCCAATTGCTCTTAACTTGCTAGGCTCCATGAGAGTGTGACCCACTAAGAGAGATCATTTGGCTGTAGAATTCAGCCTCCTTTACAGGAGAATGAACAGTTTTATCTTGCTATTATTCCAGGCGTCACTGGGAAACAACAAGAACAAAAAATCTTCTACAGCTAGCTTGGTGTCTGCTCATGCAGCCTGACAGGTTTGTGCTTGAAACCCAGGGTCATGGTGGTGTAAGCACACTATGGAATTTCTTGGTCTGTGAGTCACAAAGACTAGAACAAGTGCAGTATCTGGGCTGTATATCACAATCCATCCTGGCTTCCCTTGGCTAGGGAATGGATTTCCCAGCAATTCCTGGGTGAGGCAACACCCCACCCTGCTTCTACTTGCTCTCTGTGAGCTGTATCACTTGATGAAGTAGTCCCTATGAGGTGAACTGTGTACCTCAGTTGAAAATACAGAAATCACCAACCCCCAATCCCTCCACCATCGCCCTTCTGCATTGCTTTTGCTGGAAGCTGCAGACCAGAGCTATCTGTATTAATTATCCTGGTAAATTTCACTTCTTATTTAAAGGAAAATTACCAGAAGTTTCACTTGGTATATCTTAGAATGAAAAGCAAATGAACAATGGATAATATTTTAATAAAAAGTCTCAAAATTTCAAACTGAGGCAGTGGAATCTTTTGGGAAAGGTAAAGAAAAACTAATGGACCAAAAACATGTTATTTCACATTGGCTCACCTTTGAAGAAGGGCATTTGAAAAGCAAAGTCTTCAGAATTCTAATCTGTGTCAAGTATTAAGCATTCAAACTATGTACTGAAGGGGAAATCAGTGTATTTCATGAATTCCCAAGAAAACTAGTTTATACTCTAGAAATTGCTACTACTGTCTTGACATCTGTAAAGAAATTCCTTGGTTTAAGGGACTCTCTAAATATTCAACATATTCTTTAATTAGATGCAGCTTACTATCCATTGTAGAAACCATGAATTTAAGAAAAATAACATACTAAGATAAATGTAGCAATATATATTAGCATTTCTTTTAATTTTTACAATGTAGAGATTAGAATACATATTTTGAGTGTTTGTTTTTTGGCATAACATGTACACACATGATTTGGCAACAACCTAATAGTAGTAGTAGTAGTAGTAGTAGTAGTAGTAGTAGTAGTAGTAGCAGCAGCAGCAGCAGTAGTAGTAGTAGCAGTAGTAGCAGTAGTAGTAGTAGTAATAACCTAACACCAACAAAATAATGCTCACTAATACATCTCATCAGGGAAAAGCAAGTAAAAATGTCAATGTGATTGCACTGAACATCTATAAAACTGTAGAAGTCTCTTTAAATGCAATTAAAATTGCCAAAAGAACTTTAATTCTCTGTTGATGAAATGCACAATTATATAGTAATTTTAAAAGATAATGCTCTTATTCTGCCACAGTTTTGGTGATTTTTTATCCAAAGCTAAACATGGTCTTACCATATAAGCTAAAAATGGCACTCAGAAATTTAGATAACTGCTTTGAAAACTCCCATCTTAGAAAAACGCCACATGCAGTTATGTATAGCTACATTTATAATAACCAAATATTTCAAGAAATGAGGACGCCCTTCAATAGTAAAAAATCTAGGCACACTTATGCAATGAAAAACTACTTAGCCAGAGAAAGAGAGTGATCTCTGAAGTTATGCAAAGTCATGGATGCATCTAATATACATAAAGCTCATTGAGTAAAGTTAATGTGATGAGATCTCATATTATATAATCCAATTTCTATGACATTATAAAGAAGAAAAACTTACAGAGTTAGTAGAGAAACTGGTGATATACAGTGGTTTGTAGTGGCGCAGGAAGTACTCAAATAAGGGAATAGGATAACAGAAAAGGAAACAAAGAGAACAAGTGAAAGTAAACTCTTTCTGGTTGGTAAGATCATGCCATGTGTGTGGAAAAGTCAGCAATGTATATCACCAGCATGACTTGAAAGCTAGGAGCACCTTTCCTTACCTGGCCACCAGATGTCCTTAAGTCACTGTCTTTTGGATGGGACCAGAGGAGAGAAGGCACACTATTCTCATGGTGGATGCAGATCCAGGCCCAAAGCCACGGTCTCTCCTGAGTGGGTTCCAAGGAAAAAGAAACTCTATCAGATGACAACCAACACTTCCTTGTGCATCAGCAACACAGTGCATGCATTTCATTGGTCCACTCTTGCAACCTCTTATGGCAGGTGACGTCTCTAATCCCACCACTTTGGGAGACTGAGAAAGGTGGATCAAGATAGCCCAATTAAAAGGTAAAAACCTGTACACATACCTCACCAAGGATAGATACAGATGGGAAACAGGCACACCAAACACTGCTTGCTGAGTCCCTGATGCTTCTGTTGAAGGCTGAGGCTTCAAGTCATCCCCTCAGGAGTAGTTCTAGCTTCCAGAGTGGTAGTGGCTCCACAGACCATCTGCACATACTCCAGCTACCAGATTCAACTGGATCTCCTGTCTCAACCTCCAGAGTAGCTGGTGCTACAAATCTGTATCACCAAGTCACCAAGCCTGTTATTTATTTATTTATTTATTTATTTATTTATTTATTTATTTAGTAGTTTTAGTAAAGATGACGTTTCATCAACTGGCCAGTCTGATGTCTAATTACTGACCTCATGATCCACCCTTCTCGGTCTCCCAAAGTGGTGGGATTAGAGATGTCACTTATCATGCTCAGCCCCAGAGTACATTTTTTTATAATTGATTTTCTGTGGCCCAACACATATAAGCTTTTTTTTTTTTTTTCAGCAATCTTAGAATAATGAGAAAAGTGATAATAACAACAAAAAAGGCCATATTGAAGAGATCACATATTGTATGATCCCATTTTTATGACATTATTGAAAACTCTATAGAGATGGTAAACAGACTTGTGATGTACCATAATTTGGAGGGGGTAGGAAGTGAGTTGAATAGGAAAATAGGATGATGAAAACGGTATAAATGGGCCACGTGGAGTGGAATCTCCCTGGTTGGTGAGATCATGCTTGGTCTGGAAGAGCCAGTAGTGTGTTGGACCAGCATGAATAAAAAGGCTTTTAGTCACTTTAGGGAAGAAGGGTCTTCTTTCATCATACATGCAGGTATTTCAGGGCCAGTTCCGAGAAACTTTTTGTTGTATGTGGTAAAGAAGATATATAACATAGCATCTACCAACTAAACATTTGTAGGAGTATAGTTCAGTGGCGTTACATATGCTCATGTTTTTGTGCAACCATCTCTGCCATTTCACCTTCCCACCAGCAATGCATAGAGTTTCCAATTTCTCTACATACTCTTCAACATTTCTTTAAAAAACAGACATTCTAATGATTTTAAAGTGGTAATCTCATTATGGTTTAGATATTTATTTCCCAAAATGCTAGTGACGTCAAACATCTTTGCATGTGCTTATTGGCATTGAATTTATCAACAATTTCATGCCTGTGACACTGAATGCACAGGAAACAAAAATATGGAAATAAACTTCATCAATCCTAAAGACTTTAATGAATCAAAGACACTATCACTATAGTGGGAAAAAAAAAAAAAAAACAGCATAGGACAAAATATTTGCAAGTCATATACATGGTAAGAGTCTAGTATCCAGAATATAGAAGAAACTCTTGCAACTCAATAACCAAAAGAAAAGCAATCCAATTAAGAAAAAATGGGCAGAAGAGTTGAAAATACTTTTCTCCAAACATACACAAATAGCACATGAAAAGATGCTCAACATAACTCACCTTGCGGAAATGCAAATCAAAGCCATAATAAGATACTACCTCACAACCATTGTAATTGTCATTATTATTTTATGAAACCTAAACTAACAATGGCTTGATATGGAAATGGAGAAATGCGAATGTAGAATATTACAGCTTCTGGGGAAAGCAGTTTGGTGTTTATGCAAAAAGCGGAACATAGAATTACCATACACATCAGCAAATCCACTCCAGATACATACACAAAAGCATGTAAACCAGGTATTCACACAAAAACTTGTACACATATGTTCATAGAAGCATTGTTCACAATATCTAAAAGGTGAAAACAAACAAGATGTCCACAAACAAATAATAGAAAAACAAAAGTAGTATATGCATTTATTCATATAATATTTAGCTGTGAAAAGGATGGTGACACTAATACTAAAATATGGAGAAACTTCAAAACTATTGCATTCAAAGAAGCTGAACACAAAAGGTCACATACTTTATAAAATTTTCTTTATATAAATATCCAACATCAGTAAATTCTTAGAGACAAAAAGCAAGTTACTATTTTACAGGTGTCAGAAGGAGGACAGATTTGGTAGTAGCCCCTTCACAGGTAAAGGATTTTCTTTTACGATGATGAAAATAATTCAGAAGTTAGTGGTGGTAGTTGTTTAAAAATGTGTATGTACTAAATGTCACTGAATTATACATTTCAAAAAGTTAATTTTATTTTATAGAAATTTTACCTCAATTAAAAAAATTATCTTATCCAAAGTATTTTCTCAGACAAATAATCTTTCCTTCCATGGTATGCTCGTAGTCTGAGATTCATGTCTTTCTACTATCAGGAACAGCCTGTGGTCCTAGCAACCACAAAATGGGCATATACTCCAGCCACACTGTCCACTAGCTCCTAGACCTGTAACGGGTGAGCAGTATTGGAGTTACTGGCAGCACATCCACCCAGGTCCTTAGCAACATCAATTTTTGCCTCTTCAGAAGAAAGAATTCAACTGAAGGGCATAAAGCAGAAAAAGAGACTGAGGGAAGTTACACATGAGGGTTAGATGTATATTACAAAACTGTAGAGCAGAAAAGAATGAAAAATGTGCTAGGAAGTGATCGAAGTGAGGGACTTGAAAAACAAATGAAGCCATTAACCTTCTTCCAGGGACATTATAGGCTGGCCCACCACCAGCGTCTGGTGCACACTTTTCCATGATATTTCCCTTATCATAAGCTGTTTGCATACAAGTGCCATTTTTACCATCTAGAAGTGACCACGGGGAAGGTGTTTAAGAATTTGTACACATGCTTTTCTGAGGCTATCTTTTGTTTCCTAGTGGAGTGATATGAAAAGGCCACATTCCACCATTTTGTCTCTTAACGTGTATGCCTCAGTTAACTTGCCTAATACTTGAGATTTTATTGGAAGCCCATTTTGTTTCTCCCTGGAAATTGCCTGCATTTAATGAACACTTTAATGTTAACAGCTGTAGATCAGTAGGAGCTTGTCTCTCCATTTCAGAGAAGCAACCAGATAACTGTCCAATTATCCCCTAATGGCCTGGAATTCCTGGTGGGTGGGTGGTAAGAACTGTCTCCTGATCCACTCATGCCTATGTGATTACCTGTTACAGCCCCCGTGGCCATTTACAGCTCCAGGTTACATTTTCTCTGCTATCTTCGCAGACAGTCAGTGATCAGCATTGCCTCCTCAGTATTTACAGTGTCTTCTAAATCTTTCTCTGATGTAATCCAGAACTCAGCACATAATATTCATGGGTAGCTATATTTCAACAAAGAAAAATTAACATTTTCTGCACACCATACATGCAGGTGTCTTGCTCAGGTGAATTCACAGCAACCCTGCAAGGTATGGGTAGTATAATATGCAGAGTGGGTAGCGAGAATCAGGTAATTGAGTGACTCATCTTCAATTTCACAGCTTGTAAGTGGCTTCTTCCTTATCTTGCAGTCCAAGGCCAGGTCTCCAAGTGTCATTTAGGAAAACTGTGTGAGTCACATAAATATATGTCCAGGCTAAACCCAGACTTATTTCTATCGACAAAGTTAATATCTGTCTCCAGGGACAATGGGTGAGAAGATGCACCCAGTCATCTTTCTCTTATACACATACATTGTAAGTACTTGATATGAATCAGTACAGACTCTTTTCCTTAAACCCTCTTATACCTAGGATGTTTAGAGGGTAATGTTTACACACAAGTCACAGAAGGCAAATTTAGAGATGGCATCAGAAGAAGAAGCCATCTGGAGAAAAAGCTGCTGATTCCAAATGTAAAGAGAAGGCAGTATGAAAAGAAGTTATTGCCCTGAAGTGTGAAGACAAGAGATTATCATGACTAAAGCAGGGGAACAAGAGAGAAAGCAGGTAATGAATCAAGAACTAAGGACAATTGTCAGTGGTTCCTTAGCCAGGTCAATGCATACTTACAATGATATGATGTGACCACTGTACACTTAGGAATAAACTATGAAAAATAAAGATAATTTCACAGACTACAGACATAAAGAAATGTTCCTGATAGCCTTATGCATAATGATCCAGGACCAGTAGTTGCCCAAATCTCATCCACAGGAGAAGTGTGAACAAGCTGTGGCACATCCACACCATGGCATGTGGCTTAGCATAAAAATAAATGGACCGTTGAAGTGCACACAACAGGGTGACTCTCAAAGTAGCTATACTGAATAAAAGAAGCCAGGTGAGAGAAAAACACAAAATTTTAAGTGTATACCGTATTTAAATAAATTTTCATTAATCTCTGTGCACTGTTAAAGATAGAAGTAGATCTGTGGTCCTAGGGTGGCCAAGGAGAGATTGGTATGGGTGGGAAGAGGTTATTTTTTGTGACTTTTATTATGGTTGTGGCCTTGCAGTGAATAAAACAGTCACATGGAGAAAACCATTAATTCCTTAATTTACATGTGCATAGTTTACTGTATGCCAACCCAATGTCAAATTACTTGTTTTCAAAGGAAGAATAATATTTTGTTTTATAGAAAGAATAATAATTTTCAGGTGAGAGTAAGAATGAACAAAAGATATAAGGGTGGGAAAAGTAAGAGGAAGGATTAGCACAGCCATGTGGAGAGGTAAGCAAGCCCCAGGGGAGATGGTGACGATAGCAGCCTCTGTCTGAGCCTCTCAGTTCTAGTGCTCTATGGCAAAGTGAGCCCATCTGTAAGATGTGGCTTTTCTCACAATCTAACTGTTTCAGCAAGCAGAGTATGTGACTGGAGGACTGCTACCCCTTTTCTCATATAAATCCTATAATCCTGTCCTTACTGGGCACCTACCCAGAACCAATCTGGTCTAAGTTCCCAGATGAGGGAGATACCCACATCCTTGGGATCTAGTTCTGGTGATCCTTAATGGACATAGGCCAGTAGGAAGGAGCACAACTCATTTGTGGTACAGCCAAGTCTGCCAACTACAAAAGGTGACACAGCATTCAGGCCAGATATCCCAGGCCGTGTGGACCTGACTCACCACTTATGGTCTTCAGTCTTCCTTTGTGAGAAAGAAAACATTACAACCATCAATTTCAACACCCTTTCCAAGCTTTCACAGGACAAAACAAGTTTGAATTCTGTGACCTCAAATTCTGCTGTCATTCTGGACCTGACACACCATTAGTGCCACAGACTGGAGTCAGAGTCTGCAACTCAATTCATCCTGCTTGTGTAGAAGGATGTGTCAAGTGACCTCAGCCTACACTTGTGGCTGGTTCACATAGCACTTGGCCATCAGGCCTTAATGTTTTCCACGCTTACCTCTAACCAAGCTTTACCAAGATGTCCCTGGGGTGAAAGCTGTCACTACCTTCCTTTCTGTTTGAATTTCCGGAGGCTATCTCAAAGCACATTTTATTTTTAAAGACAAGCTACTGTAGACCTACTCAGCCTTGGGTTGACATTTACGAAAGCTATGGATTGAGAAGGAAGGTGACTTTCTGCTCAGAATTCATGAAACTGTACAATGAGCATTAAAATAGCCTTGAGCTCAGACATTGTACATGCCTGAGGAAAAGGCTTACATAGTACTCCCTCATGCACAACAGAGTGACCACATAATACAGTAACTAGTGGCCCAGAAAATTCATACGTCAAAGTGACCTTCCTGTTTCCTTGTCTGCTTTCTGCTATTTCTCCCTTTATGCAGAACCTTTCATACCCTCTAAGGTACAAAAAATTATTGAAGTGCTAATATGGACATTCTGATTCCATCATAGTAGACGATGGATTTCATATTCCCTCTCCAAGACAAAGATAAACAAATATACGTTAGCACAATGTCCACAGCTGTATGATCAGCATGCAAGTGGAGGGAGAGCAACTTGATGCCCATGCAGCAGCAAGGAAAAGAAGGTGAAGATTTCTGCAAAGGGATCAGGGAAGCTCAGGGATTCCCCCATTCCAGCATCATTTGTAATTGCACACAGGTAAACATGAGTGTACAAAAGTTTTTAAAAAGCAGAAAATGAAAGACAAGTATAATCAAACAGACAATTCACATCCAGAGAAATGAGTCTCTAAGTTTCTTCCTGCTTCTGGGCCCACAGCTCCCTCTATTCAGGGAAGAACCAGAAGCCATGGACACAGTAGTCTCAGCACCCTCCAGGACACCCTCAGCACCCTCCAGGAGACCTACAGGAAGTTGCTACCCAACCCTGGTCCGTGATTTGGCATGTTTGCTGGTGACTTCCCCCTCCCTGAGGTCTGACATGAGCCCAGTGTCAAGGCTGTGTCATCCCTATGCCCACTTCATGCCTTGGTCTCCACCAGAGGAGGAACAGAAACTGAACAGGTGAGATGGTCCCATAGCACATGGTTGACAGTACCTGTCAGTCATTGACTTTCAGGTTAACTTGCCGTCAGGAAAGTATAGGCCCAAGTTCAGTTGCCCCATGCTCTCTGGGCACTGTGGAGGCCCACTTTCTTGATGTCCCTCTGAAAATGGTGAGATGAGAGAAATTTTGTGGGACTCCCAGTCCCAGCCTCATTCCAAACAGGCATGAGCAGCCCTGTTGACCAGAAAAGGCTATCACCCCTGGACCACCAAAATATCCTTCTGTTTCTTGTCCTACCTATAGTCTGGACAGAAAGACCAACAACATGTAATTATTAATGCAAAACATCCCAAATTCTTGTGCTTGTGTAGTCCTTCAAATCAACTCACCAACACCTGCTCTGGTGACATTCCCCCTTGTCTTCAGCCTAAGACCTGACCCTGCCACAGCATGACCTTCATATGCAGAAAGACAGCCACAGCGCTACTTGAGCTGGTCCCAAGCCTCAGATCCTTGGCCTCAGTGATCTTGCTCAGAGTGAAGACCTGATCCTACCAATTGGTGGAGGGCTGTCACTGAAACTACTGTGACTACCTAAGCCTGGTCCTTGTCAGAAATTATCTCCCAAAACACAAGGTGACTAGAGCCCTGGGGCATTAATCAGATCACTGAGGTCTGTCCACATACCCATAGGTAACCTAAGGATTACCTGAGGGCTGCAGGAAGTCGGGATCCCCTCCAGGCACGGGGGTCTTCTGGGCTTGCTCCAGGTGCTGGTGAAAGGCGGTTTTGAGCTGCTGATAAACAGCAAACCAACTTCATAGCTGCTTAACCATTGCTTCCTCTACACGTTCTCCTGCCCCACGACGTCAAAACTTTTAGCCTTGCTTCCACTCCCTGAGGCAAAGGAGTCACAGAGGGTGATCTGAGAGCTCATTTCACTGAAAAAGGTAGCAGGAGCCCAGGCTAACTTATCCACCATCAGCACATATGACACTTGTTGCACTGGCAAATTGGAAAATGGAACATCTTCTGAGAATGTACTTAGGTACACAGAGAGGGGTTATGACACTCAGGCCGCAAGTCCCTGAGCTGTCCTGATTCCAAGCCAGGCCATTTGCACATCCCAAGCAGCTGCACTTGCACATCCCCTCAGTCAAGTCATTCTGGGTTCTCATGGGACAGCATGCCAAAGGCCACCCTGAGTCCTTAGAGGGTCAGGGCCTGTGTAAATGTGAACCCGCCACCATACCTTACAAAGCCACTGTGCAGTCAGAGAACATCTAACCCTTGATCATCCCTAAAGCAGACCCACACAGTGGAGAATGCACCATTCTCTTTCTTGGGGTGATCCTACGCTTCATCACCAGATGACACCACAGAGCACTGAGAGAGCCAGCTAATTGGACGAGACAGAGAAGTCTGTGAAGGAAGAAAGAAGAACCTTAGATTAACACTTTTTGGAAAACATGATGAAATTATGTGCTTAATAAAATTAGATGTGTGAGTACTTACAAAACGATAAGTTTGCATCCTTTGTAGGGACATGGATGAACCTGGAAACCATCATTCTCAGCAAACTGACACAAGAGCAGAAAATCAAGCACCGCATGTTCTCACTCATAGGCGGGTGTTGAACAATGAGAACACATGGACATAGGGAGGGGAGCACTACACGATGGGGTCCATTGGGGGGAAATGGGGGAGGGACGGGGAGGTGGGGAGGTGGGAAGAGATAGCATGGGGAGAAATGACAGATACAGGTGAGGGGAAGGAAGGCCACAAACCATACTGCCATGTGTATACCTATGCAACAATCTTGCATGTTCTTCACATTTACCCCCAAACCTAAAATGCAATAAAAAATAAATAAATAAATAAAAATAAAAATAAAAATGCATTATATTATGTGCATTTCATGTGTACAACATGATACGATTAAATACATATGGACATTAAAAAAGTTACTATACTGAAGCAAATTCACATATTTGTAATCTCATGTAGTTACTACTATAGTTTGGATATTTGACTTTACAAACTTTACGTTGAAATTTGATGCAGAGTTTTGGAGGTGGGGTTAAGTGAGAGGTGTTTGACTTATGAGGTGGATCCCTTGTGAAGGGCTTTGTGCCACTTTTGTGATAATGAGAAAATTCTTCCTCTATTAGCATTTGAGAGCTCATTAACAACAACAACAACAACAACAACAACAACAACAACAACAAAAGCCTGCCACCACCCTCTGTTGCATATAATTGAGATTATGCAATATTTTTCTTTCTGTGTCTGGCTTATTCTACTTAGCATAATTTTCTCAAAGCTCCTCTATGTTGTGGGAAATGGCAAGGCCTTACCTTTTCAGGGCTAAATAATATTGCATTATATTGGACACTTAGGTTGTTTTCATATCTCAGCTACTGAAAATAATTCTTCAATGAACATTAGAGTGTAGATATCTCTATAAGGTGGTATTTTTTTTAATTACATGCCTAAAGAAAGAAATGCTGGGGTATTGATGGTTTTATTTTAATTTTTCAGAGACTTTCATATCGATTTCAATAATGGCTATAGCAATCTACATTACCACCAACAACATAAAAGAGTTTCATTTTCTCTACAACCTAGCTAACATTTGTGATCTTTTGAGTTTTTGATAATAGCCATTCCTCAGCTCTAGCAAACTTAGGAATATTGCCAGTCTCCTATTTAAGAGATCCTGAAGGGAATATTCTAACGGCATGTCAGTGAGTTAGGTAATGTCCCATAGTACCTCTGATTTATATATAACTGATGATATGAAGCTTAATTTTTTTTTTTCATACTTGTTGCCCATTTTAGATATGTTCCTTGGAGAAATATCTATTCCAAGCTTTTGCTCATTTTTAATATGTTTTTTCTTTTTCTACTATTGAATTTTACAAGTTCTTTACAAACTGTAACTCATTGTTTAACCTCATTTTATTCTTTCATCCTTTTCTCTTGTCTACATTTAAATTTTTAGCAATTACTGTTTTTCTGTAGTGACAAGCTTGTATTCTTTTGCCTTTTTTTGGCATAGTTGCTGTAGTGTGTTTCTTTTTCTTTTCTTTCTTTTTTTTAATGACTATTTCAATATTCACATAAAACATTTTATATTTAATAATCAGCTAAACTTTTGATAACTTTTGACATATTAAAAACTCTGTAGACTGTTACCTTCCTTCCAATTATAGTTTTGATGACACACTTTATATCTTTAAAATTGCATCTTTCTTAAATACTTGTTGTTAACAAGCCATTTACTGAAAGTATTTTAAGCTCTTCTTCTTTTTTTTTTTTTTTTTTTTTTTTTTTTTTTTTAATCTATTTTCCCTTACTGCTTTTAGAATTCCCTTTATTTCTTGACTTTTGAGTTTGGTTTTTAATTGCCTTGTGGTAGCTTTATTGGTTGTTAATCTTTTTGGTAGTTTATAGCTTTTCTGAACCTGTGTATTTGTATCTTTTTCATATTTTGTAAAGTTGTTATTATTCATTTTAATAGAGTCTCTATATCTTCCTGTCGCTAAGGTCTCTCTTGAACATTTCTAATTTTTATATTTGTTTCTATAAGGTAGTTTTGCATATCGTGAAATTGTTCTTCATTTTTTGCATTTTTTTCTTTATTTTTCAATGTGCATTTCCCAGTGACTTGCTTTTTCTTTTTAATTTTTGTGCCTCCCTCCTTCCTTTCTTTCTTTCCTCCTTCCTTCCTTTTTTCTTTTCTTCTTTCTTTCTTTCTCTTTCTTTCTTTCTTCTTTCTGTCTTTTTTCTTTCTTTCTTTCTTTTTCTTTGTTTCCTTCTTTTTCTTTCTTTCTTTCTTCTTTTTCTCTTTCTTTCTTTTATCTCACTTACTCCAGCTTGTCCAGACTGGAGTTCAATGACATAATCTTAACTCACTTTCAACTTCTGCCTTCCAGATCCAACTGATTCAACTGTCTCAGTCCCTTGAATAGCTGGGAGTACAAGAGTTTAGGGTCCAGCTATATATTTATTTTTAATATTCCAAGTAGAGACAGGGTACTACCATATCAGCTAGTCTGGTCTTGAACTCTGAATCTCAAGTGATAGACCCACCTCAGTCATCCAAAGTGCTGTGATTATGGGTGTGAACCACAAAACCTGACACTAATAACCTGTGTTAGAGCTCTCATTGTTTATTCTTTTTTTTTCTGTTCTTCTGTTGAGAGTCTCTTGAATTTTTGACTTCAGTCAATATGTTTCTCAGTTCTAAGATTTTTGTATTTTCAAAAGCACTTCATTTCATTTTTAAAATTTTCTATCAAAACTTTATATTGTACATGTTGTTTTAGTGATCTGAGTTTTCTGGAAACTGTTGTTTTTAATTTTTGATCACAGAACTCACTGACAGCCATCTCATTAATTAGCACTGATCAATATTTTCTTGCTTTGTCCATTTGAAAGGCTGTGATTCCCTGTTTGCTTTAAGTGCCTCTTTTTTGGCAGTAGGTGGTGCCTTAAGTCCAGCTTTGCCACAGCTCTAGCAACCCTAGGAATACTGTTAGTCCCCTATTGAAGAGATCCTAAAGGAATATCCTAACTCTGGGAAGGCTGATTTTGGGTTTGTTCTCAGAAAAAATATAGAATATTTCTACTACCTTATGTTACTGCTACACAAACACTCTAATTTGACATCTACTGTGACTCAGATATCCAGGCTGGAGATGATAGTGAGGCCTTACTCTTTGTGCCTTGTTGTCCTCAAAAATTTTTCTCTTTTTAGACATTCAGAAGGGTTCCTGTGGGTTAAACACAGAAACAGTTTTTCTGCCAGGAAAACAAAAATTTCAGAGAAGTTGGTTGTTTATTTTCTCCGTTATAGTAACCATAAGTCAAAGGTTTCTTTATTTTTTCCCACACCTGGTTTCCAGCATATTAGGAATAGAGAGTAATGAATATAAAGCCAAACTTTATTATCATCTCCCTGGTCTCTTCAATTCTCTGTCACCATAAGAGCTGTTTCATTCTCACATTTGATTCCGTTGTATTGCTGGTGATAATCATTGCATAATATAATTATTTCAGTCTTCTGTGTGTGTTCTGGTGTGGATGCTAAGATTATTGAAAATGACCATGCCATTTTTTGACAAAAGTACTCTTCTTTAGTTTGCCCTTTTTCTACTTTATTATGTAAAACTTTATGTTACTGATTTTACATTTCTTCTAATATATTGTTCTCAGCATTGATATTACTGCATCCCGGAAGTTTTAGTATGTTGTGATTTATTATTTATCTGCAAAAATCACTTAATTTCCTGCAGATCATTCAGTTAACCATTGGTGGTTGAATAATGTACTGTTTAGTTTCCAAACATTATACAAATTTTAGTTTTTAGAAAATGGATCTCTATATTTACTTTGCTGTGGTTGGAAAAATCACTATATGAGATTTCCATAACATGTGATTTCAATTAATATAATGAGACTTGTTTTGTGGCCTCGCATAAAGTCCATCCTAGAGATAGCATGGAGAATGATCGTTATGCACTTCAGAAGAATGTGTATTCAGCTTGTGGAGTGGAGTGTTTTATAGGTTTCTGATAGTTTTAGTTGGTTTGCAGTGCTGTTCAAGACCTTTTCATTTTACTTATATTTTTAAATAAAACTTCTGTTTGGCTGTTTCATTGTTAAAAGTGGGATGTTAAAAAGTTAGCAATTATGGAGAACTGCATAATTTTTCAAATCTGTTCATTTTTGTTTCATGTATTCTGAGGATCTGTCATTGGATTAGTATCAGTATTAGCTTAAGTATTATGTCTTCTTGGTGATTAAACATTTTTGATATTTGCTTAGTTTCCCAGCTCTATTTTCATTACTGTTTGCATTAATTTTTTACTCTCCCTCTTAAAATATCTAAAAAATTCATTCTGCCAATCTGTGTCATTTAACTAGAGTTAACTTATTTGCACTTAAAATAATTAGTGAAAAGAAATAATTTGTTTTGCTATTTGGGGTACCATTTTCATACCACATTTCTCTTCAGTATATTTTAATAGTTATTTTCTTAGTGGTGGTTTTTTTTTTTTTTTTTTAATTTGACATTCTTGGATAAGTAGAATTGTATGTATGCATACTTGGGAAGTTTTAGTCATTCTTTTTCAAATATGTTAAATTTATAATAATATGGTGTGAATTAAAATAACTTAATGTTGACATTATACAAAATATATTTTACCATACTGCTGTTTCTATCTTCCTATGCTTTTAAGTCAAAAATTCTTGTTTTACAATATATGCTAACAGCACAGATATATAATTATTGTTTTAATTTTTGTCACTTCTTTATTTTATTATATTGATACAGAATCTAAATTACACAGTTTAAACATGATTTGCTACACACTTAAGCTCTCATGATCAAGGGATCCTCCCACCTCACTCTCCCACATAACTGGGTGCAGAGGTGCCTGTCACCACCCCTGGATAGCTTTATTTTCCGTAAGGACAGAGTTCAACACTACATTGCCCTGGTCTCAAATCTTTGGGCTCAAAGAATCCTACCAGATTGATCAGGATTATAGGTGTGAAATACTATCTCTGGCCTCTTCCCTTTTGAATCCAGTAGCAAAATAAAATTACTGAAACCATAAATACAATAATATTGTCTTTTATATTTCCTAGTATACTTACTTTATTAATGTTCTTTATTTCTTTGTTTGAACCTGAGTTGTTGTCTATTGTTCATTCATTACTAACTTCCTGTATCGTTTTTGTAAGGCTGTCTAGTAGTGATGTACTCTCTTTATTTCTGTTCTCTTGGAAATGCCCTATTTACTAATAATTTCAAAGTTTAGTTTTACCAGACAATGAGTTTATAATTAACTTTATTTTCTTTCAGCACTTTAAACATATCATCCCAATGCCTTCCTTCCTCCATGATTTTAGTGATAAATTTGCTGTTAATGTCATCAAGGATAACTTACATGTGGTCAGTTCTGACTTGCCCTCTATTTATTTGTCCTCTATTTATTTTATTAATTTTTATTTTATTTTATTTTATTTTTCTTTTTTCAGTTTCAGCATATGGGTATCAGTGTGGATATATTTCAGTTTATTCTTCTTGGGGTTTCTTGTTTTCCATTTGAGATTCTTGGATAAGTAGATTTGTATCTACAGCACACTTGGGAAGTTTTAGTCATTGTTTCTTCAAATATGATTTCTATGCCTATCTCTCCTTTCCCTGTGGGGCTACCAATACAAATATGTTGATATATTTGATGCGGAACCTTGGCTACCTTAGTTTTATTTATTTCTCTGTTTTTTTTTCCTTCTTTTTGTTTCTTAGATTAAATAATATCCAACAATCCATCTTAATATTTCCTGATTATGCTTTCTGCAGGTTCATGCATGCAATTCAGCCCTTCTAGTTAGAGAATATATATTTCCCTTTTCAAAATAATTTATATGGTTTTATTGGTATTTTACATTTTTGAAACACTTTTCTTCTGGCTTCCCTTATGTCTTTGCGAACATTGAAGTGAAGTGAATTAAAACATTTGCCTAGTATGTGTCATGCCTGGGGTTCCTGCATTACAGTATCTTTTCATTATTTTCTCTTTAAGTGTGCCATTTTTTGTTGTTGTTTATTGGAATACCATGTATTTCATTGTTGAACACTGAATATTAGATATCATTCAGCATATCTGGAAAATGAATTCCTGACCTCCACAATAGCTTAGATTTAGGGGTTGTTTACTTGTTTAGCAACTCTCAAAAGCTACTTTTGTAGTCTGTATTTTGCGTCATGTAGGTCCACTTAACTTGTGTTCTGTTATCCTATTGTCCATCTACTGTGTTTAACACATTTTTAGCAAACACTCCAAGCAAATAAAAACAAAAAGAAAAAAAATTAAAAAAAAGAAAACTGGAACAGACTTTGCAGATTAACTCTTTGAGGAACTCTAGTGTTTACTCAAGAGTAAGGAAAAAGTGAAAGCTTCAAGTTGTTCTCTGAGCATGCATCCAACAGTAGACATATGTATAGCTCTCTAGATATACCACTTGGAAACTGGTTATGATGTTTTATACCTGTAATCTCAGCACTTTAGGATGCTTAAGTGAACAAATTGCTTGAGCTCAGGAGTTTGAGACCAGACTCGACAATACAGTGGGGTCTCATTTCTATAAAAAAAGAAAAGATAATTTAAAAATAAATTGGTCTGCCCTAGCAGAAGTTCTCCATGAAAGCCCTATGTGTAAGAAAGAAAAAAAAAAACGTGTGGTGTTTCATGTCTGTACTGTGGGAGGTTGATATGAGAGAATAAATGGTTTAGAGAAGTTGAGATGCTCAGGAGGCTGAAGTGGGAATAATACTTGAATCCAGGGATGTTAAGTCCTTGGTGAGCCATGATCTTGCCACAGAACCCCAAATTGGACCATATGACAAGACTCTGTCTCTATTTAAAAACAAAACCAAACCAAACAACAGTAAAGTGTGAGAGATTCTTGAATCTGATTTTCCACATCAATTTTCTTCCCCAGACACTTTCATCCAGACCTTTTGTTTGTGTACTGCTGGTCCTGATTGTTATCTCTTGCTCTAGGTGGCTCTGACTAGCATATATTCCTTCCACAGATGCCTCCTGGGAGTCAATTTTACTCCTGAGAAAACTGCGAGGTAGGTTGAAGAAAAGTATATTGTTCCCACATGCATCCAAAGCTGCATCTAGAATTTAATCTTCTTTACTGTTCCCAAAAAATCATGGAGTGGGTGATGATGGGTGGCTAAAATGACACATAGTGTTTTGCCCAAACTCAGTGGTCAGATCTTTTTTCATTATCCACTTTCTTAGATTCCTTCCACAGCTCTGAAAAATCGACCCTGAGGTTTTTTTTTTTTTTTTTTTTTTTTTTTTTTTTTTTTTTTTTTTTTTTTTTTCTCTCTCTGCCTTATAACCTTTAACTCTCAACCTAATGAACTTTAATGATGACATAAAATAGAAACTTCCTGAAATTTACTTTGGTTTTTAATGTTTAGGGGAACTTTTTTTTTTTCAGACAGAGTCTGACTCTTTCACTCAGGCTGCAGTGCAGTGGCATGATCTCCAATCACTGCAAACTCTGCCTTTCAAGCTTAAGTGATTCTGGGGATTACAGTCATGCTCCATCACATGTGGCTAATTTTTGTATTTGCAGTAGAGGAGGGTTTCACCATGTTGGCCAGGCTCTTGACCTCAAGTGATCTGTCCACCTTTGTCTCCCAAAGTGCTGAGATTACAGGCATAAGCCATAGTCCCCAGTCTATTTAATAAGATTTTATTTAAGACTGATTTCATCACTACCATGAGAGCCATTCCCTCTTTCATGTAATAAAAAATAGTTAAGAAATAAACATTTTTATTGATAAATTTTAAGTTATATAACTTTATTATTTTCCAAAAATGTTGATAGTTAATTTATTTCACTACAGTATGGTAGTTATTACAAATAATCAGGTTTCATCTTGACCTACTTTAATCTCGCAGTCTCTAACAAAACTATTTCAATGTAAAAATTAGCCATATAATCAGACTACATGATATATAGCTTATATATTATTATTAATTTAGTGATGTGTGATAATGAAACATAAAGGTAATATTTTTGGACAATATTATATTCATGTTGTAGAATCATACCCTCATAAAAATAATTGCATTGAGTTGTTGTAGGTATATCACTAAGAAGTTCAAAACACACTCCTTAGATTTTATTGAGAAAAGAAAGGTGAAATGTTATGACTGTCTTGTAAATATATTTCAAATCAGCAAGAAGATGGCTTGTGTCTTCTAAGATTAAAGAAAAAAAAAGCCACAAATGAACTAATTGAGATTTTCTCACATTTATTTCCCATACCATTTGAGTTATAACCAATGAAGAATCCAAATAATAAATGAAATAATCAATTCAAGTAATAATATTTAAATAAGTTTTAAATATAAACCTTTAAATTTAATTATATTAATTCAATGGTCAAGATACATTCTTTTATTCATACTACTTCAACAGACTCTCAAGTACAGAAAGGAATATGTCAAGTTCACACATTTAAATGTCTTATAGCTAGGGTGGATAAAAATGGAAGAAGTCAAAGAACAAATAACCTAAGCTTTTCTGCAACTTAACTAAAATCTTGTTTCATAAGTAATCTATAGACTTGGTGTAAAAAACTTAATACTGAAATTACAAAGTTTTATTATTTATTATATTATTACATATTTATTATAGCATTAAACACACAGCGAACTTATTATATCTCAGAATTTTAGGTTCATATTTTGTGTATAATAAATAAAACTGAAAAGGCTCCTCACACTTCGTGAACTAATAGTTAATAGTAAACCAGAAAAAAAAAGAAAATAAATATCTTCTATTTATGTAAATAAAAGAATAATGTCTAGATACTAAGTGAAAAACAAATTGTTTGGGGTAACACAGAATCAGAAGGTAAATTAAGGTATTGCCAGGATCATTTTGGGAACAATGAATGATGACATCAACTGGAAGGCAGAAACCAAACTAAGAAAAAAACAAAACAAAACAAAACAAAACAAAACAAAACACACAAACAAAAAAAAAACACTTGTAAGTTGTAAGTCATACATAATTTATTGTAAATAAAGCAGGAAAAAGATGAGGGAAAATAATATATTTGGAATGTCTCCAGTTTTTATGTTATGTAGTTGATATATTTTTGAAACTAAAATAATGACAGAGAGAGGCATGTAGGAAGTATAGAGAAGTTCAGTGGAAGTTTTCAATTTAGCTCTCTTAATCTTGGAATGCTTGTAAGAAAAAAATAATAAAAAGGCACAATGTATAGGAATCTAGAGATTATAACACTAGTTGATTTCATTGAAACTACAGGTTTAAAGTGTAAGCACTTTTTGTCTCAAAACAGCAACAATGAAAAGCCAGGTGTGGTAGTGTGCATCTATAGTCCCAGGTACTGAAAAGACTGAGACAGAAAAATTTTAAGATCCCAGAAACTTGAAGCTGTAGTGAGATAAGTTCCGTAGCTGCACTCCAGTCTGGGTGACAGAAAACTTTCTTCAAGAGAAAATGAAAAAAAAAAAAAAAAAAAAAAAAAAAAAAAAAAAAAAAGAAAAGAGAAAAAAGAAGTGAAAAGTGAAATAAGAAAGAGGAGGACAGAAAAAAGAAAGGGAAGAAAAAAGTAATTTATGCTAATGAAACAAGTTGTCTAATGAACAGAGATCTATGAAATAAAGTGAAACAAAGTGCACAGACAAATAGAACAATTAATGGAAATTTGACTCAAGTAATGCAAAGCAAAATAGTAATTGAGAAATGAGAATGTAACCAGCTTTAAAAATACACGACAGGTTGAGTAATATGCAACAGACAAGTGATGAATGAGATTTGGTAACAAGAAGGTATGAGATATAATTCTAAATAACATGGTAAATGACTTAATAATAGTTTTTAAAAAGTTTGAAAGAGAAAGAAGTAAAACTTTGTAAGAGCCAACTCTTTCCAGCAGTTTTGGTGTCATGGAAAACAAAATAAATGAATTGCAAGTGGCACATCCAGAACTAAGAAAAGCATCGTGTAGTTCAAGTAAAGAAAATGATCAAGCCAGGCATGGTGGCTTATGCTTGTAATACCAGCATTTTCAGAGGCTGAGGTGGGCAGATTACTTGAGGTTAGGAGTTCCAGTACCAGCTTAGCCAACACAGTGAAACCCTGTCTCTACTAAACATTTAAAAATTAGGCAAACATTACAGTGCATGCATGCCTGTAATCTCAAATACTCCAAAGGTTGAGGCTGGGGAATTGTCTGAACCTGGGAGGCAAAGGTTGCAGAGAGCTGAGATTGTGTCAGAGACTCTATCTCCTAAAATGAAACAATAAGTAAAGAAAATGATCTCGGAGGTAGGGCAAACAAGACACAAGGAGACAGTAAATAATAAGAAAATAAGTGTTTTTAAAAGCTGTGAAATCTAAAACAAAGATAAAGAAGGTCATAGAAGCAGAAAAAACTATATACAAATGGACATGAGGTTTATTTTCAATGGTGATTTCTTATGAGGAAGAAACACAAAAGGAAGTGTGAGTAAGAAAATTGTCTCCATTGATTTGGCAGAAAAAAAATATGAGAAAAAAGCAAAACGAATCAAATAATGAAAAGTATATATTGAGCTTTAGTGTTCTTCCTTCCTTCCCATGCTATTTATACCCAGAAATAGAGAAGGAAAACAGTCAAATTAAAAGGACACACAGGCATATATTACTGACTCTACAAAAAGCCAAGTTCATTTTAATTTTAATTAATTTTTCTAAAAATCTTATTTTAAATGAACAAATGTAAATATTTATGGGACACAAAGTGGTTTTATAATACATATATATATTGCAAAATAATTAAATTGGGCTAGTTAACATAGCCATTATCTCACATACTGTCATTTATTTGTGGTGAAAATATTTAAATTCTACTTTTACTTTGTTTCTTTTTCTTTCTTTCCTTTCTTTCTGTTTTTTTTTTTGTTTTGTTTTTTTTGTTGTTGTTGTTTTTTTTTTTGAGTCTGAGTTTCCCTCTGTCACTCAGCCTGAAATATAATCTTGGCTCCACCTCCGTGGTTGAAGTGATTCTTCTGCCTAAGCCTGCAGAGTAGCTGCAACTACAAGCACATGACAATATGCCTGGCTAATATATAATTTTATAAATTTATTATTATTTTTAATAGAGACAGACAGGGTTACCCCATATTGTCCAGGCTGGTTTTGAACTCCTGACTTCGTTATCTGCTTGACTCAGCCTCCCAAAGTGGTAGAATTACAGGAGAGAGCAACTGCACCTGGCCCAAATTCTCCATTTTCAATAATGCTTTTCTTGAGTTGGAATTCTGCTCTGGCTGCCCAGGCTAGTGTGCAGTGGCACAATTTCAACTCATTGCAATCTGTGCCTTGAGTTCAAGTGATTTTCCTGCCTCAGCCTCCCTAGTAGCTGTAATTGCAGGCATGTGCCACCAAACGAGGCTAACTATTGTATTTTCAGTAGAGATGGTGTTTTATCGTGTTGGCCAGGCTAGTGTCCAACTCCTGACCTCAAGTGATCCACCCACCAAGTCCACCCAAAGTACTGGTTTACAGGTGTGAGACACAATATGTAGCCTTACTTTTGTTGCAGTTTTGAAGTATACCTTTATAGCTGTGATCAACATTTTGTGCAACAGATGAAGAGAATTTTTTCCTATGTCACTGAAATTTTTCCCCTTTGACAGACAGTTCCCTTTTTTTCACTTACTCGAATTACTGCCCCAAACTCCAGTCTCTGACTGCTTTTTGTGTGTTTGTTTGAAGAGTCAGGATTTTGCTGTGTTGCACAGGGTGCTATATTGTGCAGTGCCACAGCTGTGGCTCACTGTGGTCTCAAACTTCTGACTTCAAGAGATCCATCCACCTCAACATCCCAAAGTGCTAGAGCTACAGGCATCAGGCACCACAGCTGGTATATTCATTCAATGTTTTTATGAGTTCAACTGTTTTGGAATTTACATGTAATTGTGATGATGCTGCATTTGCCTTTCTGTGTGTGTCTTATCACACTGAGCATAATGCTCCTGTTCCACTCATTTTGTTACAAATAAATCTACTTCATAGTATATTTTATTGCGTATACTTGTCACACACTTTATATGTTGATCTTTTATGAACACTTGGGTTGTTTTCATACCTTGGCGATTGTGAGTAAACTGATATAAGGATGAGATTTCAAATATCTCTTCAACGTACTCATTTTACATCCTTTGAGTACATATTCAGAAGTAGAGTAACTGAATAATTGAGTATATATTCAGAAATAGAGTAGCTGAATAATGTGTTAATTGTATTTTTAATTTTATTTTTGAAACCTCAATTATGTGATCACCAAAACACAGCCTAAAAAAGCACAATAACAAAAACACAATTGGATTGCATCACATCAAACGAAGAAGTGTCCACACACTGAAGGAAACAAGTAGCAGAATGAAGAGACAACTCTCACATTGGGAAAACATGCCTGCAAATCATGTATATGATAAAAAGTGAATAATAAATACATGCAAGGAGCTCAAGTGACTTAATAACAACAGAAAGCAAGACTACTAAAATGGGGAAAGGACCTGAATTTACATTTCTCAAAAGAAGACATACAAATGACTAACAATTCTACGTTTTATATTTATTTACTTATTTATTTATTTAATTTATTAATTCTCTGAGACCATGTCTCACTCAGGCTGGAGTGCAGGGGTGTGATTTGAGCTCACGAAAAGCTCTGCCCCCTAAGTTTATGCAATTCGCCTGCCTCAGCTTCCCTAGTACATGATTACAGGTGTGCCCTACTATGCCTGGCTAATTTTTGAACAGTTGCTTATTTAAGGATGCTCAACAACACCAGTCATTAGGGAAATGCAAATTAAAAACAACAATGAGCTCTCATGTGTGAAGGGCTATTACTATGAAGATGAAAGGTGACACGTTTTTTTGATAAAGTAGGGCAAAAAGTGTCTTTGTGCACTATTGGCAGGAATGTAAATTAATATATTAAATTATTAACATGATTATTTCTACTTGAACATGGTTTTTATGCTTTAAAATCCATTGATATATGTTGTTTTCTGTTAGTAAAAGTTCAATGAGAACGCTATCAGTTACATTAAATTAATATAGAAAGGATGATTCTTGTAAGAGTTCTCTTTTATGTCTTATTAAGTAAAGAATGAATCCCACTGAAAATACTCTTTCTGAAAAGAGAATTTAGACTAAGAATGTGTACTCTAAATTACAAACATGTGTTAAGTTAAAGCCCTAGGTTACAAAAATATACTAAGTGAAAAATAGGTTATGGTCATATTTCCTGGGCAGTTTTTGAACCCCAATAGGTTTTCAATTTTGTTTTGTTTAATAAATTATACAATTATAGTTAAGAAAGCAGAAATTGCCAGTTACGGTGGATCAAGCCTGTAATCCCAGAACTTTGGGAGGCCAAGGCAGGTGGATCATGAGGTCAAGAGATCGAGACCATCCTGGTTAACACGGTGAAACCCCGTCTCCAGTAAAGAAAAAAAAAAAAAAAATTAGCTGGGCATGGTGGCGTGTGCCTGTAATCCCAGCCACTCAGGAGGCTGAGGAAGGAGAATTGCCTGAACACAGGAGGCAGAGGTTGCAGTGAGCCGAGATCGCGCCATTGCACTCCAGCCTGGGTAACAAGAGCTAAACTCCGTCTAAAAAAAGAAAGCAGAAATTTCTGATATATATTCAGAGAAGAAAAATCAATTTTATTAGAAATTACTTTCAAGATTTTGCTGTATCTTAATAAAGTCCCATTCAGCATCTTTACTCATTTTTCTGTGAAAGTATATATTTATATTTTATAAATATTGTATACTTTTTTGATTAAATATTATCCAGCCCTACTCCAAGAGTGATAGTAATTCCTCAGCTACTTATTTTTATTCTTTTAACTGACGCTTCTCTAGCTATTTACATGATACCACAATATTTGTGGATGATTTGTAATATTTCCTGGCAATTATTTGCCTGACCACTTGATAAAAGAATAGCATAAAGCCACTGGCTAATAAGTAGGTTATAACTCGCTGCATGGCAATTAATCAGTGACATTTTACTTCCAAAGAACCTAAATACCATATCATTATTAAATTTTCTAAAAATTGAAAGCTGTAGTGTAGCATTCTATGGCCCCATCTCTATCTTCTGCCAATTATTTTCTCATTTAAAAATCGTAGTTTTACTGCTGACCAGTTGATGGTTGCATGTAGTAGTGTGATCAAGACAAGCATATTGTACACAGCATATTGAAATTATTTTCTGTGTTGCAAAGAAAATGACCTACACTCTTAAAACTACAGACATGATGTCAACAATTATACAAAATATATGATTAATAGAAAAGATAGGCTCTTCAGTTTTAGAGATACACTGAAAAATGCCAGAGTCGCTACACATGAGATAATCTCTGAAGGACATCTTATGGTGACACAAACAAATTCTATTGGTTAAAGCATAATGATAGTGACATCATTGCTCATCTGGGTGGCCAGCATATTGCAGTGAATGGCCCCATTAAGTTATTGATAACAGGGAGCATACCACCAGCAATGCTACTAAAAATAAACATGAAAATATGAGATAATATATTTCATAGATAAAAGCCAATTTCTTTTTTAAAGTTGTCATTTAAAGATATATTCCTACTCACCTGCCACCTTTAGAAAGTCATTTACTTCTACAAAGAAAAGAGCATTTGTTAAGTTTCCATTATCCAGGATATAGTTAAAATGTACATGCAAAACACATGTTGCACCTGGGAAAAACAAATAATAAGCAAATACATAAATATTTACATTTATGCAGGTATATACACATTCCCTCAAAACGAAGACAGGCATAAGTGAAAGAAGAGAGAGATTCAGATCTGATGCTATAAAATGTGATAGCACATAGAAGGTGGCCTCAATTTATAAAGTAATATTACCTGAATTAGAATTTGAAAAGATAGTTCCATTCTTTATAGAAAATTCGAGTGGAAAATAGGAAATTAGAGTGTAAAGTGGGAGGCTAATGTAATATAAACTGTATTTTAGTCTATGATGATAAAAGGAAAAAAGAAATAAGCTCTGGAGGTAAAGTAAATCCTGGAAGTGGAGCTAATAAATTTTGTTGAATGATGGAATACAAGATAATATAAAAACAGATAAACTAAAAGTTTCAGAAATTAAGATGTATGATCATTTGTGTGTTTGTATGTATCCAAGTAATTTTATCAAATTTTTTTGTAAGGAAAATTAATTTAATTTTACATTGTCCTCCAAATAGATAGAGAGATGAGCACCTGGAAGATAACCAAAGTTATAAAGTAGTTGAATAATCTGTTTAAACAATTTTATACCACATTCAGTTGAAAGAGCAAAAATTTATTTTACGTATACCTGTAGGTTTAAAAAATATATGCTCTTCATATACAATTGAATTAAGAAAACTAAAAGGGGCCAGATAGTCAATATTCATCTAAATTTTAAAAAAATTGTAATCATTTAGAAATTTTATTTATTTATTTATTTATTTATTTATTTATTTATTTATTTTTATGGCATTTTAGGTTTTGGGGTACATATAAAGAACATGCAAGATTGTTGCATAGGTACAAACATGGCACTGTGGTTTGCTGACTTCCTTCCCCTCACCTGTATCAGTCATTTCTCCCCATGCTATTTCTTCCCACCTCCCTACTCCCACGTCCCTCATTGATTTCCCCCAAACGGACCCCAATGTGTAGTGCTCCCCTCCCTGTATCCATGTGCTCTCATTATTCAACACCCGCCTGTGAGTGAGAAGATGTGATGTTTGATATTCTGCTCTTGTGTCAGTTTGCTGAGAATAATGGTCTCCAGGTTCATCCATGTCCCTACAAAAGACACAAACTCATCGTTTTTGATGGCTGCGTAATATTCCATGGTGTATATGTACCACATTTTCCCTATCCAGTCTATCATCATTGGGCATTTGGGTTGGTTGCAGGTCTTTGCTATTGTAAACAGTGCTTCAGTGAACATTCGTGTGCATGTGTCCTCATAGTAGAATGATTTATAATCCTTTGGATATATACCCAGTAATGGGATTGCTGGGTCAAATGGGATTTCTATTTTTAGGTCATTGAGGAATTGCCACATTATCTGCCACAATGGTTGAATTAATTTACACTCCTACCAACCGTGTAAAAGTGTTCCTATTTCTCCACATCCTCTCGAGCATCTGTTGTCTCCAGATTTTTTAATAATTGCCATTCTAACTGGTGTGAGATGGTATCTCAATGTGGTTTTGATTTGTATTTCTCTAATGACCAGTGATGATGAACATTTTTTCATATGTTTGTTAGCCTCCTGTATGTCTTCTTTTGTAAAGTGTCTGTTCATATCTTTTGCCCACTTTTGAATGGGCTTGTTTGTTATTTTCTTGTAGATCTGTTTTAGTTCTTTGTAAATTCTGGATATTAGCCTCTTGTCAGGTGAGTAGACTGCAAAAAATATTTTCCCATTCTGTTTGTTGCTGATTCACTCTACTGACTGTTTCTTTTGCTGTGCAGAAGCTGTGGATTTTGATTAGGTCCCATTTGTCTATTTTGGCTTTTGTTGCGATTGCTTTTGGTGTTTTTGTTATGAAGTCCTTGCCTACACCTATGTCCTGAATGGTTTTGCCTACATTCTCTTCTAGGGTTTTTATGGTGTTAGGTCTGATGTTTAAGTCTTTAATTCATCTGGAGTTAATTTTGGTGTAAAGTGTCAGGAAGGCGTCCTGTTTTGGCTTTCTGCACGTGGCTAGCCAGTTTTCCCAACACCATTAAACAGGGAATCCTTTTTCCATTGCTTGTTTTTGTCAGGTTTGTCAAAGATCGGATGGTTGTAGATAGGTTGTACTTCCTCTGAGGCCTCTGTTGTTCCATTGGTTTATATCTCTGTTTTGGTACCAGTACCATGCTGTTTTGATTACTGAAGCCTTAAAGTATAGTTTGAAGTCTGGTAGTGTGCTGCCTCCTGCTTTAGCTTCATGGAAACTGAACAACTTGCTCTTGAATGTTGACGGGATAAACAAAGAAATGAGGCAGAAATAAAGATGTTCTTCGAGACCAATGAGAATGAAGACACAACATACCAGAATCTCTGGGACACATTTAAAGCAGTGTCTAGAGGAAAATATATAGCAATGAGTGCCCACATGAGCAGAAAAGAGAGATCTAAAATTGACACCCTATCATCAAAATTGAAAGAGCTAGAGGAGCAAGATAAAAAAAAAAAAAAAAAACCTCAAAACCTATCAGAAGACAGGTGGGCAGCAATAGCCGCCATTTTGTGATCTGTTGCGGTTTGCACAAGTTAAGTTTCAGTTCCTGTCTTCCTGCTGATAAGTTTCAGTTTAATGTTTCCTGCAAACAAGTTTCAGTTTAATGTTTCCTGCTGATAAGTTTCAGTTTTTGTTTCCTCGCTGATAAGTTTCAGTAATGTTTCAGTTTCTGTTTCTCCCACTGAATGTTTCAGTTTCTGTTTTCTGCTGGTAAGTTTCAGTTTTTGAAACTTAGCAAGGCCGGAATTTCCCAACTGCAAGCTTCCTTTGCCCCGCCTCCCTGCCTGGCCTATTTAAGCTGTGAGCTCAGCAACAATAAACGAGACTTGATCAGACTCCTGTCTTGTCTCCATTCTTTGAGTCTCCTGCCCATCCATCCCCACTCCCTACCTTCGAACTCCTGTTGTTGTCCTGCAGGTAGGGACAGTCTGGCGCCCAACATGGGGCTCGAAGTAAGAGGGACACAGTGAGGGACGTCGTTGAAGCCGGCCAGATTGAAGGAAGAAATCCAGAGGAGGAGTCACCGTGGGAACCTGCTGTGGCCTTGCTCTCTGGTAAGTGGACGACGATATTATGGGTCAGGAAATTAGTAAGCATGAGTTGTTTGTAGAAGAACTCAGCATAGCATTAAAGACGTGAGGAGTAAAGGTGAAGATAAACCAGTTAATTAAATATTTTGATTATATTAGGGATGTTTGCCCCTGGTTCCCTCAAGAAGGAAACATAGATCAAAGATGTTGGAAAAGAGTAGGGGATGCCCTAAAAGATTAATATGATGCTTTCGGGCTTCAAAAGGTCCCTGTAATTGCTTTCTCACACTGGAATCTAATAAATGAGATCATTACCCAAAAACATGACGATCCAGTTATTGCTAATCTCATAACCCAGGGGGAAACTTGCCTGAGAGACTCATGTAAAAATTTGTCCGATAAAAGTCCCCCCTTTAAAGAAAGTTCGTTAGTTTTGGAAAAACCAGAACCCAAAGAGGGCAAGGAGAAAAAGTCAGGGGGAGCTGAATTAATGCCATTTAATAGCAACTCTAGTAAAGAGGAACAGAAACCCATGGAGAGCGGTGGGCCTGTGTGTTCCTTAGAGAAATTTGCTGAACGTGTATCCTCAGACCTTAAACAAAAATTAGCTAATCCAAAATATCAAAAGAGGATTGTATGCCTAGCCAGTCAAGCCAATAATACAGAGGACGAAGGCATTGATTGGGATGATCTTGAGGATGAAGCAGCTCGATACCAAAATTCTGTGATCTGAGTTGTATATATTTGAAGGTATTTTGAATGTTACGTTCAAGGCTAACACCTGAGCTTTGTGTAGTGTAAATAAGACCTTGTGTTTATGAACCTTTCAGCTAATTTGCTTTTTTTTTCCCCTTACATGCCAAGTGATGTTCAGGTTTTGAATGTTTTCGTATCAGTTTTTTCCTCTGTAAATGGCATTAACATTGTTACTTGAGGGCTTTCTTAATCACTTTTGTTGTCCTGAGGATTTGAATTTACAGTGCATCAGATTTGTTGCTAATTTTGTCTGTAGATAGTCTAGTTTCAGCTGTTTATGGTGATGATACATTTTCGTTTATAAATATGTTTGTGGTATAAAAAAAATGAGTATAACCAAGTTTGGCTGGACATATTGAACCTAGTAATTCTCCCTGAAATACTCCAATTTTTGTCATAAAAAAGAAGTCAGGAAAATGGCGGTTGCTACAAGATTTAAGGGAAGTAAATAAATCCATGGTCCTTATGGGAGCTTTACAACCCGGTCTCCCTTCCCCTGTAGCCATACTTCTGGGATTCTACAAAGTTATTGTAGACCTAACAGACTATTTCTTTACTATCCCTCTCCATCCAGAGGATTGTAAGCATTTCACTTTCAGCCTTCCTGCAATTAACTTTAAAGAGCCTATGAAGAGATATCAATGGAATGTTTTGCCTCAGGGCATGGCCAACAGTCCCATCTTATGTCAGTCATATGTGGCCATTGCCATTGCTGAAGTTAGAAAATATTGGAAGGATGTATACATAATCCATTATATGGATGATATACTTTTAGCAGCAGCAAAAGAGGAAGTGGTCTTGTCTTGTTTCAAAAAAGTCTACAGACTGCCCTTACTGCTAGTGGATTAGTCATTGCCCCAGAGAAGGTGCAACTTACTGATCCCTACACCTACCTAGGATTTCAGTTAAGTGCAACTCGCCTATCGACTCAAAAGATGCAACTCAGGCTAGACTGTTTAAAAACCCTCAATGATTTTCAAAAATTATTAGGAGACATAAACTGGCTGTTACCTTATCTAAAATTATGCAAAGCTGATCTCAAGCCCCTATACAATACATTGGTAGGGGATCCCAGTCCTACTTTAAGATAACTCACCCCTGAAGCAAAATCAGCTATCAATTTAGTTAACCAAGCTATCAATAGCCAAACCATCACCTTTTTCGATATTGATAAACCACTCCAATTTATTATGTCATACCTCATTATCTCAAAACTGCTGTGTTCTGGCAAACTGCTCCACTTATGTGGATCCATCTCCCTAATATGCCCACTAAAGTCATTGAAAGTCTTTAAAAACTTGCCTTATGTATCTGGGTGCTTCTTTATTGGATGCATATATATTTAATATAGTTAGTTCTTGTCGCATTGATCATTTTGCCATTATGTATTGTATTCTTTGTATCTTTTGATCTTGGCTGCTTTAAAGTCTATTTTATCAGAAATAAGAATTTCTCCTGCTTTTTTTTTTCCCCCTCTCTCCATTGCCTTGGTAAATGTTCTTCCATCTCTTTATTTTGAGCCTTTGTGTATTCTTGCATGTGACATGGGTTTTCTCGAAACAGCACACTGATGGGTTTTGGCTTTTTATCCAATTTGCCTGTTTTTTTTTTTTTTTTTTTTTTTTTTTTTTTTTTTTGGTTGGAGCATTTAGTCTATTTACATTTAGGGTTAGTATTGTTATGTGTGAATTAGATACTGCCATTTTGATGATAGCTGGCTGTTTTGCCCATTAGTTGATGTAGGATCTTCATTGTGTTGATGCTCTTTACTATTTGGCATGTTTTTGAAGTGGCTGGTACTGGTTGTTCCTTTCTATGTGTAGAGCCCCTTTCAGGAGCTCTTGTAAAGAAGGCCTTGTGGTGATGAAATCTCTGAGTACATGCTTCCTTGCAAAGGATTTTATGTTTTTCTTCATTATGAAGCTTAGCTTGGCTGGATATAAAATTCTGTGTTGAAAGTTTATTTTTTAAGGATGTTGAATATTGCCCCCCACTCTCTTCTGGCTTGTAGAGTTTCTGCTGAGAGATCTGCTGTGAGTCTGATGTGCTTCCATTTGTGGGCAACATGAGCTTTCTCTCTGACTGCTCTTAGCAATTTCTCCTTCATTTTAACCTTGGTGAATCTGACGATTATGTGCCTTGGGGTTGCTCTTCTTGAGGAATATCTTTGCCGTGTTCTCTGTATTTCCTGGACTTGGATATTCACCTACGTTGCTAGGTTGGGAAAGTTTTCCTGGATAATATGCTAAAGAGTATTTTCCAGTTTTGATTCATGCTCTTCATCACATTCAGGTACACCTATCAAATGTAGATTATGTCTTTTTACATAGTTCCACATTTTTTGGAGACTTTGTACATTCTTTTTACCCTGTTTTCTCTAATCTTGCCTTCTCATTTTATTTCATTGAGTTGATCTTTGGCCTCTGATATCCTTTCTTCTGCTTGGTCAATTCGATTCTTGAAACTTCTCCATGCTTCAAGAAGTTCCCGGGTTGTGTTTTTCAGCTCCATCAATTCATTTATATTTCTTTCTACATTGTCAATTCTCATTAGCATTTAGTCAAATCTTTTTTCAACGTTCTTAGCTTCTTTGCATTGGGTTAGAACATGTTCTTTTAGTTCACAGAAGTTTCTTATTACCCACCTTCTGAAACCTGATTCTGTCATTTCATCACACTCATTCTCCATCCAGCCTTGTTCCCTTGCTAGTGAAGAATTGTTATCCCTGTAGGAGGAGAGTTTTTCTGGTTTCAGGTGTTTTCATCCTTTTTGCACTGGTTTCTCATCTTTGTGGATTTATCCACCTGTCATCTTTGTAGTTGCTGACCTCCAGATTGGGTCTCTGAGCGGATACTCTATTTTTTGATGATGAAGTTATTTCTGTTTCTTAGTTTTACTTCTAAAAGTCCGGCCCCTCTGCTGTAGGATTGCTGAGGTCCACTCTAGGCCCTGCTTGCCTGGGGAACACCTGCAGCAGCTACAGAACAGTAAGAGTTGCCACCAATTTCTTCTTCTGTTATCTTTGTCCCAGAAGGATACCTGCCAAATGTCAGTTTGTTCTCTCTTTTATGAGGTGACTCTGGATATACTGGGTCAGGGAGCTGCTTAAGGAGACAGTCTGTCCTTCATGGAATCTCATATGCTGAACTGTGAGCTTCGTTCTTCATTCAGAGCTGCTGGGCAGTTATGTTTTTGTCTGCTGAAGCAGTCCTCATAAACCACATTTTGTTCCCAGGTGCTTTTTCTCAGGAAATTAGGGCTTTATTTATGAGTTTCCATTTTGCTGCTGCCTTTTTTTTTTTTTTCTTTTTCTTTTTTTTTTTTTTTTTTTTTTTTTCAGGGCTGCCCTGCCTAGCAAGGAGACAGACTATTCACTGGCTGCCTGCAGAGGTTTTGCTGATCTGCTGTGGGCTCAGCCCAGCTGCAGTGTAAACTTTCCTGCAGTCCTGTTTATATGGGTGTAGTTAGAACTGCCTCGGCAATGTTAGCCTTCCTCTGTATTGTTGGACTCTCTCTGTAATAGCAGGTTGCCTTGGCAATGATAGGCTGCCTCAGAAATGGCAGACTACCTCTGTAGTGATGTAGTGCCTCAAAAATGGCAGACACCTCTTTTGCACAGACCTAGCCTGTCCCAGGTTCAGCTGCGGTTGCTGTGAATCTCTAAATACAGAAATTTTCTGATTTTTTTTTTTTTTTTTTTTTTTTTTTTTTTGTGGGAGTAGGACTAGCCAAGCCTGATCACTTGGCTCCCTCACTCAGAGCCTTTTTAAAAAAAAAAAAAAATATTTATTGAATGGTCAACTTTCTCCCAGGTGTTCCAGTCACCTGTTGAAAAAGTGCAGGGATCTGTGTGATTTCTGGTGTGGCAACTCACTGCACCATCTTAAACAGTGGTGCAGAGATTTGTGGAGATTTTTTCCCCAGATCCTGACATGGCTCCCTGTTCAGTTCCCTTTTTAATCAGATAAATAGGTGACTTTCTGGGGCTTCAATCATCAGCTAAAAGGGCACCCAGACCCCTGTATTTTATATGGAGAACCACCATTCCAGGGCACCGGCAATGGAGCAGTGCCAGTCAAAACAACCATGCTGGCCAAAACAGCCACACTGGCCAAAACAGCAATGCTGGCTTTGTGTGGGGCTCCTCTGCCTGGGAATCCCCTGGTCTGTAGGCAACAAAAATCCATCTGGAAATGCGGCATGCACTCACCCTCTGCCCTTTCACTGGTACCTGTAATCCTGAGCTGTTTCTAAATGACAATCTTGGATCTTCTCTCAAATGTTCTTAATTAAGAAGTGTTATCTTATTAAAACAGCCCTGATTTAAGCTATTTTTAGTTGTCCAGGTATACAATTTTTATACCAACCATCTAAAACTTAATTTCAAATTGACCACAAACCTCTACACTCCTACTTTTATAGACTTCAAGATGTAAATAATTTAAATTAAGGTTGATATTTTATTTTTTCTCATATAAATCTTGGCCTCGTGAAACAATAAAGTTTGATTTCATCCAGAAAATTTCTTGAGTTTAAGATATTTTCTAAAGAAACGTCCCTACTATATTATGTTGTACCAGACAGTAAGTGACTATAAGTAATGATTACCAGTGATGGTAAATTCTACTTCTCTTCATAAAATAATCTATATAACTGTTGAGTTCCTCAGTGCTTTTTAAATGTTTCCTGGCTTTTCTAAGATACATATGCAGAAATGTATTCAAAAAAAGGAAAGAGACACAACACAATCAGGATGCTATTAAATTTGTAAATCAAGTAGGACATGTCCATTGATTTTTTAAAATAAATTTCAAAAATACTTATTGCGTTTTAAAAAAAAATCTGGTAAAACTCTCTTCTGCATAGAATGGGTATTCCAACACAGCTTGGTGCATGGCTTTCTTGTCGCATGAGAGATTTAACTATTATTTCTGATGTTAGTGGTGAGGCTGTCAGAGGGCAGTGTTCTGAAAGAGAAAGTGCCTAAACCCTAATTTCACTTTTCTAATTCTGGTGGCTATTAACAGGAATTACTGTATATTTTGCATAAATAGTCTATTCTTTTGTGTAAGGGGCAAATAAATTTTGCTATGTGTAATTTTTGGTAACTTAATGGTGAATCAGTATTTTGAATCAGTGTGAAGGGTTTCCTGTAGTTCTATTCAAATGTTGCAATAAATATTTTTAGATATTAGTCATTTGTGTATATTTATTTTAAAGATCTATTTAGCTGCAAATAGTTGTGCTTTTACTAAGAGTAATAAAATAAAATTATAGCTAATTTCCTTACCTTTTTACCGCATATAAATCCTCTATTTCTTTCTCCTCAGTATGGTGTCACTTTTGAATAATGTGCAGAATCAATGTTCCACATTTGTATGGGAATCAAATCTGCAAGTATTATTTGTTTTATTTTTGTCAAGTGTTTTCAGCCACTAGCACTTCTGTAGTTGTCTGCATAATATAATAATTTTTCTGACTGAGTTTGCAACAAATAAAAGCGATTTTATTTTGAAATAAATTTTATTTATTTATGAGATAAACAAAGCTTAAAACTTGGGTAAGATAGAAACAAGAAGGGCCTATTTGTAGCTGGTTATTTTTTAAATTGGAGGTACAAAAGTCTGTTGAAATATGTACTTAGGCATGCCAAAATAAAACCTAGTTCTAAAGTTACCTCTAGAGTAGCAGAGCTAAATATGTTACTTAGGATTTTATTTTATCATCTGTTTAAACACTTTATCTGCAAACATAATTCTGCATTTAGATTCTCTGCACCTGACCTTTCTTAGTGAGGCCGAGCCTTTGTCATTACTGACACATGGCTATCCTAAATGAGGTGCTGACTCTGGATCATCACCCTTCATTCATTCATGGCAGAAGAACAGTCAGCAGCTCAATTAGTGTGCTATTGGTCACACTACTTAAGACTTTCTGATTAAGTAGCATTTTTTTTTTTTTTGCAATTATGTAAGTCACGTAACTCAATAGAGAAATCTGCACATAATGAATAGATAAGATCACAAGCAGCCTCTAAATTATCCATAGTGATTCTGTCACATATCTTAGGGTCCTCTACAGTTAAATAAGAAGCTACTCTTAGTGTAATCAAAGATATTTTATGACTGGAGAAGAGTTTCATTTGACTATTTTCTTTTTGATTCATAAACTAAAGTACCATATAAAATGATGAAAATCACACCACAGCCACTGACACCAAAACAACATTGAAAACCCAGCGGATATTTTTCCAGTTTTGCCTTGTAAAAATTGATTTTAAAGAGCTAAAAATAAAGTCAGTTATAGAGAAGAAAACCTATATTTAAAAACCAATAAAATATTTAAATCGTTTTCATGAAGTATGAGGAACAAAAGCCCCACAATAAAGATACTATCTCAGTATATTTCTGCTGCTGTAACAAAATACCTTAGATTTCATAACTCATAAAAACCAGAAATGTGGGGCCGGATGCGGTAGCTCAAGCCTGTAATCCCAGCACTTTGGGAGGCCGAGGCGGGTGGATCACGAGGTCAACAGATCGAGACCATCCTGGTCAACATGGTGAAACCCTGTCTCTACTAAAGGTGCAAAAAATTAGCTGGACATGGTGGTGCGTGCCTGTAATCCCAGCTACTCAGGAGGCTGAGGCAGGAGAATTGCCTGAACCCAGAAGGTGGAGGTTGCAGTGAGCCAAGATCGCACCATTGCACTCCAGCCTGGGTAACAAGAGCAAAACTGTCTTAAAAAAAAAAAAAAAAAAAAAAAAAAAAAAAAAAAAAAAAAAAAAAAACAGAAATGTATTTCTTAGAGTTTTAGAAGCTAAAAAGTCAAGATCAAAACCTACAATTATTTGTCAAAAGAGTACACTTTAAAGACTTAAGTTTCCATTTGAAATTCTGATTCTTTTTATTGCTTTTCTCCTTTTGTTTTCAATGAAGAAAGCCTGGCATCTGCTTACCTGATGGCACGTGTTGCTGTTTTCTCCAGAGAAGACTAATGTAGTGACCTCAAATAATGAAAAGGCAAAAGGGCCTAATTAGTGTTGTTGAGCCTTTTTATAAGGATAGTAATGCTACTCTTTATTACCTCTAACATTTTCCAATTTTTAAATCTCTCACAATGACGGGCTTAAATTCTAACATGAATTCTGAAAGGACAAATATATTCAAACCACAGACATCAAATATAAACAACAGAGGCAATATTATACTGTTTTTAATACTGAAAAAATTATGTGTTTTTTACCTTCAGTGAGAAAAACAACAACTGGGAAAAAAACAAACAAACAAAAACAAACAAACAAACAAACAAACAAACAAAAAAACCTTCCTCTGGAGAGTGGAGAGAAGAAAAGCACAGCTTTATCTTCCTAAATGTAACTCTGGAGATTACCAATTAGAGGTTATACTAATTTAAAATTTTAAGACAAAAATAAGGAGGTTTAAAAAGTCCAGCTACTTTTAGTGTAATCAATGGAAAATTCTATGACTGAAGAAGGGTTTCACATTACTAGATTATTTTTGGTTCATACACTATATCACAACATATAATTATGGAAAAAAGTAAATAACAGAATTGAGTACATGAGCATTTACCAAGCACATCAAAATAAATCATAGGGTATGCATTGATCACTACAAAACTTTATACTTTTACAAAATATTAATGTCAGTACTAACATACTTATTATTTAATGATAAATCTTTTCTTTCTTGCTCCTAAAACAACGCACTATCCCAGTATTTGGTAACTTTAACAAACTGAGACCGTCTAAATCTTTTACCTTAAGCAAAAAACCATATTTTTTTTGTCAAAAGAGTGCTACACTTCAAAGATGTAAAGTTCCACCTGACTTTATTATTTTTTTTTTTTTTAATGTTTTCAACTTTTGTTTTCAACGGAGAAGAAAGATTTTTGTTCCAAGCATTTAGAATAAACCAACAACAACAACAAAAGTCCTGGGTGTCCCCAATCCACAGATTTCCCTGCCCATGGGCTGTGGGAACTTATCTTATGATTTCTGGACTTGCTCACACTGAATGACATCTATGTATTTCTCTAAAGGATTTTCACTTGGAGAAGATTTGTCTCTCATTTCTTAATTATTCCTTCCTGATTCATTTTTTATTTCTAATTCGTTTTTCATTTCAATCTTCACATTCTTCTATCATGTGTTATAGAACAGATGAACACCAAGGGAAAAAAATACACAAATCTATTTGTAAAACATTTTAAATGTTTCAAAATGCATTAATATAATCTAGATTCTTCAATTATAACCATTATGCTAGTGAACTAATTTTGAAAACCGAAGTCAAAATAATTTGAACAGGGCAAAGTCTATGATAGCTCAGCAAGGCTTCTTCAGGAAAACTGTATCACTAACCTCTCTTTTACCTGTGCAGGGAATCTCTGAAAACGGGTGGCAGCCTGTCAGAAAATTACAAATAAATATCTCACCTTCCTGGGAAAGACAACCTGGGAAGAAGAGCAGTTGTGGGTACAGATTTAGCAGATTTAAACATCCCTGCCGGGCAGCACTAAAGAGACCATTGAGATTTTTCAGCACAGTGTTTAAATATTGATAAGAGGCAAACTCCCTCCTCTGCTGGCTTTCTGATTCCTGTGTGTCCTGACTGGGAGACACCTGCCAGGAGGGGCTGGCAGATAACTAATAAAGGAGAGCTTAGATTGACACCTGATAGGTCCCCTTCTGTGATGAAGATATCAGAAAAAAGAACAGTCAGCAATCTTTGCTTTTCTGCAGCACCAATTGGTGATTCCCAAGCAATAAATGTCTGAAGTGGACCTCTAGCAAACCAGCAGCAAAGGAGCCTGACTGCTACTAGAAAAACTATCAAATAGAAAGAAATAGTTTTACCATCAACAGGAAAAGTATCCACTCAGAGATCCTATACAAAGTGAATAACTTTAAAGACCAGTGGTGGATAGGTCCATGAAAATAGGAAGAAACCAATGCAAGAAAGATAAAAATTCTAAAAACCAGAACACTTATTTTTCTCCAAGGGACTACAGCTTCTCACAACTAAGGGAACAAAACTAGACATATAATAAGTTTAGTGAACTGACAGAAACAGTCTTCAGAAATTGGGTAATAACAAACATCTCTGAGCTAATGTAGTATGTTCTAACCAAAAGTAAGGATGCTAACAACCTTCAACAAAGGTTAAACAAAATGCCAACTAGAATAACCAGTGTAGAGAAGAAGATATGTTACTGAAGAAACTCAAAAGAACAGAATGAGAACTTAATGAAGCATACACAAGTTTTAATAGCCAAATCAATCAAGCATAAAAAAGGATATCAGAGATTGAATAGTAAAATAATAACATAAAGCAAGAATACCAGATTAGGAAAATAAGAGAGAAAGTAAATTAACAAAGGCTCCAGGAATATGCTGTTATGTAGAGACCAAATCTACTTTTGATTGATGTACTTTAAAGTGACAGGGATAATTAAACCAACATGGAAAACACTCTTCAGGGAATTATCCAGGAGAACTTTCCAACCTAGAAAAGCAATCCAACATTCAAATCCAGGAAATACAGAGAATACCACAGTGATGCCTCTTGAGAAGACAACCCCAGGACCCATAATCATCACATTCACCAGTGTTGAATTGAAGGAAAAAAAAATGCTAATGGTAGCCAGAGACAAAAGTCAAATTACCCACAAAGAAAATACCCTCAGAATCACTGGGGAGCTCTTGGCAAAAACCCTACAATCCAGGAGAGAGTGGGGTCAATATTTAATATTCTTAAAGAAAAGAATTTGCAGCACAGAATTTATATCCAGCCAAACCAAGCTTCATAAGTGAAGAAGAAATAAAATGCTTTATGGACAAGCTACTTTTAAGAGATTTCCTAACCACCAGGCCAGCCTTAGAAGAGATATGGAAGGAAGAACAAAACATGGAAAGGAACAACCAGTATCAGCCATTGAAAAGAAATACCAAATTTTAAAGACCATCAACATGATGAAGAAACTGCCATCAGCTAATGAGTAACATAACCAGCTAGCATCATAATAACAGAATCAAATTTACACATAGCAATATTAACCTTAAATGTAAATGGGTTAGAAGCTCCAATTAAAATACACAAACTGACAAATTGAATAAAGGTTCAATAGCCTTCAGTGTGCTTCCTTCAAAAATGCAGAAGATATATCTCATAATTAAAGACACATATAGGCCTCAAATAAATAAATGAAGGAAGATTTACCAATCAAATACAAAGCAAAAACAAACAAACAAACAAAACAAAGGTTGCAATTCTAGTCTCTGATAAAAGAAACTTTAAACTATCAAAGATCCAAAGAGACAAAAAGGTATTACATATTTGTAAAAGAATCAGTGCAACAAGAAAAGATAGCCATCAAAAATATATCTGCACCCAATACAGAAGCACCCCAATACACAAAACAAGTTCTTAAAGACCTACAAAGAGATGTAGACTTCCACACAGTAGTAATGGGAGACCTTAACACTCTACTGTCAGTATTAGACAATCAACGAGACAAAAAATGAACAAGGATATGAAGGACTTTAACTCGGATCTGAAGCAAGCAGACCTGATAGACATCTACAGGACTCTGTATCTCAAATCCAGAGAATATGCATTTTTCTCAGCATCATTTGCACTTTTTCTAAAATTGACCACATAATTAGAAGTAAAAAAGATTCTTAGCAAATGCAAAAGAACAGATATTATAGCAGCCTCTCAGAAAAAAGTGAAATCAAATTAGAATGTAGCATTAAAAAACCTACTCAGAACTTCATAGCTAGAAGGAAACTCAACCACCTGCTCCAAAATGAAAACTTGATAATGACATAAACGTAAAAATAATGTTATTCATCAAAACCAATGAGAATGAAGACACAACATTCCAGAATTTATGGGACACATTTAAAGCAATGACTAAAGAAATATATATAGCACTAAGTGCTTAAGTGGAAGAAGAATAGACCTAAAGCTGGCATCCTAATGTTACAATTAAGGAACTAGAGGAAGAAGAAAAAACTAATTCAAAAACTATCAGAAAACAAGAAATAATTAAGAACACAGCATAACTAACAAAAAAATTAAAAAATGAATGATTCCAGGAGTTGAATTTTTTGAAAACATCAACTAAATAGACCGCTAGCCATAATAAAGAAGACGAAAAGGGAGAATAACAAACAGATGTAATAAAAAATGATAAAGAGAATATCACCACTGATTCTACAGTAATCCAAACTACCATCAGAGTATACTTTAAACACCTCTATGCAAAAACAAAACAAAACAAAACAAAACAAAACAAACAAACAGAAATTCTAGAAACAAAATGGATAAATTCTTCAACATTTACATTCTCCAAAGACTAAACCAGGAAGAAGTTGAATTCTTCAATTAACCAGTCATGAGGCCTGGAGTTCAAGCAGCAGTTAATAGTCTATCAATCAAAAAGAAAAAAGTGCTGGACTCAATGAGTTCACAGTCAAATTCTAACGGAGCTGCAAAGAGGAGCTGGTACCATTCATTCTGAAACTATTTCAAATAATACAAAAAGAAGGAATCCTTTCTAACTCATTTTATGAGACAAACCTCATTCTGACACCAAAACCTGGCACAGGCACAACTAAAACAAAATGTAGGCCAATGTTCATGATGAACGTTGATGTGAAAATTCCCAATAAAAGGCTGAAAAACCAAATCCAATAGCACATCAAAAATTTACTTATCACAATCAAGTAGCCTTCATTCCTGGGATGTGATTCCCGTTACATATATGTAAATAAATATACATAATCCATCACATAAATAGAACCAAAGACAAAAAGGCATATAATTTTCTCAGTAGAGTCAGAGAAGGCCTTTGACAAAATTCAGCAGTCCTTTATGCTAGTAGCTTTCAATAAACTAGGTACATATCTCTAAATAATAAGAGGTATTTATGACAAGCCCACAGCAGATATCATACTGAATGGGCAACATCTGGAAACATTCTCTTTGTAAATCAGAACAAAACAAAAAATGCCATCTTTCAACAATCCTATACAACATGGTATTGAAAGTTCTGGACAGGGCAATCAGTCAAGAAAATGAAATAAAGTCTATTTAAATAGAAAAAAAGAAAATCAAATTATCTCTATTTGCAGATGAAATAACAGTATATAAAAGACCCCATCATTTCAGTCCAAAATTTCCTTAAGGTGACAAGCAACTTCTAGAAAGTCTCAGGATACAAAATCAATGTACAAAAACCACAAGCATTTCTATACACCTATAGAGACAAACAGAGAGCCAAATCATGAGTAAACTCGCATTAACCATTGCTACAAAGAGAATAAAATACCTAGGAATACAACTAACAAAGGATGTGAAAGATATCTTCAAGAAGAACTACAAACCACTGTTCAAGGAAATAAGAGTGGACACAAAGAGATTAAAAACAAAACAAAGCAAAACAAAACAAAAAATTGCATGCTTGTGGTTAAGAATAATCAACATCTTGAAAATGGTTAGCCGGCCCAAAATAAATTATAGATTCAATGCTATTCCCATCATGCTACCAGTGACTTTCTTCACGGAATCAAAATAATAATAATAATTAATTAATTAATTTAATTAAATTAATAAATACATCTTAAACTTCATAAGGGGACTCCAAGAAAGATGCCAAGATAGTCCTAGGGGAAAAAAAAAAAAAAAAAAAAAAAAAAAAAAAAAAAGATTACAAACCTGCAGGTATCACACTACTTTGCTTCAAACAATACTACAAGCCTATGGTAATCAAAACAGCATGGTTCTGGTACCAAAACAGATATATAAACCAACAGAAAAGAACAGCAGTCTCAGAAGTAATGCCACAAATGTACAAACATACGATCATTGACAAACCTGACAAAAATAAGCAATGGGGAAAGGGTTCCCTGTTTAATAAATGTTGTTGAGAAAACTGGATAGCCATATGCAGAAAGCTGAAACGGGATCTTTTTCTTACACCTTATATAGACATTAACTCAAGATGCATTAAAGATTGAAAAGTAAGACCTAACATCAAAAATCCTTAGAATAAAACCTAGGCAGTACCATTCGGGACATAGGCATGGGTGAGAACTTCATGAAACACCAAAAGCAATGACGACGAAAGTCAAAATTGATAAATAGGATCTAATAAAATGTAAGAGATTTTTCACAGTAAAATAAATTCTCATTAGCGTGAACCAGCAACCAACAGAATGGGAAAAATTGCAATCTACTTATATGACAAAGGGCTAATATCCAGAATCTACAAGGGACTATGACAATTTTACAAAAAGCAAAATCAAAAAATGGGTGAAGGATATGAAGAGACACTTCTCAAAAGAAGACATTTATGTAGCCAACAAACATATAAACAAAAGCTCATCATCAGTGGTTATTTGAGAAATGCAAATCAAAACCACATCTACATACCATTTAGGATAGTTAGAATGGCAATCATTAAAAAAAATCTAGAGACAGTACATGCTGGAGAGGATGTGAAGAAATAAGAATGCTTTACACTGCTGGTGAGAGTATAAATTAATTCCATCACTGTGGAAGAAATCATGGTGATTTTTTTTAAGAATCTAGAACTACAAATATCATTTGACCCAGGAGTCCCATTACTGGGTATATATACAAAGGATTATACATTATACTATTATTTTTTTCTTTTTTATTGCATTTTAGGTTTGTGTGTACATATGCAGAACATGTAAGATTGTTCCATAGGTACACACATGACAGTGTGGCTTGCTGCCTTCCTGCAGTCACCTATATCTGACATTTCTCCCCATGTTATTTCTCCCCTACTCCTCACTCCTGCTCCCCCTCCCCTGTTTCCACCCTATAAACCCCAGTGTGTGATGCTCCCCTCCCAGTGTCCATGTGTTCTCATTGTTCAACATCTGCCTATGAGTGAGTACATGCGGTGTTTGACTTTTTATTCTTGTGTCAGTTTGCTGAAAATGATGGTTTCCAGGTTCATCCAAGTCTGTACAAAGAACATGAACTCATTGTTCTTTACAGCTGCATAGAATTCCATGATGCTTATTGCAGCACTGTTCACAGTAGCAAAAACTTAAAACCAACCAAACGTTCATCAACAATAGACTGGATAGAGGAAATGACACACATATACACCATGGAATGCTATGCAACTATTAAAAAGAATGAATTAATTTCTTTTGCTGGGACATGGATAAAGCTGGAAACCATCATTCTCAGCAAAATGCTATAAGAACAGAAAACAAAATGCAATGTGTTCTTATTCATAAGTGGGTGTTAAACAATGAAAACATGTGGACTCAGGGAGAACAACACACACCAGGGCCTGTTGTGGGATGAGGGTGCTAGGGATAGGATAGTAGGTGGTTTGGGGGGCTAGGAGAGATATATCAATAGAAAGAATATCTAATTTAGATGACAAGGTGATGGATGCAGAAAACCACCATGGCACATGTATGCTTATGTAACAAACTTGCACATGTACACCAAAACTTAAAATACAATAATAATAAAAACAATAAGGTAAAGAAGCTTTGTCATTATTTATTTTATTTATATGGTATTTGAGACCAAACTGAATTTCCATCTCCTCCTTATGCTGAAAGTGACAAGTAGTCACTCCAGAACCTTACTTGCACAATGCCTTGTACCTGCTTCAAGAAAACCTACACATCCTTGTTTCTTCCACTTCTATTCCTTCCAGGGAAGACCCATAATTTAATAAATTGTCTGTTCTTTCTGCATGTTGACCCAGTTTTTGACATGTCAAAAGTTTAATTAAACCTCAATTTCCGAAACAAGTAAGCTGAAATTTCTCCTCCAGCTATGACCCATAACCTATTTGGTCTTTAATCTAAGCTATGCTAATCAGCAGAAAAATTCATAGGCTTAACGGTGTACTCTGAAACATTTCGCTGTGTCTTTTCTTAAAGTTGCTTCTCTTCCACTTGTAAAAGTGACTCAGTCCCCTAAGGTCAAAAGGTACTGAGTTACTTTTACAAGTTGAAGAGAAGCAAAACAGTTGTTTTTAATCTCTAATCATCCATATATCTTTTCAATAATTCTCATAAAATTAAAACACCAGAGGAGTCAGTTGATAATTTCTGCAGAAAGAAATACAACTTCCTTTTTGCTAAAAGAGGAAAACAGAGTTTCTCCTAAATGAGATCACTTTCTTATATGAAATAGTAATCTCAAAATAAAATTGTTGTTTAATCACCCCTGTATTAAAAAATAAAGAGAAAAAGCACAGTAGTTTTCTGCTCTGGTGTCTAGTTTGTACCTGCATGGTAGTACACAGAAACCTCTCTGGACACAAGTGGAAATAAAGGAAGTATGCCCACTGGGCACCTCAGATCACAGACACCAAACTTCAGGCCAATGACAACAGTGCTACTCACTATGGGCTTAATAATAATAATAATTATTATTATTATTTTGAGATGGAGTTTCGCTCTTGTTGCCCAGGCTGGAGTGCAATGGCCCGATCTCGGCTCACCGCAACCTCCGCCTCCTGGGTTCAGGCAATTCTCCTGCCTCAGCCTCCTGAGTAGCTGGGATTACAGGCACACGCCACCATGCCCAGCTAATTTTTAGTATTTTTAGTAGAGACGGGGTTTCACCATGTTGACCAGGATGGTCTTGATCTCTTGACCTCGTGATCCACCCGTCTTGGCCTCCCAAAGTGCTGGGATTACAGGCTTGAGCCACCGCGCCCGGCCAATAATTATTTTTAATTGCATTTTAGCTTTTGGGGTAGGGCTTAATGATTTTTAAAGCCAGTATCATAACCTACATGTTATCTCAGAGGCAGAACACCAAGTCATTTTATTCATTTTCCTTGTCCTATCATACTATTCATATTTCCTTTCTCAGGTCTGCGACAAATGGCTCCCAGTCAGAAACTCTCCTGTGGTCAAGATCCCTACTCATCTGTTGCAGCTTTTCTCTGCTGCAGTCCTGGGTAATGGATTGCTGATCATCAGCCTTTGGTTCACTATTTTATGCTTAGCTTTGAGGAAACTGCCCAGGATAAAGAGGCTCTAGATCAAGTCTCACTGAATGTTTTCCAAAATAGATTTATTCTGGAATCAGCAAAATCAAACCTGTTAAAATGAATTGCCCCTTTCAAAATTTTTTTAAGTTACTGAGTACCATGAATAAAATCAATACACTTCTAACAGATATTTGGATGTGTTTTGGGGATGACGTTTCTCCAAAGTTTGGGAGGCACTAAGAGGTGGCTTTACTTGAGAAAATTCCTTTGAGATTTGAGGATTAAATTCTTTAGTCTCAGAAGAAAAGGCCTGGGCTGTCGGCTCATCACTGGAAAAAACCCAAAGCTGCCACAGTTCTCTTCTTGTCTCCCTCTGCCCACAGCAAGGAAAGTGAATACTCTGGAGGAGAATATGAAATGAGAAAGTGGATCAGAAAAGTGAAACCTGATGTCGTTTTCATGCAGTGCTAAATAAATTCAGTGTCATAACTTTTCCAAATATTAAATGAGAAGTTTTTTGTCCTAATATCTTAAGAGATGAAGTAAGCAAATAGATAGAAAAAAGAATAATATTTCAATGTTCCAATCACATTAAATACATATATATGTGTGTGTGTGTGTGTGTGTGTGTTTGTATATATGTATATATGTATGTAACTCAAATGTACCTCAAAACATAAAATAAAATTAAATATATATAATTGTACTTTAAGTATAAAAAATACATATATGTATATGTATAAATGTATGTGTGTGTATGTGTGTATACGTATATGTGTGTGTGTATATATATATGTGTGTGTGTATATATATATAATGAATTGTCTTCATCTTACTTTGCAGATTCCTAATTATTAGCTGCTAAACCTGCTTTCTTTTTTCTTTATATATACATAAATATATGTATTATACATAATATTTACATCTTGTATATATTTAAATTAAAGTACATCTATAAAGTAATATAGACATAAATATGTATATTTATTTATACTTAAAGTACAATTATGTGTGTATATATATATATATATATATATATATATATATATATATATATATTTAATTGTAGTTTAGGTTTGGGGGTACATGTGCAGGCCATGCATGACTGTTGCTTAGGTACATACATGGCAATGTGGTTTGCTAGGATTGAGGGTACATGTGCAGACCATGCAGGATTGTTGCTTAGGCACACATATGGCAAGGTGGTTCGTCGCATCCTTTCCCCTGTTGCCTATATCTGGCATTTCTCCCCATGCATGTTATTCCACCCCCTCCAACCTTTCTACCCACTGTTCTCTCTCCCCTACTTGCCCCCAGCAACAGATCCCAGTATATAATGCTCCCCTCCCTCCCCTCCCTGTGTCCATGTGTTCTCAACGTACAGTACCCACCTTTGAGTGAGAACATGTGGTGTTTGATTTTCTGTTCTTGTGTCAGTTTGCTGATAATGATGGTTTCCAGATTTGTCCATGTACATACAAAATAACAATAACTCATAATTTTTTATAGGTGAATAGTATTCTACGGTGTATGCATGCCACATTTTCCTTGTCCAGTCTATCATGGATGGGCATTTGCGTTGGTTCCAGTTCTTTGCAATTGTGAACAGTGCCACAATAAACATATGTGTGTGTGTGCTTGTGTCTTTATAACAAAACAATTTTTTATCCTTTGAATATATACCCATTAATTGGATTCCTGGGTGAAATGGAATTTCTATTTCTACATCCTAAGGAAGTGCCACACTGTCTTCCAAAATGGTTGAACTAATTTGCACTACCATCAACCCTGTAAAAGTGTTATTATTTCTCCACATTCTTTCCAGCAACTGTTGTCTCCACAGTTTTGAATGATCACCATTCTAATTGGTATGATACTGTATCTTGACGTATTTTTTCATATGTGTTTCTCAAATGACCAGTAAGTATGAACATTTTTTCATATGTTTGTTGGTCTCATATATGTCTTCTTTTGAAAAATTTCTGTTTATGTCCTTTGTGCACCTTCAAATTCCTTTTTTAATTTTTGTCTTATAAATCTGTTTTAGTTCTTTGTAGATTCTGGATAGCAGCTCTTTGTTAGATGTGTAGATTGAAACATTTTTTGGGTTCCAGGTTACTCTAACCATTGTTTCTTTGTTTGTATAGCAGCTCTGAAGTTTAACTGGAATCAATTTGTCTATTTTGGCTTTTATTGCCAATGCTTTTGGTGTTTTAGTCATGAAGAGCTTGCCTATGTCTAATATCCTGAATAGTTTTGCCTGGTTTTTCCTCTAGGGCTCTTATGACAATAGGTCTTACATTTAAGGTTTTAGTCCATCTGGAGTGACTTTTTGTGTCAGGTGTCAGGAATGAGTCTGGTTTTTGCTTTCTTCAAATGGCTAGCCAGTTTTCTCAACTACATTTCTTACACAGAAAATCCTTTCCCAGTTTGCTTGATTTGTCAGATTTGTCAAAGATCAGATGATTGTAGATTTGTGGTCTTGCCTCTGAGGCCTCTGTTGTGTTCCATTTGTCTATATCTCTGTTTTGGCATGAGTACCATGCTGTTCTGATTACTGTAGCCTTGTAGTATAATTTGTAGTCAAGTAACCTGATTTTTCTAGCTTTGTTCTTTTTGCTTAGAATTGTCTTGGCTATGTGGGCTCTCTTTTGATTCCATATAAGGTTTAAGGTGGTTGTTCCAGTTCTGTAAAGAGGGTGATAGGTATCCTGATTGGGATTGAATTGAATCTATAAATTACTTTGGGCAGTATGGTCATTTTCACAATATTAATGTTTTTCTAACTCTGAGCATGGAATTTTTTTTTTATCTGCTTCTTGTCTCTCTTATTTTCCTGAACAGTGGTTCATAGACCTCATTGATGAAGTCCTTTATATCCTTTGTTAGTTGCATTCCTAGGTATTTATTTTTTTAAGCAATTGTCAATGGAAGATAGATCTTGATTTGGCTTTCTTTTAGTCTGTTATTGCTATATAGGAATGCTTGTGCATTCTGCATATTAATTTTGTATCCTGAGTCTTTGCTGAATTTGCTTATCAGTTTAAGATGAGTTTGGGGCGAGATGATGGGGTCTTCAAATCATACAATCGTGTCTTCTGCAAATAAAGACAATTTGACTTCCTCCTTTTCTAATTGAATACGCTTTATTTCATTTTCTTGCCTGACTGCTCTAGCTAGAATTTTTAATACTGTATTGAATAGGAGTAATGAGAGAAGGCATGCTTGTCTACTGCCAGATTTTAAAGACAATGCTTCCAGTTTTCCCCCATTCAGTATGGTACTGGCTGTGGGTTTGTCACAGGTAACTTTCATTATTTTGACATACATTCCATGGATATCCAGTTTATTGTGAATTTTTAGAATAAACAGTTGTTGAATTTTGTCAAAGGCCTTCTCTGCATCTGTTGAGATAAGCATGTGGTTTTTATCTTTGGTTTTCTTTATGTGGTGGAATACATTTATAGACTTGTGTCAGTTGAATCAGCCTTGCATCCCCAGGATGAAGCCTACTTGATCATGATGGATAAGCTTTTTGATGTGCTGTTGTAATCAGTTTGCCAGTATTTATTGAAGATTTTTATGTCTGTTCATTGTGGATATTGTTCAAAATTTGTTGTTGTTGTTGTTGTTCATTCCCTGAAGGGTTTTGCTGTCAGGATGACATTAGTCTCATAAAAAATCTGAGAAGGATTCCCCTTTTTTGTATTGTTTGGAAGAGTTTCAGAGGAAGTGGTACCAGATTCTCTTTATACATCTGGAAGAATTCTGTTGTGAACTCATCTGAACCTGGGCTTTTCTTGGTTAGTAGGCTTAATTGCTGCCTCAATATCAGCCCTTGTTATTGGTATATACAGGGTTTCAACTTCCTCCTGGTTTAGGCTGGGTAGGAGGCAAGTGTCCAGAAATTTATCCATTTCTTTCAGGCTTAGTTGTTTATGTGCATAGAGTTTGTAGTAATCTCTGATGGGTAGTTTATATTTTTGTGGAATCAGTGGTGATATCCTCTTTATAGATTTTTATTGTATCTATTTGATTCTTCTCTCTTTTCTCTCTTGTTAATACAGCTATCTGTCTTTCTATTTTGTTGATCTTTTCAATAAACCAGCTCCTGTACGCATTGATTTTTGGAAGGTTTTTTTTTTTTTTTTTTTTTTTTTCTTATCACTATCTCCTTCAGTTCTGCTGTGATTTTGGTTATTTCTAGTCTTCTGCTAGGTTTTTAATTCTATTTTCTTTCTTTCATTCATTCTTTCTTTCTTCCATTCTTTTTTTTTTTTTTTTTTTTTTTTTAATCTTGCTACTGTAGCTCTTTCAATTTTGATAATGGCGTTTCGATTTTAGATCTTTTCTTGCTTCTCTTCTGTGCATTTATTGCTGTACATTTCTGTTTAGACACTGCTTAAATGTGTCCCAGATAAGCTGAGACATTGTGTATTATTTTCTCATTGGTTTCAAAGAACATCCTTATTTCTGCCTTTGTTTCATTGTTTATCCAGTCAACATTTAGGAGCCTGTTGTTCAGTTTTCATGAAGTTGTGCGGTTCTGAGTTAGTTTCTTAATTTTTAGTGCAAATTTGATTGTACTGTGGTCTGAAAGATGATTTGTTATAAATTCCGTTCTTTTGCATTGCTGAGGAGTAATTTACTTCCAATTATGTGATTAATTTTAGAGGAGGTGCAATGTAGTGTAGAAAAGAATTGATATTCTGTGGATTTGGGGTGGATAGGTCTGTTGATGTCTGTTAGGTTGGATCTGTTGTGAGTGTGATTGCTTCCCTTTATGGGTTACCTGACTTTTCTCTCTGTCTGCCCTTAGCTTTTTTTTTTTTTTTTTTTTTTTTTTTTTTTTTTTTTTTTTTTCTTCATTTCAACGTGGTGAATCTGATGATTATGTGCCTTTCTGTTTTTCTTCTTGTGGAATATCTTTGTGATGTTCTCTGTATTTTCTGTATTTGAATGTTGGCCTGCCTTACTGTCTTGGGGAAGTCCTCCTGGATAACATACTGAAGAGTGTTTTTTCAGCTTGGATTAATTCTCTCCATCACATTAATGAACAACTATCAAAAGTGAATTTTTTTTTTTTTTTTCACATAACCCCATATCTCTTGAAGGCTTTGTTCATTTCTTTTCACTCTTTTTTCTCTGATCTTGTCTTCTCATTTTATTTTATTGAGTTGATCTTCTATCTCTGATATCCTTCTTTCTGCTTAGTCTATTCAGCTATTTAAACTTGAGGATGCTTCACAAATTTCTCGTGTTGTGTTTTTCAGCTCCATTAAGTCATTTATATTCTTCTCTAAGCTGTTTATTCTCATAAGCCTTTAGTCTAAACATTTTTCAAGGTTGTTAGTTTCTTTGCATTGAGTTAGAACATGTCCTTTTAGCTTATACAAGTTCTTTATTAACCACCATCTCAAGTCTATTTCTGTCAATTTGTCACAGACATTCTCCATCCAGCTTTGTTCTTTTGCTAGTGAGGAGTGGTCATCCCCCAGATGAGGAAGGGCACTCTGGTTTAGGATGTTTTCATCTTTTCACACTGGTTTCTTCCCATCTTTGTGTATTTATCTATCTGTGGTCCTTGTAGTTGGTGACTTTCAGATGGGGTCTCTAGGTGGATGTTTTTATTGTTGATGTTGAAGTTATTTCTTTCTTTTTTTTTTTCTTTCTAACAGTCAGATGTCTCTGCTGTAGGACTGCTGGAGGTCCACTTCAGACCTGATTGCCTGGGCATTTCCTGCAAGTGTGGCAGAACAGTAAGGGTGCCTACTGGTTTCTTTCTCTATTATCTTTGTTCCAGAAGGGAAACACCAGATGTCAGCCTGAGTTTTCCTTTATGAGGTGTCTTTTAGATATATGGGGGTTGTGGAGTTGCTTGAGGAGACTGTCAGTCCCTCTTAGAAGCCCAAATGCCCAGATGCAATCTCAATTTTTTTTCATTCAGAGCTGCTAGGAAGGTGCACTTATGTCTGCTGCAGTGAAAATCACAGCTATCTTTTTAAGCAGATGCTCTTTCCTGGGAAGTCAGGGCTTTATTCACAAGTTCTTGATGCATTGATGACTATTTTTAGAAATGTCCTGCTCAGTATGGAGGCAGTCTCGTCATTGTCTGCCAGCAGAAGTGTTGTTGAACTGCCTTGGGGTCTGTCCAGCTGCTTTGTGGAATTCCTTGCAGTTTTGTTTACAGAGTTACAGTTAAAACTGTCTGAGTAATGGCGGTCTGCCTCCATAATGATGGAGTGCCTCAGTAATGGTGGACTGCCTCATAAAAGACAGTTTGCCTCAGTAATGGTGGACTGGCTCAGTAATGGTGGACAGCCTTGGTAAAGGATGATGCCCTTCCCACCACCGAGCTGGAGTGCCCTGGGTCCAGTTGCACTTGCTGCGAAACTAAATTGAGAGAGTACCAGATTGCTTGTCTTTGTTGGGCTAGGAGCTGCTAAGCCAGATCTCCTGTTTCCCTGTTTTAGACCCCCTATTTTTCAGCTGAATGGGCAGCTTGTCTCCCAGGGGTTGCAGGGACCAATTGAAACAGCTACACATGACTGTGTGAGTTTTTGTGCAGGTACCCAGGGTGCTGGCTGAAACAACCATGCTGGAAACTCGTGGAACTTTTCTTCCCAGGAATCTCTTGGTGTGTGGGCAGTAAAAACTCATGGAAATGCTGTGATAACTCATCTTCTGTGTTTTTCTTTCTGGGAACCGCAGTCCAGAGCTGTTTCTATTTGGCCATCTTAGACCTCTGGTCCTGTTTTCTGTCTTAAAAGTCAACGGCCTGTCTTCTCCCAGATATTTAACCCATACTTCAAAGAGGTAATGAAGAAAATAGAACCAGCTGTTTCTCAAAAGCAACTAGATTACATTGATCCATGGAATTTGATTCAATTGTTAATTTTTTCCACCAAACACTGTCTTACAGAATTAAAAGCACAGAATTGTGCTCTCTAGAATAAGTTTTTTGCTCACATATCAGGACTAAAAGACTCTCTCCCTGTATCCAGTTTCTTACTAAGCTTACTTAGGCAAGCTACAAACAATGCAATTAACTTCTCTGTTAGGACCCTGAGGTCATAAAAATTCTTTTGAGTCAAAAACAATTTGAAGCAGTAATTACCCCTCTTTAAATCTGCAAATAGCTCTGGCTGATTACACAGGCCACATAGACCATTCATTTCTGCTGATAAACTCCTTCAGTTCTTATCTCATATTTCTATGATCTTACATACAGAAACAGTTCACTCCCCCATACTTAATGTTTTAAAAGTATTTACTGAAGGTTTGCATAATCACGAAATAACACCTCTTTGGCGAATACCAAGTAATTTTCTATTTGATCTGGAAATACTGGAAATAGAAGAGCTAATATTGGGGCATTGATATTAGCCCTGGTATATTTTCCAATTAGCCTATTAGCATTGTCACTGTTAGTGACTCTATTTACTTCTCTCTTGCATAACCTTGCAACTGCCTTCATAATGACTACTCTCGAGCCCACGTTGTGTGCTTTTTTTTTGAACTTCAAGGATTGCTAAATCGATGCACTCCTCCTATTTTTAAAACACATATTAAAGCCCACAGCTCATTACCTGTAACATTGGCTTATGGCAATAGACAAGCATACCTACAGGTTATGACATCACTGCATGATCAAGACAATCAGTTGCATCTGTTCTTTTTTTAATCAAAATTGAACAAACTTATCTAAACAATTTTAACATGCCCAGAGACTAGCTAAACAAATTATCCTGAAATACGCAGACTGCCAGCTCACAGAAACATTCCATCATTCAACAGGTGTTAACACTAGAGGACTAGAATATAATCAGTTATGAAAAATGGATGTTACATACATTCCTGAATTGGGAAAACTAAGATATGCATATGTATCCATTAATACTAACACTCATTTAATTAATGCACATGTCCTTCTAGGGGAGTCTACCAGATAACGTCATTAAACATCTTATTTTATCTTTTGCATTTATGTGGCAGCCCATAAAAATTAAAGCTAATAATGGTCCAGGTTATACCAGCTCACAAATTCAGTAACTTTGTCACACTTGTAATATTTGTCATTCCACAGGCATTCTGTATAGACCTCCAAAGACGGGCCATATTAGAATATGCTCACTCCACTCTTAGAAATATGCTCAGAGAACAAAAAAGGGTAAGTACGAGTAAGGACCTTTCAACACTACTAGCACAGGCCTTATTTACCCTTAATGTTTTAAATTTAGATGACAAATTTCAATCAGAAGTAGAAAAGCACATTACAGAAATCTCTAAAGACATAAAACCTGCAGTTTCACGGAAAGATATAATCATCTTATTTGTGATCTAAATAAATTGTTAACATAGAGAAGCAAATATGCTTATGTTTACAGCCCCTCAGGTTATCTTTGGATTCCAGCACAACATATTAAACCACACCATGGTATGACTAGAATTCAAGCTGCTACTGGAGATGAAGAAACTGACCCTACTGAATCTTCAGCCTCAGATAATGCAGCTTCCTCTAACAACACAGACACCATTAATTCTATGTAATCTGTTTCATTTTTACTCTCTCATTTTTCCTACTACCTGTATCTGCCACACTCTATTAAGCCCATCTTCTATATCTGCTTAATTTCTGCACTGTTACTTAGAAAAACTCCCACGTCCAGCTTTAAACAATGTGACTATTTGGCTAAAAGAGATTAACACATACCCAGTGGGGTTCCTTAAGTAATTAACATATACCCAGTGGGGTTCTTTACCAACAGCAGGCGTCGGACTAAGGTGTCAAAACACTCATTCCATTGTAAAAGATGTCCTGTGTTGTTTTCTAATTTGAAAATGCAAAGCCAGAATAAGAGGAATCATGGCCTCTCCTGTAAGACCTGTTGCTGCACACATATTTACCCTTCAGACAATATAGCCCAATGCAGAAAAATAAAGGGGTGGGGGGAGATGTGGGGATTTACTCAGAATGATGGAAGAAATTGTAAAAAATATGTAAAATTATCACAGTCCTTCTTGGAAAGCCAGAATATTTGAATAGCCTTTGTAAAAGATTTGGCTGAAGTCAGCCTAATCCATTTTGCCTTGAGTTGATATCAGAATAGCAAATAAAAGTAAAATATGATGAAGTTTATTTAAATAACTTGTTTACCCATGAGGTTCTAACATTAACCTGTGATCATTCATGAGCATAATGGCTCTCTCAGGGGGTTGGTGACCAAGTTAATTACCCTGTAACGGTGTTGACTCAAAGCCTGTCATTTAATGTGTGCTAAAAAAATGCTGGCCTGGCCAGTTGGTCAGGGCAGCTGCTAGAACTCTTTTTGGTCAGTGGTCTGGCCCCTTAGTTTGCTCTTTCACTGAATATCAGTGTCTGATTGTTAGTCATATGTCATGCAGCTGGGGTCTAAAGTTCGCATAGAATGTTAATTAAATGACTTTCTTAGTTTTATATTCCCACAAAATTATTTTTTATATGCTACTTCTTCAAAAGTGCCAAACAATTAATTACTTTGAAAGTTCACTCTTAAGCTTTCAGTTGTAGGTCTCCTTAAGACTCTATATTTGACACATGTCATTTAAATGCCTTATTTATGCATTTTATTTTTATTCTTGGAATGTATGGGTCCTATAATTAGCAAAAATATAAAAATAAATAAACTATAATAGCTTAGACATTTATAAAACAGAAAATCAAGTGTTTCTATTTCCATGGACTAAAAGTGCTACATGAATTTTATAACTGGAAAGCAGAAGAAAAGGTAGAAATAATCAGTGTATTATATGAACTGATAAACTAATTTACAAGGTATTGAAACTACCAGAACTAGGGTACTTCTGTATCTGATTGAAAGAAGTGTGAGACTATCAAGAGGAATGTGATTTTCAATAGAAGGTAACACTTAAACTATGGTTTCAGATGGTAAAAGCCCCAAATTAATTCTGAAATGAAAGAATAATACTAGTAGTTACAAAGTAATAAAAATTTATTTATGTATTTGATTGCATATAATGTTGCCTCTAAATGTAGGATTTAATTAATTAGCTTATAAACATTGAAGGTAGAACATTTGCATTTGTCATTTAACAATCTATCAGATATAGCCAAGTGTGGTTTGTCACATTTACTATCACAGATTTTTAGAAGGCAGTGGCAGAAAGGTCACTTGAACCTAAGAATGTGAGACCAGCCTGGACAATATAGCAAGATCTTCTCTCTTGAAACAAAAAAAAACAAGAAAAGCAAGCAAACAAAAAAAATCATTAAAAAACACAAAAATTATTAATTTACTATTGGAAAAGTAACAAAATAGAAAGCAAAATTGAATGGATTAATCTGGACTTCCAAAGTCACCCACTGCAAGTCAAGTTAGACCATCATACTTTCTTTTCTTTTTTTTTTTTTTTTTTTTTTAGCCCAACTCTGGTAAAAGCTGTAGGGCTGGATATATGGAATTTAGTTACCATACACAGACAAAACCATCAGATGTGAAGGACTGAAAATAACTGCAAAATATATGATTTGTTAAAGTACTAATCATCCCTCCAGATTATCTGTCTGCAGTTAGTCTGACAATAACACCTCATTCTGCTTTTTATCTTACTGTTTAATATTTCAAAAGCTAACCTCTAGTGTTTGTTTCTTTTAACTTGTACCTTTTATTGCTATGTGATATGATTTTTTAAATAGAACTCTTCTTGGATATAAATATTAGAATATTTAGACATATATTTAGACATTATTTTTCATCTCATTATGCTGAATATCTAAAATAAATGTATATTATCCACAATTAAAAATTTCAACCCTCTGATTCAGCTCTGCTTCTCTACCTTTTAACAAATCCATATCTTAAAGTTTTCTTTGAGTAATTTTTTTTTTGTTTCAATCTGTCTAAAGATTAATTTTTAGCAAGCAAGATAATAAAACCAAAATTTATTTAAGTAAATATACTTCTTCCTAATTTTCAAAAAGCAAAGTACAGACAGGGAATACCAATTTTGCCTTTACGAAAATTCAACTTGAGAGCTTATGGTGGCTCACATTTGTAATTCCAGCGCTTTGGGAGGCCAAAGTGAGTAGATCACCTGATGTCAGGAGTTTGAGACCAGCATGGCACACATGGTGAAACTACATCTCTATCAAAAATGCAAATAGTAGCTGGGCAGGGTGGCAAGCATCTGTAATCCCTGCTACTCAGAAGGTTGAGGCAGGAGAATCACTTGAATCTTTGAGGTGGAGTTTATGTTGAGCCGAGATCTTGCCTCTGCACTTCAGCCTGGGTGTCAGAGTAAGAATCTATCTCAAAACAAAAAAAAATCAGACTTGATTTGGAATCCTCTCAACCTTGTTGGAAAGTAAGGTTTCAACCTTTTTAACTAAATATTCTAGCTGCATAAATACTGACACCATCAATTTCTAATTAACTGCATTTCCATATATTCCTAACATTCCTTATGTTATTTATGGTATTTAATATCTAGAGCTTTAACGCCTCTCAGTTCTTTATCTAGAAAACAAAACAAAATAAAACTGGTGTTCTGCTCCATTTCCCAGGCTGGAGTGCACTGCTGTTATCTCAACTCACTTGACACTTCATCCCTTGGGCTTAAGGGTTTCTCCTACCTCAGTCTCCTGAGTAGTAGGCACACATGACCAAGTATGGATAAGTTTTTGCATTGTTTGTAGAGATGACATTTGCCATTCTACTCATATTGGTCTTGAACATTTGTGTTTAAATGATATGCTTACCTTGGCCTCTCAAAGTGCTGAAACTACAGGCATGAGCCACCTTGTCTGGCCTCATTAGCTAAACATTGGTAAGTTTTTCAGAAAGAAAAACAAAACTAAATGTGCATTCAGCATTAAAATCCCCATGGCTTTTAATGGTGGCAGTCATACTGTTTTAGTTCATAAGTAATTCTCTCTCAGAGTTAGCAAGCTCATGTGAACTCATAATCACCTAGGCCATCATTCCATTTAAGTTTGCACAGTGCAAGAATTTACTAACTACTTATCACATGATAAGAATCAAACTGGAAACTGGATCTAAAAATGTACACAGATATAAACCTAATCTCTATTGTCCTCAAAATGTGGTAAGGGAGAAACAATCACAATCAAATATAATAATTTCACAACTGAGTTAATAAAGATTGCATGCAGGAATGAGACATAAATGAGTCATTAAGTGTTGTCAAGAAAGGAATCTCAGAGGTGACATCCAAGGTGTGACTTGAAGGAGAGTATAGCTTAATCTAAGAGAGAGGGGAATTGAAAATTCCATTGAGAAAATACATGCATGCTGCTTTATATTAGGATGACAATCCTTTCAAAGCCTTCATATACTCTCAGTTAAATAGAAATCTAGTCAGTCAGCCATCTTGAAGATGAAGTTATTAGTCTATAAACAATTCTATGGTCTCAAAGATCTGTGCTTTTAACACTCATTTTTATACTCGACGTAAGCCAAATTCCCAGAAATGCTATACAAGTAGGTGTCCTTACCATGAAACAACTAGGTTTTATTGAGAATCCACAAGATACAGTGGATACTTGAGAGGAAAGCCTTCCTACTTGTAACATATGACAGCAGCAGTTCTAGATGTATGTAACTAAACGGCTGTGAATCCATTCTGGTCTAAGACATATTCTTGGAATAAGAAAGTGATTTTGTAAAGGAATAGATATAATCCAACTTGCTGACATGGACTCCCTGCCACTCCTCGTCCTCACTGACTTTTGTGCAATTACTTTACCATTCACCAGGTAAAATGGCCACATGGATGATCCTTGTGACCCTAGTGACTCCTTTATCCCAGGGACCTTGACCTTTGCTCATTTTCATGACTCTGCCCAATGGCAGTACCATGCATTGGTTTTCAGTTTCCACCTGAAACCTCATCCTGCAACTCTGTACTGTTGGGCAATTTTTATTCTTCTATCTGAAAAACTCTCCACATGTAGTCCTTGATCATTGAGACTGCCATTCAACCCGCACTTTCTCCCTAGGTTGGCAGCTACTTTCTCTCTACTCTACTACCCAAGACAGCCCCAGAATTATCAATTAAGTAGCTGCCTTTATAAATTCAAAAAAAGTGGGCTCACAAAGCTGCAATATTTAAACATCTTCGTTTTTCCACACTCATGGAAGGGTCCAAAGGGAGAGACACTTATAATTTATTCCCAGAGCTAGAACAGTAAACTCACGTACAAACACATGGCTTGGTTTCTCTCAATTCCAGGATCCCCCAACCACATCTGGCCCCTCAATACAGGTTATCATGCCTCTCTGTCTTAAGGAGCTATTCTTTCTTTACACACCAGACCTACTTTTTCCCTCCAAGTTGCTCCCTTCTAATCTTCCTGACAAAATGGAGGTTATTTAGGGTATGATTCTCATAACCCAAACATGACTATTTACTTCTGCAATTCTTGCCTTTCCACTAAGCTCAGAGAATGCAAGTCTGTGTATCGTTTTCAAAGCCCATCCCTCTATTTGCACTCTTGGTCCAAGTACGTGTTGCTCTTCTAGTGACATGTTTCATTAATTTTGCCACTTAATTCCCGAATCTTGTGCCAAAGTAGTAGTAGCTGTAGAAAATAGCCAACCAGGAAACTATTTATAAATACCACCTCATGGTGCTTTTTACTTTTACCAAAGATACTTTTTCCCTGAAGATTAAAGGCTGCCAATTTTGCTTGACAGGCTTTCTCAAAGTTGTTCTAAAATAGCTAATTCCTTCCCACATTTTGCTTTCGATTTCATTTAAATTTTGTTATCTCAGGATCTTTACAACACTTCAACTGCAAATTGATCATGCACACACACAAACACACAAAAATATTCCAACTATTTTACTACAAGAACAGTAACAAATTATTTTTCTACAGCAAGGCTGAACATTAATGCTGTCCACAGATACATTATATTTACTTGATTTTTAATTTTCTCTATTTCACTGTATTTGTAGTACCCACTCAAATTACATAAACAAATGTTATCAGAAATAAAAGTATTATGCGAAACAGTAGAGTATCCCAACATTTATTAAAAGTTTTAGATTTTTTTTTATATGTTAAATATTAACCTTAGAGGACAGATGGGTTTTGGTAGTTCATGCCTGTAATCCCAGCACGTTGGGAGGATAGTTGGGCAGTTCACAGCTTCTGAATTTAGAGACTGTTAGGACCGCCTGGTGAAACATGGTCTCGACTGAAAAATATATAAAAGAGCCAGGTGTGGTGGCACGTGCCTGTAATCCCAGCTACTCAGATGTGTGAGGCAAGAGAATCACTTGAACATGAGAAGTGAGGTTGCAGTGAGCTGAGATCATGCCATGGACCTCTAGCCTGGGTGACAGAGCTAGACACTGTCTTTAAAGAAAAAAAAAAAAAAAAAGGAAAGAAAAACAGAAGACTTTACAAGACAAACAAAAACATTACTCTTGTGATCAGTAACAAAATTAAGTGTACCAGTTTACATATGACTGCCTGAATTTGCTTCTTGTTTCTCTCTTAAATTCATGTAGCTTTACTTCTAAAGACTCACACTTGATACACTGAGGGTTAACATCTTAAAACTGATCATTAGTAAGCCGAAGCTTCTCAGCTATTAAAAAATAAGCTGTCAAGTTAAGAATGGAAGCATTGTCAAGTATGTGCTCTGGCCAGCAAAATGTTAAACACAAAAACAAAAGTAAAAGGAAAACTCAGAGAGAGACAGAGTTAAACTGCTGACCTTGAAGTCAACAGAGCACAGATGTTTGTGGAAGCAGTTGGCTCAAGCACCTCAGACAGTAATCACAGTGTAAGAATAAACTGATGAGTGAAAGCTTGCAATAAAACCACAAATGTCATCAAAGAGTAACAGAGAGAAAACGAGAGCACACAAATTAGATAGAGACTTAAGAGAGAGACCCAGTGTGTCTGGCAATAAAATATTTAGGTGAAATTGCAAGAGAATGTGAGGGCAAAGAAGCTACTAAACTCATACAAGTGGCCTGAAATGTGTTTTACAATCAGGAGGAAGAGGCTGAGAGAAAGGCAAGGCATAACTCACAAGACAAGATGGGGAGACAACCTGAGTTGTCAAGACAGTGAGAAAGAGGTATGTCTAGACCAGCATCTAAAACATGGCTGGAGAAAGATCAATGTGGGGTTGATAAAAAGAAAAAGGCATTAGAAGAATAAGTGTCCCAAAATAGCATTGTCTAAAGATTAGTTGTCCTCATGTAGCCAATAGTTTTATCTCCATGAAATATGTAGGCCAAGAGCAGCAACAGCAGCAGCAGCAGCAGCAGCAGCAGCAGCAGCAGCAGCAGCACGTCAGAAAGTCTCAAATAATCAGGATATAGACATACTTGGTCTGGCTGGGGTGAAAATATATGAAGACTGATACAGGCCAAGCTCAATTTCTCTATGCTCGAAGTAGCCTATTGTCAGCATTAAGGTGATCCATAACAACAACAAATAATTTTATGGTAGATAAAGGGACTGAGCATTAGGTGGTAACAAAAATGGTAGGGCCACAGTTCAAATCTTATGCTACTATCATTGAGGCTATGGGAATATCAAACTGAAAGACCATTTTTGCCAATCAAAAAGATGTGTCATTGGAAGATGTGAGGTGCAGCACAAAATGTTATATCTTCCCAGCTGCCTTGTTCCTCTATGGAGGAGTTACCTGCTTCAAAAACTACAAGTATAAACTTCTTTTAAGCCTGAAGGAAGAATAACTTTAGATTTTAAGCAACCAAAGGCTATGGTATTAGTACTCACCTTTCCACAGGCTGATAACTGGTGATTATCTGCTAGAGATGTGGAGGGTCCTGGAAAGCAAACTTGGAGGCCAATGAAGAAAATCACACTGTCAGAATTAATTAGTAAATTTCCAGAGCTATGGGCTGAAGATAACCCACCCAAGCTAGCCATAAAGCATGCTCAGCAGGTGGGAGGACTAAAAGTGGGAGCCAGTAGCCCACACCACTGGAGGCAGTTTTAGGCTTAGAAAAGCATTTAGAACACTTAGAAAAGCAAGACATTTTTGTGCCATGCTGGTCATTCTGGAACACTCCACTCTTATCAATCAATCAGTTACTGCCTAGTAATAAATTGTACCACAGCTGTAACGATTATAGGCCAGTGCAGAACCCACAAGCTGTAAACCAAGCAACAGTAACTTGCTTTCTGTTACTTTTCCAAACCCATACATCTTGCTTCCCCTAATTTCCTCCAAAGCAGTATGGTTCACTGTTTTAGACTCAAAGAATGCTTTCTCCTGCCTTTGTCTCATGCCAGTCAGTTGGCATATCTTTGTGCTTCAAAGGGGAAATCCCCAGCATAGTTGGATCTGGCTCACCAAAGTGTTCAACAACTCCTTCATGATTTTTAGTGAGGTCCTACCATCAGACCTTAATGCTTACACCCCACCAAATAAAGACTGAGCCTTTCTCCAGTATGTGAATTACTTTTTCCCAGCAGCACCCACTATAGAAGATTGCCATTAAAAAACTGCCTCCACTTTCTGTGGAAGATAGAGTAAAAGCTATGTAGAGAAAAGGCCAGATTTGCTGCACAGTATTCACATACGTGGAGTTTGTCAAAAGCCACTGATGGCACATGTTAAGTAGTGTATACAAGGATCTAACCACAACCTCACAGCAACAAGTCAGAGAGTTCTTAGGGACAGCAGTGTTCTGACATAGAATTCCAAATTTCCTGCTAATGGCAAAACTATTATATGAAGCCCCAAAGGGGTCAAGGAGAAAAGACCCCTTCATCTGAGGCCCTTAACAGAAAGCAGTTAATGTGATAAACAAATTTCTAGTTGAGGCACCTGCTTTAGGACAGCCAGACACAACTGTTTTCTTCTGTATCTTCATGAGTGGGGGAAAATGGCCATTAGATTTTTAACCCAATGTTGGGATAATGGCATTACTCAATATCCTACCTATCCAAGTAGCTGAACTCAGTGGCTCCAAAAAGGCCACCCTGGTTCAAGGGTCTTGCCACTACAGCCATGCCCATGCTGAAAGCTAATAAATGAAATCTGGGGCAGCAGGTCACTGTAAGGGTATCATGCTATGATTTAACACAAATGGATTAAGTAGGTCACCACTAGCTGTCAAATTCTAGAATAACTTGATACCAGGGACTTTTGTGTAAAAAAATTGTACATCAACTTAGAAATTGTAAACACTCCCAAATCTACTACGGTGCTCCCTTTGGAGCAAGAATCTCACTTACGTAACTGTATAGACACAGTCTATAAAGTATTCTCAGGTCGACAAGACCTTACAGATTAGCCCCTCCAAAATCCAGATGTTAAGTACTTCACTGCTGGTAGCAGCTTTGTAACAGAAAGAGTCAAACGGGAAGGATATGCAGTTGTAACTAGATTCAGTGATAGTGGCTCAAAGCTTGCCAATACATCCATTGCTGTTAGCAAAAGGTAAAGGAACCATGATACATACTAACTCAAAATATGCCTTTGCTATGCTACATGTACATGGGAGCAGACACAAGAAAAAAAGGACTCCTAACTGCCCAAGGAACAAGTGTAAAGTACACAGAAGAAATTCTACAACGTTTTGATGCGGTATAAAAGCCTAAGAAAATAGCTGTTAAACATTGTCAAGGCCATCAAAAAGGTGGAACCCTACCTGGAAATCAGTTGCAGCAGCTAAGTGTGCAGTGATAAATACCACACTTCCCAGCACAATAGCTAGAAAAGCAGTTTGTGTTATGTCTCTCCTCCCAGAGCACTTGCTTAAATAGAAGTCAAGTGAGTTTCCAAATAAGAGGACCTGGTTTACTCAGGACAATGAAGTGCATAAAAAAAAAAAAAAAAAAAAAATGCCAGATGTTCTTACATGGAAAATTAGCAATTTCTGAAGTTATAGCCCCCAGGTCTGTAAAACCTTTCTCCAAGCAACCCATATAGAAAAAACAGCACTACTAATACTACTGGGGTGCCAATTCTATATGCCATGGCTCATTGTCGTCTCTTGATCCATTTGTAAACAATGCTTAATCTGTCCTGTAACTCTCAATGAAGCAAATCCCACATTGGGCTAATAATACAATAAGCTGGTGTAATTATAATAAATGTATAAATAGACAACTGAAAAAACAGACTGTCCTCTAGAAAGAATAATTAATTATTATGGCTGAGCTATTTGGGTGCAAATTGGGTTGTGGAGATATAGTCCTTTAATCGATACAATAAAGGGCATCATCAGGCTGCAGAAGTTTCTAAAAGTCACAACCACTGAAGCTTCCAGTGTTTCTGATTTGCTAGTGGTACAAGTCACAAAGATGAGAAATGCCATTTTCCAAAAGAGACTAACATTGGATTATCTTTTAGCTCCAAAAAGAGGAGTATGTGGACATTTTAGCTTATCAAATGGCCATCTGGACATTAATAATAATGGACAAAAAGTCATGGAAATTACCACCAGTATTCGAAAACTAGCTCATGTCCCAGTACAAACTTGGAAAGAGTAGTCAGTATACTCACTCTTTGAAGGATGGTTTGTATATTTGGGAGGGGAAGGGTAAAACACTCAGGAGGCAGTAGTAATTATATTGAAAGGGTGTTTAATACTATCTTGCCTCTTGCCTCTCTTAATTGGTGATATTCAATCAACTACAGAAGCAATAACCACCAGTCAATTGATGACATTAAGTATCAGCCTGTGCCCCAAGAGGATGTAGCACTGCCTCAAAATAATAGGACTAATAACAGGACTAAAACAACAGGGCTAACTATGGGTTTATGCAACATAATCATCTAATGGAACTTAATCATTGTCAAATGATGAGATAAAATAAACTTAAACTAAGCAAATAATATGCTAGTAGCTCAGAAATCTATATTAATACCATATTTCCTAAGCAGGAAGCTTAGCAGCAATAATAATTAATAATAATAAGATAAGGATAATAATAATAATGGTATCTTACAGGTGAATAACAGCCATTACTGGAACCTCAGCACTCTGCATATCAGCTTGTGAGAACCTTCCAAATTCTAAGCTGTCACCCTGGCTGGTCCCAGGTAGGTGACTGGTTAGACAAAAGCGGGTGAGATTCCACAGAAGAGGGACAACTCTTAAGACAGACACAGTCACAAAGAGTTCATCAGGTACTAAAAGTTTAATTTTTGCCTCTCGTGTCAGGATAGAAACTCTCAACCTAGTGCTAAAGGAATCAACTCGGTGCTATAGGCTTACCATAAGCTCACACACCACCCTGCTGTCCATAAAAAGCACAAAGCCATTCCCAGGTGGTTTCTCTTAAAATGTTATGCAACATAGCTAAGCTATCCACCCTGAGGTCCAGCTTCAAAAACCAAACAGGCATAAAAGAGATCTACTAAATAAGCTTGTAAGCTCATAGAAGCACCAAGTAACCTTTACCAAATATTAAGTTCTAAGTGATAGTAAATGTTTAAAGCAATGGTGTTGCTTCCTATTAATGGATTAATAAAGAGCCACATATTAAATGTGAAATTTAATAGTAACAACAGTAGTCTGTATTTGCTGCATAATAAAATATAGTTCACTGTGTTGTGTTCGATATAATACCTCACCCCAGTCTCTGTTTGAAATTAACTAACTCCTTAAAAAACCTACCTTATCTCTCCTCCCCACATTCTCAGCAAAGTTCCCAGGCATGTCTTCTTCTCTTGATGACCAGACACAAGGTCACAGGGCAAGATAACATCCAGAAAATGCTCCCTGTGTTTCTCAAAATGCTTGTTTTAAAAATGTGGATTACAGACATCAGCCACTAGGCTGGCCGATTCTTTCTATGGTTTTTCCTCAGATACACTCAGCTTTCTCCTTGGAAAAATAGAATCAAAACCAAAATCTACGCCCAACATGTGCATTCTCTTCAAAAAGATAGGAGAAAATGAAAACAAATTTGTTGTGAAATTATATATACACATTTAACAAGAACATAATGTGTATCAAAGGCTACCAGAAAAGAGGTCAGACGTCTTACTCTTTTACAGAAGATAGTGGATTAAGGCCATTTTACATTCATGTTTCTTACATAAAATTGCTTATTTTCTTGCCTCGTTATGACTAAATGTAGGCTTGAAGTTTGGAGACAGGTAACAGCTTTGTCTCCCACTGAAAACATCAAGGCATTTTTCCTCTCTACACTGTCACTTGTCTTAGCTTCCCAAAATGCTCAGCCACCATTTGACGCAGATTGTCCAACATCTAATGTGGTTTCTTTTTCTGATTCTACCATTAACTCCTTTTTTTTTTTTTTTTCCCCCACACTCTTGTTCCACCTTTTGGTGCTGTCAGTAATCATTCCTCCCCTCCCATCACAGAAGAAGCCTGTACTTCAGGCAGTGCAATATAAACATTTTCCTGAAAAGCAAAAAATTAAAAAAATATTTTAATTGTCCATTTTTCAAAACAAAAAGATTGTAAAAATTGATGAACCACCTCTGGTAGAAACACCTGTTTTATCTTGAGAAGGAGTTTACTGATGTGGACATTTTTATTACATTGTGTTATATATAAAAAATTCTGAAATAAAACTATACAAAATTACCCATGAAACCTAAACTACATTAAACCAAGACAAACTTCTGACAATAACATCTCTTTCAATTATGAGAGAACTGCCTTCTATGGTGTGAGAAACATAAAAATTATCGTTTCTTTCCTCCGCACATATTCAAAACTTGCCAATGCAAATACTTAAAATTTTAATATACCACTTTTAAACCATGAACATACAGAAATTATTTATACCATGAATGTATAAAAATTCAATAAATATTTTATTTAACGTTAAGATTACATTACAAATTCAATTCCTGTTTTGTTAGACAGTTATGTTACATCACACAGATGATTTCTGAAAAAATAATTTTTAATTGACATTAGGTCATTTGAGCAAAATAAAAAAAAATAATTAAAAATTCTGCTTGGATACACATAAAAATTTATTTAACTTAAAAAACTTGCCTTTTGCTTTTTTTTTTTTTTTTTTTTTTTTTTTTTTTTTTTTTTTAATCTTCCATTCTTTGGTATCTGCTTCCAAGATCACCTGCTTTAAAATATTGTATATCATTAACATTTGTCAGATATTTATAAACATAGCAAACAAAATCAATATTAATTTTAAAAATATACATAAATGTTTTGAATGGATATGCTTGTAACTTACTTTTTATTCTGAAATCTAATCAGATATTTTAGTTACATCTGTTTTCATCTTAACATTTGAAAGTTAGTTTTGAATCATATAAAGTTACTAGAGTGTACAATTCAACGGAATTTAATATGTTTATGTTGTTGTACAATAATCTTTTCTCTTTTGTTCCTAAATATTTCTATCCATCAACAGAAATCCCTGTATCTCCTAAAGAACTACTTCTATTTCCCAGCCCCTGACAACTAGAAAAATACCGATAATATCTATGGGCATTTCTTTTTACCGTGTAGTGCATCAGTTTTCAATTCAGTATGCCAAACTGACAGAGCTTTAATAATCTTTATTTATCTCTACTGCCCAGTTACCAGACCCTGTGTCCCCTGGAACAAATCTAGTCAGAGTGTGTGTGTCAGTGAGAAAATTGCATGTGTTTCAGGTACTGAGGACATTATTTATTTAATTTCATGTGTGTTGCTAGGAGACCAAAGGCCCCTTGTGATGTCATAGCTACTCCAATTGAGAACCATTGCAGTGGTCTAGATTACTTTACCTGCTTAGGCCTACTGCAGCAGGTTTTCAAACCGCAGTGTTGAAAGCCATGCAGGCTGGAGGATTAGGTGAGAAAATATTTATTTGAGATGGCAGATATTTCTTCAGAAACTCAAGATGTTTCTCCTAAAGTTAAATTGACTGGTTCAGAAGCTTCCACTAGGTTTCTGTTGGGTGAAGACATATTCTCTGAAGACTCCGACTTAAGGTCAATAATTGAAGAAAATGCTTTTCAGGTTTTGTCACAAGGATCCTTGATAAAAAGTCCAGGTTACACAGTTTGTGTCTCTGAGCTAGATAAGGGTAATGATTTTACTTCTCAGACTTTTCCCAGAAAACTTTGGAAAATAGTTGAAAGTGACCAGTTCAAGTCCATTTCATGGGATGAGGATGGAACTTGCATAGTGATTCATGAAGAACTTTTCAAGAAAGAAATTCTGGAAAGAAAAGATCCTTACAGAATATTTAAAGCTGAGAGTATAAAAAGCTTAGTTCGACAGCTCAACCTTTATGGATTCAGTAAAATTCGACGGAATTTTCAAAGATCTGCTTTTCTAGCAGATTTTCTGGAAGAAGAAAAAGAAGTCCCCATTGTAAGCAAGGTATTTAAAACATTTCAGTGGTCTCTTTATGTAGAGTATATAGGTAATTTTATTTTGTACATCAGTAAATATGTTGATACATGCAGTAAGTTTAGATTTTGTAAATTATATAAACATCAAAGTAAAAATTGTTTAAGATTTTACAATCACTGAGGGCAGCTTCTGCATTAAGCTTTCCAGGTTTCAAGAAATTTTGTAACAACTCTGAATTTTACCAATAAATTCCAGAGAAATTTACCAAAGCCAATAATGAAATGTAACTATTATTATGTAACATGATTTTTCTCAAGGGCTTGACAATTTGAGTGCACTTTCTCCCCAAAAGTCACGTTTCTGGAAAGAATAAACAATGTTCCTGCATCATTTGATGACATTAACTTTGTGTGATAAGACAGAAATCTGAGTTTTTTTGTGTTATATGTGCTATTGCCACTTTTCTCTTGGTTTAAAATGACACTGAATTACTTTCTCTTTTGCTTTTAGTTAAAAGTCTATTGTAATCCAAATTTCAAACGTGGCTATCCTCAACTTTTAGTAAAAATGAAAAGAAGAATTGGGATTAGAAATGCTTCTCTTGTGTCTACTTTATTCACTGAAGGTTTCAATAAGAAGCACTTTAGAGCAGGGGTTGACACAGATAATCATAATTCTGGATTAATTGCTGAAACTAGTGGAGAAGGATCATTTTCAACCTCTACAAATTTAAATATGCCTCTGATAAGAAAACCTTCCATCAGCCAAAGAATTGCCAGTTTGCCTGACACAACCAGAAGTGGCTTTCCTCCTACTCCATCTTCAACTTCATTTGGACCAACAGAATGCATTGCAACAAATCAAAATGCTATTTTAAATCAGTTGGCCAGTATTCATATGCAATCTCATAGCACCTACATACAAGCAAATGACCACACTTTTAATTGCATTACAACCACACCTTCTCAATACCAAATCATATCTTCCTCACAAAATAGTCTTTTGGAGTTGATAGTGAAACCATCAACTTTTCCAAGCAGATATCCTGAGGTGTCAATAAATGAGACTCCTTATCCTAACCTGCTACCAGCAGGCAACCTGTGGTTGCTAGGGCCCATGATAGCTGATATATCTGCTGACTCTGCTTTCAAGCCAGCTTTTCACCTATCTTCATTGGGAAAATAAAACCCTAATTACAGCTGATACTAGAGTGACACTAAAAGAGTACCATATAATGCACAACCATAGAGACTAACATTTTCCTTGAAAAAAAATGCAAAAATTCTGCAATTATCTTGTTGAACAATAAAATTACATGTTTACCCTTATGGTTGCTTTTTATTTATTTCTAAACATATGGTTAAGAGTGAAATCGTGTTGCATTTTATTTAATTTAAAACATATATTGAACGGATATACATATTTGTATGGCTAATATATATAAGATATATACATATACAGTATAGTATATTTTATATGTGTGGTGTGGTGTGTGTGTGTGTGTGTGTGTGTGTGTGTGTGTGTGTGTGTGTGTGCTTTTCATTATTTGGCAATAACTTTGCCATATTCCTTGGTAAGGTCGTTCAGTTATCTACAGAGAAAGAAATAATAGTCTTTTAGGCAATTTTCTGCTGCAATAGCCCAATGTTACTGACAGAGTTATTTGGAAAAAGACTTATTCTGCTCATGTTTCTGAAGGCTGGAATTTCCAAAGGGCTGCATCTGGTGAGGCTTTTCCTTTGATCCAAAGTCCACTCACAAAATAATAACTAACTTGCTCTCCAGATAAAGTCAACAATGCCGTTGTCAAGGTGTATCCTCATGACTAATTACCTCTCAAAGGTCCTACCTCCCATGGCTATCACAATGACCAGGGACTGTCTATGAAAAATTTGGAGAGGGCATTCAAAACCACAGCAACAGGTAAGGGAAAATGAATAAAATGGAAATAGTAAAATGTAATAAGTGACTTCTCAATTAGTCTGGCCTTAAAAAATTTTGGGACTAAATTGGGATTGCAGAGGACCAGATGCTCAAATATGCAGACACATACACACACAGAGACTCCCCACGCCCCCCGCCACACACACGATTTAGAAATGGGTTATAAAATGCATTATATAGTTTCCTATTTATCAATTGCTTTCCCCCATTATCTTAAGCTTCGATTGTAGTAGACAGACTTTTTTCATTACAGTTTATATGCAGTGAGTTCAGTAACTATAATCAAATTTATTTGTGTCATCACTTGATTTACAAAGTTCATGTTATATTATGCACGTGAGTGGCAACATTGTCAGAATATGCTGAAATTTTACAGTTAGCATTAGCCATAATCATTTTAAAAATATTTTTTATCAAAACATTCCGACAGATTTGTGTCTTTAATTTTCTTCTGCAGGAGTCTCTTTCATGTTTTCTAATGCACAATTTTTTTTTTCTTCTTTCTCTTTTTATTTCCCTTTTCCTCCCTTTTTCTCTTCCTCTTCCTCTTTCTTTTCCACTTTCTTATATCCTTTTTCTTTTCCTTCATCCTCTTTCTCTTTATTCTTTCTTTTTTTCTTCTTCTTTCTTTCTCCTCCCCCTCCTCCTCCTCCTCCTCCTCCTTCTTCTTCTTCTTCTTCCTCTTCTCCTCCTCCTCCTCCTTCTTTTTCCTCTTCTTCTTCTTCTTCTTCTTCTTCTTCTTCTTCTTCTTCTTCTTCTTCTTCTTCTTCTTCTTCTTCTTCTTCCTCTTTCTCTTCCTCTTCCTCTTCCTCCTCTGCCTCTGCCTCTGCCTCTGCCTCTGCCTCTGCCTCTGCCTCTTCCTCTTCCTCTTCCTCTTCCTCTTCCTCTTCCTCTTCCTCTTCTTCTTCTTCTTCTTCTTCTTCTTCTTCTTCTTCTTCTTCTTCTTCTTCTTCTTCTTCTTCTTCTTCTTCCTCTTCGTCTTATTCTTATTCTTATTCTTTCTTCTTCTTCTTCTCCTTCTCCCTCTCCTTCTCCTCCTCCTCCTCCTTCTTCTTTTTCTTTCTTATTCTTATACTTATGCTTCTTCTTCCTCTTTTTCTTTTTCTTTTTCCTTTTTCCTTTTTTTTTTTTTTTGCCTAAGGCAGAATCTGGCTGGGTTGCTCAGGCCAGAATGCAGTGGCACAATCTCAGCTCAATGTAAACTCAACCACTGGCTTAAAGCAATTTTTGTCTGTCAGTCTCCTAAATATATGGAACTAGATGTGTAACAACCATTGGATAAATTTTAATATTGGCAAGGCTGGTCTTGAACCCTTGGACTCAGGTGATTCACCTGCCTTGACCTTTAAAAGTGCTGAGACTACAGGTTTGAGCCACTATACCTGCCCTCTAATGCACATTTTCATAACATTGGTTTCATGCTGAAAGTCAATTTGTAATTGTTTTTGTTGGTATTTAGTATGTTCATGTTTTTCTGTTTCAGCATGGTTTATGTGGACCCACATTCAGACAACTTTACTTTCAGCCATGAACACTCCCATCCTGTAACTATGGCCACCTTTCTCTCCTGGAGATAAAAGTCTCTCTCCCTGTTTGCCTGCTTAAGACTTCTAATGCAGAAACATTATTTTTCCAGGAAGTATTTATCTATCACATTAGTTTTCTTGTCTGCCTGTCTTAAAAATTCAGCACTGATGTAACACAGTACCTGGTATACATTAGTAGGGGTGTGTGTGTGTGTGTGTGTGTGTGTATATATATATATACACACACACATATATATTTACATATATATTTATGTGTATATATACATATAAATATATATATACATATATTTATATGTATATATATTTACAGTAGCTGCACAACATTTCAAAAGCAGCATTTTTCATGCATTTGACATATTATAAAACTGCTGGTGTCACAAGCTAAGTCTTGACAAGATTCATCATTCAGTTTTCTGGGACAGCTGGGATTTAAATGTGATATGGGTTTGGATGCCAGATTTCTCAGATTATAATCTTATTGCTTCCATTCTACCATATGCATATATTTTCAAGTTGTGCCTAAGTATTAAGTAACTAATATCAATGACCCACATGAGAAATTCGGATTTCTTATCCTGTAATACCATGACACAGCATAATTGTCTTTTCACCTATGTCCACATGCTAGTAAATGACAGATACAGGTGAGGGAATGGAAGGGAGAAAACCACACTGCCATGTGTGTACCTATGCAACAATCTTGCATGTTCTTCACATGTACCCCAAAACCTAAAATGCAACAAAAATAAATAAACTAATTAATTAATTAAAAAAGATATATACCACATTTTAGTTCTCAAATTGTATTTTCAGAGGGTTGTCTGATAGACATGGTTAAATGCTGAACGTGAAGAAGGTTTAAAAGAAATGTAGCCAGGTCTCACACCTCTAATGTCAGCACTTTGGGAGCCTAAGGTGGGTGGATCACATGAGATCAAGAGTTTGAGACCAGCCCAGTTGCATTTTTTAAAAAGATATAAAACCCCATCCTTCTATAAACCATAATAATTAATCAACCATGGGGGTGAACCCATGTAATCCAAGCTAGTAAAGAGGCTGAGACAGGAGAGTTGCTTGAACCTCAGAGACAGAGGTAGCAGTAAGCCAAGATATTGTCACTGCTCTTTTGGCTGGGGGACAGGGCAAGATTATATCACAAAAGAATCAAAAACAACAACAGGCTAATGATTAAAAATAATAAAACATGAAAAGATTAACATGGGTGAACAACAGGACACCGAGAAAAAAAGAAAATGACATTTAAGAAAAGGTAGGATAAAGTAATGCTGGATAATCAGACAGGTTAAAATGTGAACTACAATATCATAAGGTTAAGGCCAGAATAAGGCAAATGTCAAACAAACAACACTGACAACAAAAACAGCAACAACAAAATGAGCACGGAGTAGGAAAGACAGGTGATGAAGAAAAAATAAGTAAAGCAAATGCAAAACATTAAATAGTTGGCATGATTAGAATATCTGTTCGATGCTATATCTTCCTAAATAATGTCTATTTATGTTAAAGTAGCTTAAACTCTTTCAACAGCAAACATGACTTCAAGTTTGCTGCCCAAAAGGAATAACATGGATGTTCTGCATCTTGTATCATCATTTGTCTAATAAAGCAGATGAAGTGGATGTACTTTACCCTCTCCCCAAAAGACAATTAATATTCCTACATGTTATACATGCAGCAAACGTAAGTCTCTGAAAGGGGATAAACTGGAGAGAAAACTTAAGACTTAGCAAGTGATAAGATGGTTGAGTTAAGAACTTGCCTTATGTTTCTGGGGGTACTCTGTCTTGGTTGTGTATATATTTATAATGGTTAGCTTTTCTTATTGCATTGATCCTTTTACCATTAGGTAATGCCATTCTATATGTCCTTTGAAATTTATTGGTTTAAGGGCCATTTTATCAGAAGCTAATATTGTAATTACTGCTTTTTTTTTTTTTCTCTCCCTTTGCTGATATATCTTCCTCCATCTCTTTATTTTGATCCTATGTGAGTTCTCGCACATGAGATGAGTTTTCTAAATAAAGAACACAGATGAATTTTGACATTTTATCCAGGTTGCTGGTCTGTGTCTTTTGATTGGGGCATTTAACAGCTTTACACTTAAAGTTCATATTGTTATGTGTGAATTTGATTCTGCCATTTTGATGCTAGCTGGTTGTTTTGCTCATCAGTTGACATAGTTTTTCATTATGTTGATGGCCTTTACCATTTGGAACATTTTTGTAGTGGCTTGTACTGTTGTTCCTTTTTAGGTTTAGGGCTTCTTCCAGGAGCTCTCATAAGGCAGCACTGGTAGTGATGAAATCTTTTGGCAATTAACTTGTTATTAAAAGGATTTTATTTCTCCATCACTTATGAAGCTTAGTTTGGCTTTATATAAAATTCTAGGTTAAAATATTTTTATTATTTTTTTTATTTATTTTTTTCTTAAGGACATTGAATATTGCCCGCTCTCAAGCTGAAAAGTTATTGTCTTTTTTTTTTTTTTTTTTTGACATTGAGTGTTGTCCCCAACTCTCTTCTGTCTTGTAGGGTTTCTGCTGAGAGACCTATGTATCTGATGGGCTTCCCTTTGTGGGTAATCCAACCTTTTTCTCTGGATGCCTTTAGCATGTTTAACACTAGTGAATTGGATGATTATGTGCCTTGGTGTTGCTCTTCTTAAGAAATATTTTATTGTGTTTTCTGTATTTTCTGGACTTGAATGTTGACCTGCATTGCTAGGTTGGGGAAGTTCTCCCAAATAGTATAATGAAGAGTGATCTCTGGCTTGGATTTATTTTCCCCATCACATTTCTATACACTTTACAAACATAGATTAGGTCTTTTCACATAATCCCATGTTTCTTGGAGGCTTTGTTCATTTATTTTCACTGTTGGTTTGTTTGTTTGTTTTGTTTTTTCTCTAATATTGCCTTCTTGTTTTATTCCATTGCGTTGATATACAACTTCTAATATCCTTTTTTCTGTTTTGTCAATTCAGGTATTGAAACTTGTGTAGGTTTTGCAAAGTTCTGGTGCTGTGTTTTTCAGCTCCATCAAGTCATTTATATGCTTCTCTAAGCTGTTTATTCTTATTAGCATTTCATCTAGTCTTTTTTTCAAGGTTAGTTTCTTTGCATTGGGTTAGAACATTTTTTTTTTTTTTCGCTCAAAGAATTTTGTTGTTACCCACTTTCTGAGGCCTGTTTCTGTCAATTTCTCATACTCATTCTTCATCCAGCTTTGTTCCCTTGCTGATGAGGAGTTGTGACCCCTTGGAGGAGGAGAGGTGTTCTGGTTTTTTGGTGTTTTTATCCTTTCTGCACTAGCTTCTTTCAATCTTCATGGATTTATTGACCTGTAGTTTTAAAACTGTTGACTTTCAAATGTGGTCTCTGAGTAGACATCCATTTTGTTGATGTTGAATCTATTTCTTTCAGTTTTTTAGTTTTCCTTCTGACAGTCAGGTTTCTCTGCTTCGGGAGTGCTGGAGGTCCACTCTAGACTCTTCTTGCCTGGAGATGACCTGCAGGTGATGCAGAACAGTAAGGGTGGCTGCTGGTTTCTTCTTCTGCCAAATGACAGCCAGAGCTCTTTTTTATGAGGTGTCTCTTTGGATATATGAGGGTCAGGGTGACACTTGAGGAGACAATTTTTCCTCTATAGAAGCTCAAGTGCTCCGCTGGGAGCTCTATTGTGTTCCATTCTGGAAAGGAGGGCTTTATTTATAAGTTCTTGATGTACTAATGTCTATTTTCAGAGTTGCCATGCACAGCAAGGAGGTGGTCTAGTTACACTATTCCAACAGAGGCATTGCTGAGCTGCCGTGGACTCTGCCTAGTTGCTGTGTAAACTTCCTTGTGGTTTTGTTTACATAGATACAGTTAAAACTGCCTTGTTAATAGGAGTCTGCCTCAGTAATGGCACAGTGCCTCAGTAATGGCTGATTGCCTTGGTAGAGGTAGACTCCAACTGTAATGGCATACCCTTTTTGCCCCTCTGAGCTGAAGTATATGGGGTCCATCTATGCTTGCTGCAAAACTCTCAGTCCAGAGCATTTCAGATTGCTTGTCTTTGTAGGGATGGGATCAACTGATCAGAATTGCCTGGCTATCTTTTTTAGTCTCCTCCTTTTCAGTTGAATGGGTGGCTCTGTCTCCCTGACATTCCAGGTACCTGCTGAAGTGGCCACCCAGATTTGATTAAGTTTTCTGTGTGAAAACCCATGATCCTGGCTAAAATAGCTGTGCTGGAAACTCATGGTGCTATTCGGTCTGGAAATCTTCTAGTGTGTTGTCAGTAAAAACTTATTTGGAAATGCAGTGATCACTCATTTCTTGCGTTGTTTTTGCTTGGAACTGCACTCCAGACCTTTTCCTTGTGGGCAGCAATAGCCGCCATTTTGTGATCTACTCAGCCATGTTGTGGTTTGCATAAGTTTCAGTTTAATGTTTCCTGTTGACAAGTTTCAGTTTAATGTTTCCTGCTGATAAGTTTCAGTTTAATGTTTCCTGTTGACAAGTTTCAGTCTTTGTTTCCTGCTGATAAGTTTCAGTAATGTTTCAGTTTCTGTTTCCTGCTGGTAAGTTTCAGTTTCCTGAAACTTACATAGGCCGGAATTTCCCAACTGCAAGCTATGCTTGCCCCGCCTCTCTGCCTGCACCTTAAATAGCTGTGAGCTTAGCAACAATAAATGAGACTTGATCAGACTCCTGTCTTGTCTCCATTCTTTGCGTCTCCTGTCCATCCATCCCCACTCCCTCCCTTTGAGCTCCTGTTGTTGTCCTGCAGGTCGGGACAGTCTGGCACCCAACATGGGGCTTGAAGTAAGAGGGACACCATGAGGGATGTTGTCGAAGCCTGCCAGATTGAAGGTAGAAATCCAGAGAAGGAGTCACCGCAGGAACCTGCTGCAGCCTTGCTCTATGGTAAGTGAACAACGATATTATGGATCAGGAAATTAGTGAGCATGAGTTGTTTGTTGAAGGACTCAGCAAAGCCTTAAAAGCGCAAGGAATAAAGGTGAAAGTAAAGTGGTTAATCAAATATTTTGATTATATTAAGGATGTATGCCCCTGGTTCCCTCAAGAAGGAACCATAGATCAAAGATGTTGGAAAAGGGTAGGGGATGCCCTAAAAGATTATTATGATGCTTTCGGGCTTCAAAAGGTCCCTGTAACTGCTTTCTCATACTGGAATCTGTTAAATGAGATCATTACCCAAAAACATGACGATCCAGTCATTGCTAATGTCATAACCCAAGGGGAAACTTGCTTGAGGGACTCATGTAAAAATTTGTCCAATAAAAGCTGCCTCTTAAAAGAAAATTTGTTAGTTTTGGAAAAACCAGAACCCAAAGAGGGCAAGGAGAAAAAGTCAGGGGAAGCTGACTTAATGTCATTTGATAGCAACTCTGGTAAAGAGGAACAAAAACCTGTGGAGAGCGGTGGGCCTGTGTGTTCCTTAGAGAAATTTGCTGAACGTGTAGCCGCAGGCCTTAAACAAAAATTAGCTAATCCAAAATATCAAAAGAGGATTGTATGGCTAGCCAGTCGAGCCAATAATTCCGAGGACGAAGGCATTGATGAGGGTATTGATTCGGATGATCTTGAGGATGAAGTGGCTCGAAACCAAAATTCTGTGATCTGAGTTGGATATATTTGAAGGTATTTTGAAAGTTACATTCAAGGCTAACACCTGAGCTTTGTGTAATGTAACTAAGACCTTGTGTTTATGAACTTTTCAGCTAATTTGTTTTTTTTTTCCCCTTAAATGCCAAGTGATGTTCAGGTGTTGAAAGTTTTTGTATCAGTTTTTTCTTTTGTAAATGGCATTAACATTGTTACTTGATGTCTTGCTTAGTCACTTTTGTTGTCCTGAGGACTTGAATTTACAGTGCATCAGATTTGTTGCTAATTTTGTCTGTAGATAGTCTAGCTTCAGCTGTTTATGGTGATGCTACATTTTCGTTTATAAATATGTTTGTGGTATAAAAAAATGAGTATAACCAAGTTTGGCTGGAATTAATATCCCTGGGCACCCTGGAACAGGGTGGTGTATATTTGTGTACAACCCAGCCTCCCTTCCCCTGTGGCCATACATCTGGGATTCTACAAAGTTATTGTAGACTTAAAAGACTGTTTCTTTACTATCCCTCTCCATCCAGAGGATTGTAAGCGTTTTGCTTTCAGCCTTCCCGCAATTAACTTTAAAGAGCCTATGAAGAGATATCAACGGAAAGTTTTGCCTCAGGGCATGGCCAACAGTCCCACCTTATGTCAGTCATATATGGCCATCGCCATTGCCGAAGTTAGAAAAGATTGGAAGGATGTATACATAATCCATTATATGGATGATATACTTTTAGCAGCAGCAAAAGAGGAGGTGGTCTTGTCTTGTTTCAAAAGTCTACAAACTGCCCTTACTGCTAGTGGATTAGTCATCGCCCAAGAGAAGATTCAACTTACTGATCCCTACACCTACCTAGGATTTCAGTTAAGTGCAACTCACCTATCGACTCAAAAGGTGCAACTCAGGCTAGACTGTTTAAAAACCCTCAATGATTTTCAAAAATTATAAGGAGACATAAACTGGCTGTTACCTTATCTAAAATTATACAAAGCTGATTTCAAGCCCCTATACGATATATTGGTAGGGGATCCCAGTCCTACTTCTTTAAGACAACTCATCCCTGAAGGAAAATCAGCTATCAATTTAGTTAATCAAGGTATCAATAACCAAATCATCACCTTTTTCGATATTGAGAAACCACTCCAATTTATTATATGTCATACCTCATTATCTCCCACAGCTGTCTTCTGGCAAACTGCTCCACTTATGTGGATCCATCTTCCTAATATGCCCACTAAAGTCATTGAACCTTACTACCTTATGGTAGCCAGTCTAATTACCAAAGGAAGAACCCTAGGCAAGAAATATTTCGGACAGGAACCTAACAACATTGTCCAACCTTATACCAAACAGCAGATCCATTGGCTCATGCAAAATACTGAAGCATGGCCCATTGCACTCGCCTCTTATGCTGGCAACCTCGATAATCATTATCCTCCCAATAAGCTTCTAGATTTTGACAACAGACATGATTTCATATTTCCTAAAAATACCAGACTTCATCCCCTTCCAAATGGAATTACCATTTTCACTGATGGGTCATCCACAGGGCTTGCAGCCTTTGTTACCCCAAACCAAACTATCAGCTTTCAATCCCAATCTTCGTCTGCCCAATCAGCAGAGCTACATGCAGTTATAGCTGCATTTTCCATGTTTCCCAATGATCCTCTCAATGTTTATACAGACAGTGCATACATTGCTACCTCTGTCCCAAAGTTAGAAACAGCCCCATTCATAAAACACACCTCAACTGCTGAAAAACTATTTTCTTAACTACAAAAGCTATTAATTTCCAGAACACAACATTTCTACATTGGACATTTACGTGCTCATTCAGGCTTACCCGGTCCATTAGCCTCTAGAAATGCCAAGGCAGACCTAGCCACCCATGTTCTGTTAGTTGAACTCCCTAACGCCCCTCTAGCTCAAGCACAACATTCGCACAACTTGCATCATCTTAATGCTCAATCCTTAACACTACTCCATCACATAACTAGAGAACAAGCCCGACAAATAGAAAAGTCCTGCACACAATGTGCCCCTCACTTACCGGTCTCACATCTTGGAGTTAACCCTCGAGGCCTCCTACCTAATGCCCTTTGGCAAATGGATGTCACCCACATCCCAGAATTTGGAAATCTTAAATATGTTTATGTCTGCATTGATACTTGTAGTGGATATATCTTTGCCACTTTGCAAACTGGAGAAGCCACAAAACATGTTATTGCTCATCTTTTAACTGCCTTTGCATCCCTGGGGTGTCCACGTAAAATTAAAACTGACAACGGGCCTGGTTATGTCACTACAGCCTTCACTCAATTCTGTACTCACCTAAACACTCAACATGTTACAGGCATCCCCTACAACCCCCAGGGACAAGGCATAGTAGAAAGAGCTCATCTCACCATAAAAACCACTCTAAATAAAATAAAAAAGGGGGAATGGTACCCCCATAAGGGAACACCAAAAAACCTTTTATCACACTCCTTATTTATTTTAAATTTTTTAACACTGGATCAAGAACGACACTCTGCTGCCGATCGACACTGGCATTTTGAATCCAAAAGCCATTATGCATCGGTTTGTGGAAAGATCCCATGACGGGCGCATGACATGGCTCAGACCTGGTTCTGATTTGGGGTCGAGGATCAGTGTGCATTTATGCCAAGGAAGTCGATTCATCCAGGTGGCTTCCCAAGAGACTTGTAAAGCAAGTAGATACCAAAGAATCTGAAAAACCAACTCCCCCCAGGGAAGACATCGAGTCCTGAGGGTCTTCTATCTTTTTTTTTTTTTAGGAGTCAACAACATGATATTATTCATCCAGCAAACTCATGAGCTTCTTAAGATCACAAATTGAAGCCATAAAGATGCAGCCCTTTCAGGTCCATTACCACAGGCTGGACATGGCGGACCTAGAAATGGAGCTTGATTCATAAAACACAAAGGTTATACCTCTCCTCTTAGGTCACCTGGTGAGCTGAACCGGTTAGCCAATGACGGGCAACTGAGGAACATGAGTAAGGATACTCCGCCTAAGATAGGGAGGAAAATGTTTTTCCCCTCCCCATGACGGATAAGGAGTCAATGTTCTCTCATGTGGGGTCCTCTGACCTAAGACAGGCATGGTTCCTGTGGGCATAACTACCCCTCAGCCTAATTTCTAAATAAAATAAAAAAGTGGGACCTGTGGGCAGCAATAGCCGCCATTTTGTGATCTGCTCAGCCATGTTGTGGTTTGCACAAGTTAAGTTTCTGTTTCTCTGCTGATAAGTTTCAGTTTCTGTTTCCCCGCTGATAAGTTTCAGTCCACTGAAACTTACTTAGGCCGGAATTTCCCAACCGCAAGCTACCCTTGCCCCGCCTCTCTGCCTGCGCCTATTTAAGCTGTGAGCTTAGCAACAATAAATGAGACTTGATCAGACTCCTGTCTTGTCTCCATTCCTCACGTCTCCTGCCCATCCATCCCCACTCCCACCCTTTGAGCTTTTGTTGTTGTCCTGCATGTAAGTACATTTCCTATTTGGCCTTCTTAGATCTCCCTGCCAACAAAAATGTATTGAGTCCTTAATAAATGACAGGCACCCAAGTGCTAGGAATACAAACTTAAATTAAACAGCCAAAACTGCTGTCCTCCTGAAGCTTACAAATAGGGTTGGGAGACAGAAAATATACACACAACTGCACTGCTGTATAAAGTTAGTGTGCCCATTTGTGGTAAGTGCTCCAGTTTCCTCCCATGTTGATGTACACATGTCTTTTATAGCATGGTATAATTACAAAATCTGTTATGCAAAATTTTTAAATCTACAAGCTCTGAGAAACAAATATTTTAAATTATTTGGTGTCAAAGGCCAACCAGACAAAAACTCATCAGGTTGAAAACTTTGACCTGAACTGATATAAGCACATTTTATATCTTTCTTTATTCCAGAATAAGTATTTCTGCAATTGATGGCAAAATAATTACTGGTTTTCACTAAAGGATTCAGAACTATTCCCAACTCTACAGCACATGGTGAGAGTTTTTGGACAAGGAAGTGAAGTTCTGCATTCACAATAACACAGTGGTAAGGGAACTCTCACTGCTCCCACGTTACAGATGGGGGACTAAAACTGAGTAAATCCAAGAACTCCTTGGTTTCTCCAATGCAAAGCCAGTGTGTGTTTCTCACTCTCCAGCAATGCCTCCCTATGATACTACAAATAAATAAATAAATAAATAAATAAATAAATAAATAAATAAATAATTGCTTTGCCTCCACAACACAAACACACAAAAGAATTCTTTCTTCATTCAAATATTTTCTTTTTATATTATTGTGAGACAGCTATAATTTCAATGTGAGAACTTTCACAAACAGAACAGAAATAAATGAGAAAAGGAAAAGAAAGTGTAAATGAATGAAGATGTAAAAATTTGTAACATGTTGGTAGAAAAGAACAAGAGGCTAATGAAGCCAGACTGCAAATGTAAGCAAGAAAGGTGAGGAACAAGAATGAGCAACCAACTGAAATAGTAACACATGCACATTTTCTTTGAGCTTTAAAACAAGTAATGAAGAAAGTATGTAACCTTCGTTATTATTTCTATGAAGTAGAAAAGGGCAGAGATGCATCCATGGTGAAGATGCAATAATAAAATAACACCAGTAATAATTTCTAGAGTGTTATTTTTAATGTCTCAGGCACTGGATTGAAACAGATCTCATTTTATATTTTTCTTATCATGGCTCAATAGGTATTATTGCCCCAATTACAAATGAGAAAACATACTCCCAAGAAAGTTAATATAACATGTGCAAGATCAAACAACTAACTTCAAAATTTGTGTCCAAAAGAAGAACAGTTTTCTGATTCTGAGGGCAATGCTCTTTTTGCTAAACCACCCAGCTTCTTCCATGTATATAAATATATGCCTATCAAGGAATTCATGAAACTACTAAATTACTTTCAACATTGGAGTAACAAATAAGAATGGAAATCTGAGGATAAATGTGGGGCTTCTAGATGACCACACAAATTTTTTATTTGGGACATAATGCTCTCCCAAACCATGAGGCACCTATTAAATAAGTCACTTTTGCTGATGTTCCCAATGGTATTATAAAATCGAATAGGGAGCTTTACTTCTAACATGACATTTATTTATATGAATTTTCTTCTAATACAATAATTACTTTGTATTCAATAAACTATGATCATTACATTTCACATGCATGATAAGCTTTATACACACAGGAATATTTTTGGTTTAAAAATGACTCTAACTTGTCTGAGTTTGCTTCTGTTGCAATTTAAATCATCAGCTTGAATAGTTATCCTCTTTACCAAAGGTTTGCATTCCAGTATCTGGGTCTTCAGCTGCACGGATGTTCAATCTGAGCAGATTGAGAATACATAAATAAGTCAATGTAAAACAAATCACAGCTTGCTTCAAAAGAAAAAAAAATATCTTATTTTGTTTGCAATCATTTTGTTCTGCCAGTTTCAAGAACATTTATGACACTAAACAATGGGGACTCAAATTAAATAAAAAAAAAAAAAAAAAAAGAAGGACAAACAGAACACACAGACAAGTCTTTTACCATCTGCTTCAGTAATATCAAATAATTCTAGGTCATGGAGGCAGAAGACACAGTAATTGTTTGCAATATTCTTTAGACTGAACATCAAGATAAAACAGTGGGTACAATCAGGCATTTCAGAAATTTTATGTTCTGTGTGTTTGCATTCTTGCCAATTTTATTACTATTATAAACATAAGGTCATATTATAACTGGAGAATTTTCTCAGATGGGAAAGAGTTTGTTTTGCATATTTGGGTGAGTAATGCTTGATGTTAAAATAGATTTGATTTACACTGATGTTACTTGTACCAAGTTTACATATCAATAAAGTGTACTGGTATCATACTGGAAGTGGCAAACACCAGTACTCACTTTATTTTGCAGTTCTTTTTGGAGATCTTGCTTGTAGATTTCAAACTCTTCATGCTCAGCTGCAATGGCATTTTCTGCAGTTCTTTCCAAAAAACTGCAACTTCATGACCTAGATCAGCTGAGCCTAAGAAACTAACAAATAATTCTACTCATTGTCACTCTTCAGTTTTCTTATTTTATTTAACAAATACAACTAAAAAGTTCTATTGTGTTGTTTCTATTTTTTGTGGTCACATGACACATATGATATTAAGTCTATTAAATGACTGCAGAGAAATCCTAACTCTCAAATTTTAGAGCAAGAAAACCGGCTGGGAAGAGTAACTTATGCCTGTAATTCCAGCACTTTGGGAGGTGGAGGGGGGTGGATCACGATGTGAAGGGATGGAGAGAATCTTGGCCAACATGGTGAAACCCCATCTCTACTAGAAATACAAAAATTAGTCACATGTTGTGAAACTTGCATAGTGATTCATGAAGAACTTTAAAAAAAAAAAAAATTCTGGAGTAACGTCATCCTTATTTTAAACTAACAGTATAAAAAGCTGAGTTTGTCAGCTCAACTTTTATGGATTCAGTAAAATTCAACAGAATTTTTAAAGATCTGCTTTTCTAACAGACTTTCTGGCAGAAGAAAAATAAATTTCCGCTTTAAACAAAGTATTTAAAATATGTCAGTGACTTTATGTTGAGTACATATGTAATTTAAGTTTGTAAGTTACTAAATATGTTGATACATGCAGCAAGTCTAGATTTAAAAAATTATATAAAATATTGAAGTAAAAATTATTTGTCTTTAAAATTATTGAAGGCAGCTCCAGCATTAAACTTGCAGAGTTTTAATAAATTTTGTAACAACTTTGAATCATACAGCTAAACTCCAATAAAAGTTACCAAATCCAATAATGAAATGTTATTATCACTATGTAATATGTTTTCACTTGATGGTTTAACAGCTTGAATGTGTCTTCCCTCAAAATAACACATTCCTACAAAGAGAAAACAGCATTCATGCATTATTTGATGACATTAACTTTGTGTGATAAGACAAAAATCTGAGATTTTGTGTGTTGTATGTGTTATTGTCACTTTTCTTTTAGTTTAAAATGGCACTGAAATACCTTCTCATTTCGTTTTAGTTGAAATTTCATTGTAATCCAAATTTTAAACATGGCCGTCCTCAATTTTTAGCAAAAATAAAAAGAAGAATTGGGGTAAGAAATGCTTCTCTTGTATCTACTTTATTCACTGAAGATTTCAACAAGAAGTACTTTAGAGCAGGCGTTAACAGAAATAATCTTAATTCCAGATTAATTGCTAAAACTAGTGGAGAAAATTTATTTTCAATCTCCACAGATTTAGCGTTTTGGGAGGCTGAGGCAGGTGAATCACGAGTTCAAGAAATCGAAACCATCTTGGTCAACATGGTGAAACCCCATCTCTACTAAAAATACAAAAAAATTAGCTGGGCACGGTGGCACGTGCCTGTAATCCCAGCTACTCAGGAGGCTGAGGCAGGAGAATTGCCTGAACCCGGGAGGTGGAGGTTGTGCTGAGCCGAGATTGGGCCATTGCACTCCAGCCTGAGTAACAAGAGCGAAACTCTGTATCAATCAATCAATCAATATTCCTCTAATAAGAAAATATTCTGATGGCCAGAGAACTGCTAGTTCACCTGACACAATTAGAAGTGGATTTTATCCTACTCCATCTCTAGCCTCAGTTGGACCATCAGAACAAATTACAACAAATCAAATGCTATTTTAAGTCAGTCGGCCAGTATTTATATGCAATCTCATAGCACCTGTATACAAGCAAATGACCACATTTTGAATTGTGTTACAACCATAATTTCTCAATACCAAATTGGTAGTCTTTTGGGGTTGATAGTGGAATCATCAACTTTTCCAAGCAAATATCCTGATGTGTCTGTCAATGAGGTTCCTTATCCTAACCTGCTACCAGCAGGGAACCTGTGGTTGCCGGTGCCCACAATAGCAGATACATCTGCTGCCTCTTGTTTCAAGCCAGCTTTTCAACAATTGCCACTTAGCAAATATCACTCTAATTACAAATGATATTTCACCGAAAGGGTATGATATTATGAATGACAGTAGAGACTAAAAATTTACATTGAAAAAAAATTTAAAAATGCAGGCAATTACTTTACTGAACAATAAAATTACACATTTACCCTTATGGTTGCTTTTACTTTATTTCTGAACATAGGGTTAAGAGTGAAATCCTGTTTCATTTTAGTGGTTATCTATTGTATTAGCTCTTAAAATATATTGACTATATTTTGTCACACACACACACGGGCTCTTTGATTATTTGACAGAAAGTTTGCTCTGTTCCTTGGTAAGTTTAGTGATTGAAAGAGAAATAAATAACAAAGTGTTTTAGTCAATTTTTTGCTGCAACAACTCAATGCCACTGACTAATTTTGAAAAAGACTTATTTTGTTCATGGTGCTGAAGGCTGGGAAGTCCAACAGGCTGCATCTGGTAAGGTGTTCTTTCTGTGTTTCAAGATGGCAAGGAAGCATTATGCAGTGACGGACATGTAGTGAACAGAAAATCAAACCCAAACTTATCATTTGTTCACAGTCTCCTCACACAATAACTAACATGTTCTCCAGATAAAGTAAAAATATCTAGTTATGAGGGTGTATCCTCATGGCTAATCACCTCTTAAAGCTCCTACCTCCCATTATTATCACAATGACCACAGAATTTCTATGTAAAATTTGGAGAGGGCATTCAAAACCAGGGCAGCAGGTGAGGAAAAATGAATAAAGTGCAAATAGTAAAAAGTAGTATGTAATTAACTTCTCAATTAGTCTGGCCTTAATTAAATGAGGGTCTAAATTTGGATGGCACAATGGACTATACTCCCAGACACACACATACACACACACACACACACACACACACACAGAGAGAGAGAGACACACACACAGACACACATGCACAGTAAATCTAGAAAATGATTAAAACACACTCTATAGTTCAGTGTGTTCTCAGTTACTTTTCCCCGTTATCTTAAGCTTAGATTGCAGTAGACAAAGACAATTTTCATTACAGTTCATATCTGGCAAGTTTGGTAACTATGATCACAATTGTCTGTGTCATTGCTTGAGTAATAAATTTCACATAATATGCACATGGTTGACATCACTGTCAGAACATGTTGTAATTTTACAGTTTGCATTAGTGATAGACAGTTTTTATCTTCCATCAAAGCATTCCAGCAAATTGTGTTTTTAATTTCCTCCTGCAGGAGTGCCTTATCATGTTTTCTAATGCACATTATTTTCTTCTCCTCCTCTTCCTTCCCCCTTTCCTTCTTATTCTCCTCCTCCTCCTTCCTTTTCCTCTTCCTCTTCCTCCTCTTCCTCTTCTCTTCTTCTTTCTTCTTCTTCTTCTCCTTCTCCTTCTCCTCCTCCTCCTCCTCCTCCTCCTCCTCCTCTTCCTCCTCCTCCTCCTCCTCCTCCTCCTCCTCCTCCTCCTCCTCCTCCTCCTTCTTCTTCTTCTTTCTTCTTCTTCCTGTATTATTCTTCTTCCCTGAGACAGACTCTTGCTGTGTTGCTCTGGCCAGAATGCAGTGGCACAGTCTCAGCTCTCTGCAAGCTCAATCTCTGGTTTCAACCAATTTTTGTGTGTCAGTCTCCTGAGTATGTGGAAATAGATGTGCACTAACAATTGGATAATTTTTGATATTGGCAAGGCTGATATTGTTCACTTGGACTCAGGTGATTCAGCCACCTTGACCTCTGAAAGTGCTGGGACTACTACAGTTTTGAGCCAGTACACCTGCCTTCTAGTGCAGATTTTCATCAAATAGTTTTCAACCTCCACTGAAAGTCAGTTTTAATTGTTTTTGTTGGCATTTAATATCTTCTAGATTCTGAACTTAGATCTGCAGCATGGGTGCACAAATCGCTTCAAGATCTGATGTTCTCTGCCTTTCAGCTTCATGTCTTTCTATTTCAGCATGGTCCATTTGTAGCAAAAGTCACACAATTTCACTTTCAGCCATGTCCTCTCCCATCCTGTAACTATGTCCCCTTTCCTGGAGATAAAAGTCTGTCTCCCCGTTTGCCAACTTAAGACTTCTAAGGCACAGACATTACTCTTTCCAGGAGGTGCTTATCTATCACATTAGTTTTCTTGTCTGCCTGTCTTAAACATTCAGCACTGATGTAACAAAGTACTTGGTATACACACACACACACACACACACACACACACACACACACACACACACATATATATATATATATATATATATATATATATATATATATATATACACACACACACACACACACACACATACACACACTGTGGACTTAAAATAATAAATTTATTTTAATTGTCTTAAGCAAATATTTATAGTGTTGTGGTATTGCTTTTTACTCCTTGTTCTTTGCCGCGACTTCTCTTTAAAGTAAAGATAACAGTGGTGTTAACAAGAGATGCAATAATTTTATCTTACTGAAACTAGTGTCAGTGGTTATCACTTCAACTGTCACGCTTTTTTGGGCTCTAGTTATAATTTTATCCTGCTTATTCTAAAATGTCTTTTTTACTTTCGGCTTTGACCAACAGGTTCTTTCTTCAATCAACTAGCTGTACAATTAGCACTCTCATATTTTTGCAGCGGAGATTTCCAGCCTTTGTGCTGAAATGAATTACAATGGGGATCCTTGCTGCACAACTTTTAAGAAACAGCATTAGTGGTGAATTGGATATATTATACAACTGCTGGTTTCACAAGCTAAGGATTGACAAGACTCATCGTTTAGTTTTCTGGGATAGCTGGGATTTAAATGGGACATGGATTTTGACAGTCAGATTCCTCAGACGAGAGACATACTGCTCTCATTCTACCATATGCATTTATTTTCAAGTGGAATCAATGATCTACATGGGAAATCCTAATTTCTTGTACTGGGATACCCTGACACAACAAAATGGCCCTTTCACCTATATAGACATGCTGTTACGATAGATACCATATTTTAGTTCTCAAACTGTATTTTCAGAGCGTGGTCTGATAGGCATGGTTAAACACTGAACATGAATAATGTTAAAGAAATTTAGCCAGGCCTGCCTCACACCTTTAATTCCAGCACATTGGAAGCCTGGGGCTGGTGAATCACATGAGGTCAAGAGTTTGAGACCAACCCAGTTGAATTTTTTAAAGTGATATGAAACCCCATCCTTGTAAAAGCTTCAATAATCAGCCATGAATGGAGGTGGGCCCACGTAATCCAAGCTGGTTAGGAGGCTTAGGCAGGGGAATTGTTTGAATCTTGGAGGCAGAGGTAAGAGTAAGCCAAGATATTGTCACTGCACTTTTAGCTGGGGAACAGGCTAAGACTATACCACAAAAGAATCAACAACAACAATAGTCTGATGCGTAAAATAAAACATGAAAAGATTAACTTGGGTGAACAATGAGACAACAAGAAAAAAAGAAAATGACATTTTAGAAAAGGTAGGATAAAGTAATGAAGGATAATCAGACAGGATAAAATGTGAACTGCAATATCGTAAGGTTAAGGCCAGAATAAGGCAAGTGTCAAACAAACAACAATGACAACAAAAACAGCAACAACGAAATGAGCATGGGGATGAGGAGAGAAAAGTGATGAATGAAAATGAAGTAAAGCAAGTGCAAAACATGAAATAGTCGGCATAATTAGAATATCTGTCTGATGCTATAACTTCCTAAATAGTCTCAATTTATGTTAAACTAGCTTAAACTCTTTCAACAGCAAAAATGACTTCAAATTTGCTGCCCAAAAGGAACAACATGGATGTTCTGCATCTTGAGTCATCATTTATATGACAGAGTAGATGGAGCAGACGTACTTTACCCTCTCCCATAAATACAATTAATACCCCTGCATATTATACATGTAGCAAACATAAGTCTCTGAAAGGGGATAAACTGGAGAGAAACTTAAAACCTCGCAAGTGATAAAAAGTTTGAGTTTACTGGATACTCCGTCCGTTGATTTTACAGACTTGATCTTGAAGGAGATGGTATCCCAAAATGTAGAATCACAGACAATAATTTTCTGAAAAAGCCCAACTTTAATTGCCACAGGAATAGGAAAAGTACATACGACAATAATATTTTATTTCATAGCCATCCTACATTAGCCAAACAATACAACACAGAATAAAGCAAGACAAAAACCTAGCCAAGAAAAAAAGTCCAAGTGAGAACACTGATTGCACCAGGGATCAATGTAGCACCCTGAGCCAGTTCTGAAATGGAATCAGAGAAGGTAGTATATAGAGCTTGTGTTTTCAGTCCTGTGATGTGGTAACAAAATAATCTTCCCCACCTAACCAGGGATGTATACTCAAGACTTAGGGTGAAGCTTGAATCTGCATATTCATTTAACAATAATGAGGAGCCCTGCCATTGGTATCAAAGAAAGTAAAGAAGCAAATTTGGAATTATGCTTGTACTGGACAAGCACACCCTTTCATCTGTCAGGGTGTCATCGGAAAATGCTAACTATAATGGCAAAATAAAATGTCATAATAAGGTCCAGAGTCTCCTAACAGTGCCCTGAATGGTGAACTTTAAAATAAAAATCTCTTATCTTCTCAAGAAAAAGAAAGTCTTGCCCCTTCAATGAAACAACACAATAAATATCAACACAGAAATGTCAGTGCTATCATTACAGGATAACTGCAGAGTCAATATTTTTTTTTGACTAAAAAACTCTGTACCCATGGCACCTTTGTCTTATTTCTTGTCCTGCATGCAGGAAAAATGAGGTATACATGGAAGTGAAGAATAAAAGAAAAAAAAAGTCATATTTAATGTTAAAAGAGCTCAGAGGAGTGGGTAGCTTCTCTCTACAGGCACTTCCTTCCATGGAATGTTCAGCTCTTAGCAGAGAGGCAGTCCTGGAGAAGGTGGCTTCTCTCTGTAAGGGAAATAATTTGAACATCTCTGCAAGTCTCTGAGGCTCTCTGTTACAGCTGCTTCTCTCAGCAGAGAAGGTAATGCTCTCTCTCTGCAGGTGGTCTTCCCATTGTCTCCAGCTGTTATCAGGAAGGGTAATACTTTCCACAACAGAATTGATTTTCAGTGTCTGAATTAGTATTTCACAGTGCAGAAGTTTTTAACTCTGATTTTACAAAGTGTATCAGGTTTTCTTTTATGGCATATACTTTTGATATTACACACCATAACTCTTTGCTAAACCTAAAAGGCTTAGCATTTCTTTAGGATTCATATTTTTCTTCTGAAAAAGTTTTACAGAAAGTGTTATAATTTTAGATTAAACTCAAGTTTATGAGTCATTTTTAGTTAATTTATGTGGGTAAGATTTATGTTAAGGCTTCTATTTTTTCTGGTAAGCTACCGATTTCCACTTGCTCTATCACCATCTGTTGAAAGACTATTGTTCCTCCACTGCTTTGTGTTTGCCAGCTTTGTGCCCTTTCAATTGGTCATAACCATGCCAGCGTTGCTCTATACCAGGGATTTCTCTTCTGCTACTTTTTTGTGTGTGTGCGTGTGTATGAATCAACTCCTATGTCACTACCAAATTGCTTTGATTAGTTTAGCTGTGTAATAACTCTCTGAAATATTGTTGTTGGATTCCTCATACTATAAACTTCTTGAAAATTTTCTGAGCTGTCTTAGAAAGCAAGTTTTCTTTATCTGCAAAAATTCTTGCTGAGATTTTGAGATAAATTGTGTCAAATATATAGATCAAGCTGGGGAAAAATTAACACAATATATTGAGACTTCCCATCTATGAATACAGTGAATTTCCACTTATTTCTACTTTGATGTCTTTCACCAGTGTTTTATATGTTTCAGCACAAAGACCCCATACATGTATTCTTTGTTTTAATGTATATAAAAAATGCTTCTTCTTTGTTGAAGCAGGTGTAGATTCTACAGTTGCTAATTTGTGGTCCTGCTGACCTGTAAAGTGGGGAAATAGCAGAGTGCTAACTAGTTTAGATTCACTGCAACTATTCAGTGTCTAAGAGTTTGCATGGTGGTAGTTGCTTAAGTCCCCACTGAAGCATCCTGAGAGGATAGAGCCAGGCAGTAGGGAGCTCAGGCCAAAAGCACAGTGAAATCCATCCTACTTAGCTCTGGCTGTTTAAAAATTATTGTTGTTTTGTGGACCTGGATGCTCAGCATGCTACTGAACAGAGCAGACATTGTAAGTGTATTAGAATGCGGTCCTCTCTTTTCCTCTGGGTAAGTGATAGAAAATTAGCTGCCTACTCTGTCTGCATGAGAAATCACAGCATCACTGGGCTGAGAGAAGATTGTCCTGCACATGTTTCCACAGAATCTGCAGTAGGAGATATTTCTGTGGTGTTTATCCACAGTAGCTTGGTTATTCCCTCTAGAAGAGTTATATGTGGTTGTGTGTGATTAGCTTACCCTCTCCTGGGAGAGAACAAAACTTCAGTGAAACACTTTTTTGTCTGTGTATCTTGGAGCCTCTGCATTGAAGCTTCTATAATCCATCACCTGGGATACATGAAAGGCAATAAGAAAACTCAAGAAACCTACCATATTATCACTCTTCAAATATTATACTCCCTAGACAAATTCTCTTCCTCTTTCTATCTTTGAGAGTCTGTCTTTGTTTCTTGTTGTTATATCTGTGGTGTTTTAGATGTTAAGATAAAAGACTGGGGTATTGAATTGCAACTGGAATGTCTAGAAAGGGAAAGTTTTAAGAATGCTTCTAAAGTGTCATGCAAAACACATTTCACAAAGCAATATCTGAGAAGATATAATTAGAGAGAAAAAAGATGAAATTTACCTAAATCATTTTATAGAATAAAGCCTTCACCAAATTTAAATAATCCTAAAGATGTCTTTACAATTTATGTGAATTAGACAATCATTTATAGAATATGCATAATATAGATGAATGAAGAAAATATAAAATACCTGCCGTACACTTGGGGGAAAGAAGGTGGCAATGCTTCCAAGAAATATAAACACAAATATCTACTTCTTCAACTGCAGAAGGGATATGGTAATAGTTCCTCTCATAGGTTTTATTTGTTAAGTAACAAATAGTTCAGTAGCAATATAGCACTTATTTCCAGTTGTCTGGAGCAAAGCAAACATTTGCAAAATTGACTCTTATGAAAGCCAGAGATTACAAGTGCAAGACAAAAATTCTATTTTAAAAAATTGAGCTATGACATCCAAGATGGCTGAATATATGCAGCTCCAGCACACAACACCCAGTGAGAGATATACAGAAATCCAGAGATCTCCTAACTGCAACCAAGTTACCAGGTACATTTCAGTGGGTCTGGTACAGCAGTGAGAAAAACCCACTCAGCACAGAGGTGGAGAGGGGTGCTGCTTTACCCAGAAAGTGCATCTGACTGGTGAGTCAGAGGCTCCCCATGTGGCACTCTGGTTCAGATACAGCCATTCCCCCAAAGCCTCAGCACTACACAGAACATGGGATTTTTTTCTAGTCAAGCACTGGGAATTACAAGTGTGGAGTTGAATACTAATCCAGGATGATGTTCTGGATTGGCACACAGAACTGAACAGATGCATAAGCCCAAAGGGTGGAGGACAGAACCTGAGGACTGAGCTATTGACCCTACCCCTGATCAGAGAGTGAGGAAGATATAAGTGAGAGCAGCTGGGTGGGTCCCTACATGACTGGAGAAAGAAGAAGAGAAAAGTGGGAGATGGCATCGTGCTGCTGAGTGGGTCCACAACCTCCCCCACAAATCTCAGAGGGCTAAAGCTCTGACTCTAGTGGGTTACACAGCCAGTGCCACAGTCTGAGCTGAACCCTGCATGATCCAGCCCAATGGAAGAAGGGCATAACCCAACATTAAGAGGGATGGGACTGGGCAATATTTTTTTAACAAGCAAACAACAAAAACAAACAAACAACAACAAAACACACACACACACACACACACACACACACACACACACGAAGCCTACTTAGCAATGGAACAGTGATCTTGATAACCCAGCAGTGCCTACAGGTCAGCAGAAGAGGTGGGCCTAATCTCCCAGTATAAACTAAAATGATGCAGGAAGCTTCCCTATAACCTGAAGGAGTCCCTAGAAACCCAGTAGTGTCTTCACAGGCAGACAGGTGATCTCATCAAGCACCTCACTGACAACACAGCCAGGTAAATCTTCAAAGATAAGAGAGAAAAAAAATCGGTACTAAAAAGATGAAACCATCAGAGACTAGAAACATCTCTTCTCCTTCAAGGGATTACAACTCCTCGGCAACACAGGATCACATCATGATTGAGAAGCCAAATTGACAGATACAGGCTTCAGAAGGTGGATAATAACAAGATTCTGAGCTATAGGAACACATTCTAACTTAATGTAAATAAAACAAAAACCTTGAAAAAATATTAGACGAAATGCTAACTGGAATAACCAGCTTACAGAAGAACATAAACTGCTTGATGGAGTTGAAAAACACAGCAAGAGAACTATGTGAAGCAAACACAAGTTTTAATAGATAAAATGATCAAGCAGTAAAAAGATATGAGAGATTGAAGATTAACTCAATGAAATAAAAAGAGAAGGCAAGATAAGAGAAAAAAGTGTGAAAAAAATATAAACGAAGTGCTCCAACAAATATGAGATTATGTGAAAATACCTAACCTACTCTTGATTGGTGTACCTGAATATGATGGGGAGAATAAATCCAAGCTGGAAAACATACTACAGAATATCCTCCAGGAGAACTTTCTAAGCCTAGCAAGGCAGTCCAATTTTCAAATTTTCTAAGCCTAGCAAGGCAGTCCAATTTCAAATTCAAGAAATACAGACGTCCAGGCGCAATGGCTCATGCCTCTAATCCCAGCACTTTGGGAGGCCGTGGTGGGTGGATCACAAAGTCAAGAGATTGAGATCATCCTGATCAACATGGTGAAACCCTGATTCTACTAAAAATACAAAAAATTAGCTGGGCATGGTGGCGCGTACCTGTAATCCCAGCTACCCAAGAGCCTGAGGCAAGAGAATTGCCTGAACCCAAGAGGCAGAGGTTGCGGTGAGCTGAGATCGCGCCATTGCACTCTAGCCTGGGTAACAAGAGTGAAACTCCAACTCAAAAATAAATAAATAAATAAATAAATAAATAAATAAATAAATAAATAAAAGAAAAAAAAAAAGAAAAAGAAAAAGAAAAGAGAAAAAGAAATACAGACAACTCCCCAAAGATATTCCTCAAGAAGAAAAACCTCATGGGACACAATCATCAGATTAACCAGGGTTGAAATGAAGAAAAAATGCTAAGGGCAGCCAGATAAATCTCAGGTCACCCACAAAAGGAAGCTAATCAGACTCACAGTAGATCTCTTGGCAAAAACCTTGGTAGCTGGAAGAGAGTAGGGGCCAATATCCAACATCTTTAAAGACAAGAACTTTCAACCCAGAATATTATATCCAGCCAAAATAAGCTTCGTAAGTGAAGGAGAAATAAAATCCTTTATGAACAGGCAATTACTGAGAGATTTTGTCACCAACAGACCTGCCCTACAAAAGCTCCTGAAAGAAACACGAAGCATGGAAAGGAACAAGTACCCATCACTGAAAAAGCAAACCAGTGGGAAAAGATCAAAAATGCAATAAAGAAAATGAGTCAAGTAATAGCAAAGAAAACCAGCCAATAACCAAATGGCAGGATTAAATTCACATATAACAATAGTAACATTGCAATGTTAACAGCCTAGATACCACAATAAAAAGACACAGACTGGCAAACTGGATAAAATGTCAAAACCTATCAGTATGCCATATTCAGGAAATCCATCTCCCATACAAAGACACACATAGTCTCAAAATAAAATGATGGAAGATTTACCAAGCAAGTGGAGAACAAAATAAAAGCAAGGGTTTCAATCCTAGTCTCTGGCAAAATGGACTTCAAACCAACAAGTATTAAAAGAGACAAAGAAGAACATTTTATAATGGTAAAAAGATCAATCTAACAAAAAGACCTAACTATCCTAAATATATATGCACCCAACACAGGAGCATCCAGATACATAAAGCAAGTTTTTAATGAACTAAAGTGAGATTTAGACTCCCACACAATAATAGTGGGAGACTTCACACTCTACTTTCAATATTAGACAGATCAAGAAGACAGAAAAAGTATCAATGATATCCAGGACTTTAATGCAGAGCTGGAACAAGTGGATCTAATAGACATATACAGAACACCCCACCCCAGATCCACAGATTATACATTTTTCTCAGCACCACATTGCACTTACTCTAAAATTGACCACATCATTGGAAGCAAATCACTCCTCAGTAAATGCAAAAGAACAGAAATTGTTAACAGTTTGCCAGACAACAGTGCAATCAGACTAGATCTCAGTATTAAGAAACACACTCAAGCCCGCACAACCACTTGGAAACTGAACAACTTGCTTCTGAGCGTTGACTGGATAAAGAATGAAATTAAGACAGAAATAGAGATATTCTTTGAAACCAATGAGAAGGAAGATATAACTTATCAAAGTCTCTGGGACACTTTTAAAACAGTGTCGAGAGGAAAATTTATAGTAATAAATGCCCACATGAGAAAAAAGAAAAGACACCCTATCATCAAAATTAAAAGAGCTAGAGGAAGAGGATCAAAAACACTCATAAGCTAGCAGAAGACAAGAGATAACTAAGATAAAACTGAAGGAGATAGAGACACAAAAAACCCTTGAAATAATCAATAAATCCAGGAGGTGATTTTTTGAAAACATCAACAAAATAGACTGACCACTAGCCAGATAAATAAAAAAGAAAGGGAAGAAGAATCAAATAGAGGCAACCAGAGATTACTACAAACAGCTCTATCCGCATGCCAGTAAACCAAGAAGAACTGGATAAATTCCTAAACAGTTGTACTCTACCAACACTAAACCAGGAGGAAGTTGAAACCCTGAATAAACCAGTAACAAGGGCTGAAGTAGAGGCAGCAATCAATAGCCTAGCAAACATAAAATGTCCAGGTCCAGATGTGTTCACAGCCAAATTCTATCAGATGTACAAAGAGGAACTGATTCCATTCCTTCTGAAACTGCATCAAACAATACAAAAGGAGGGAATTTTCTCTAACTCATTTTATGAGACCAACATCATCCTAATACCAAAACCAGGCAGAGATTCAACAAAAAAGGAAAACTTCTTGCTAATATTCATGATGAACATTGACACAAAAATCTTCAATAAAATACTGGCAAACAGATTGCAACAGCACATCAAAAAGCTTATCGATCACAAGGAAGTGGGCTTCATCCTCAGGATAAAGGCTGGTTCAACATGCACAAATTCGTAAATGCAATCCATCACATAAATGGAACCAAACACAAAAACCAGAAGATTATCTCCACAGAGGCAGAGGAGGCCTTCAACAAATTTAACAGCCCTTCATGCATAAAACTCTCAATAAACTAAGCATTGACAGAACGTATCATAAAATGATAAAAGCTATATATGACAAACCTACAGCCAATATCATACTGAATGGACAAAAGCTGGAAAGATTCCCTTTGAAATCAGGTGCTAGACAAGGATATCCTCTCTCACCACTCCTATTCAATATAGTATTGGAAGTTCTAGCCAGAGCAATCAGGCAAGATAAAGAAATAAAGCGTATGCAATCAGGAGAAGAGGGAGTGAAACTGTCTCTATTTGCAGATGACATGATTGTCTATACAGAATAACCCATCGTCTCAGGCCAAAATATTCTCAAACTGAAAAGCAACTTCAGCAAAGTCTCACAATACAAAAATCAATGTGCAGAAATCACAAGCATTCCTATACATAAGTAACAGACAGAGAGACAAATCAAGAGCAAATGACTATTGACAATCGCCACAAAGAGAATAAAACACCTTGGAATATAAATAACAAAGGATGTGAAGGACCTCTTCAAGGAGAACTACAAACCACCACTCAATAAAATAAGAGAGAACACACACAGATGAAAAAAAACATTCCATGCTCATGTATAGAAAGAATTAATATCATGAAAATGGCCATACTGCCCAAAGTTATCTACAGATGCAATGCTATACCCATCAAGCCACAAATGACCTTCTTCACAAAATTGGAAAAAAGCACTTTAAACTTCATATGGAATGACAAGAGAGCCTACATAGCCAAGACAATCCTAAGCAAAAGGAACAAAGCCAGAGGCATCACACTACAGGACTTCAAACTATAGTACAAGGCTACAGTAATCAAAACAGCATGGTACCGGTACCAAAACAAAGACATAGAGCAATGGAACATAACACAGGCCCCAGAAGAATCACCACATGTCTTAAACCATCTGTCCATTGACAAACCCAGCAAAAACAAGCAATGAGGAAAGGACTTCATGTTTAATAAATGCTATTGAAAAAACTGGCTAGTAGTGTGCAGAAAGCAGAAACTGGATCCCTACCTGACACCTTACACTAAAATTAACTCCAGATAGACTAAAGATTTAAACATAATACCTAACATCAAAGAAACACTAGAAGGAAATGTAGGCAAAACCATCCAGGACATAGGCATAGACAAGGACTTCATGATTAAATCATCAAAAGCAATGGCAGTAAAAGCCAGGATAGACAAATGGAATCTAATTAAACTGCAGAGCTTCTGTGTAGCAAAATAAACCATCATTAGAGCCAATCGGCAGCCAACTTAATGAAAAAAAAAATTGCAATCTACTCATCTGACAAAGGGATAATAAACAGAATTTACAAAAAAAAGAAAATATATATATATATATATATATATATACAAAAAAAAAAAAAGCAACCCCATTCAAAAGTGGGTGAAGGATATGAACAGACACTTTTCAAAATACACATATATGAGGCTAACAAACATATATACAAATGCCCATCATCGGTGGTCATTAGAGAAATGCAAATCAAAACCACATTGAGATACCATCTTAAGTCAGTTAGAATGTTGATCATTAAAAAATCTGGAGACCATGATCTAGAGGATGTGGAGAAATAGGAACACTCTTACACATTGAGTGGGATTGTAAGTTAGCTTAACCAATGTGGAAGAGAGTGTGGTGATTCATCAAAGATCTAGAAGTAGAAATTCCTTTTGACCCAACAATCTCATTACTTGGCATATACAAAAAGAACTATAAATCATTCTACTATAAAAACAAATGCACATGCATGTTCATTGTAACCCTGTGTACAATAGCAAAGATCTGGAACCAACACAAATACCCATCAATGATAGACTGGACAAAGAAAATGTGGTACATAAACAACTTGGAATACTATGCAGCCATAACAATGAGTTTGTGTTTTTTGTAGGGACTTGGATGAAAATGAAAATCATCATTCTCAGCAAACTAACAAAAGAACAGAAAGTCAAACACCACGTTTTTACTCACAGGTGGTTGTTGAACAATGAGAACACTTGGACCCAGGGAGAAGAGCATCACCCATTGGGGGGCAGCTGGGTGTGGGCAGCAGAGAGGCAACAATTGGGGGTAGGGAGGGGAGGATGCGGAGGGATAGCATGGGTGGAAATGCCAGATATAGTAGGCGCCAAAGTTAAATAAATACATTTTTAAAAATTGAGCTATCAAGAAAACAAAAATTTTGTTTTGGACCCCCCAAAATTAATTTAATATTAAACTTGGTAGTTCATTGGAATAGTCAATTGAATAGTAAAGCTGAATACATTCTCTGGAAAGAGGCTGTTTCTGTGTCCAATGTGGCTGGGCTTCCTGCCTAGTCATTGGTTCAGGCAAGGACTGTTTAGATATTTACCTGTAATATTTGAGTCAATACAGAAATTCATTTCACACATTGACTAGGATCTGACACAGAATGTGGTTTTAATTAAAACTGAGGGAGGAAAGATTCAGATATCAACCTCTATCCTGTATAATATTCAAGACTCAGGTCAGACACTTCATATTATCTACAAAATATAACTACTTCAAAAGCAGAAACTGATGTAAAATACTAGATTCAACAATTAACTTATTGAAAACCAGAAAAGATTAACATAAAACTGCACTCTTCAGAATAACTTGTCATTTAAAAATTTAGGATTGCTGTACCACATCAGAGACAACTGTGCTAATTCATTCATAAATGTTTCATACCTTAACAGGTAAGACAAAAACAAAAAAAAAGACACACTTAAGGATCACACTCAATAAAATATTGAATCCAAAGTGTCTTAATAATAAGTAGATTTAAGTGCTCCCTGAGATGAAGGAATAAAATCTAACAGCAGAAACATGTGGGTAGGAGGAGAGTAATACATTTTTAAACAGACCGTCATACAACATTAAAAATACTAAATATATATTAATTAAACCAAAATTTTCTTTTGCTTTTTTGTTTCTTATAAAGAAGATTCAGCACAAACATAGCCAAAATATGTGAGGTCCTAATTGTATCTGAAAGTAAGTTTAGTGAGAAAACACAGAAATGTAAATATCACATTACAATTTATAATTTGATGATTTGTCCACAAAAACAAATCATTTATTTTTAGTCTGTCCCATTCAATATTGAGAATATTACTAAATAACTTGAATATTGAGAATTTTACTACGATGATCTTTGTTGTTTATTTAAAATGAAAATGTAGCTGGGAATCATATTTTGTATCTTGTGATTGTGACTATACATGAAAGGGAAGTTATTGAAATTTGAGCACAGAGTAGGAAGATTTCACACGTTTACAAGAAATGCCAGAAGACAAAAATACACAGAAAAGGCAAGAGGAAAAATATAAAAATAAAATATACACATATTATTATTCCACATAACTTATTTAATAAAAATACATTTTTCAATTCACAAAACTTAAGCAAATGTTAAATACCAAGGATAAAATCCATGAAAACTTTTTTCTTCTCTTTTAATTTATTTTTTATTTTTATTTTTTGGAGGTGTTGTAGAAATAAGTTCAGCTTTTGTAGATAAAATTCAACTGGGTGCTTCCAATTAAGAACAGAAAGTGTTAAATATGGTGGTTAATTTCAAAAGCAGGAAGAAAAATAAATGGAAGTAAGAAAAACTAAATCAATACAGTTAGAAAAACAGGTGGCATGTGGAGAGAGAGAGAAAAAGGCAGAAAGAGAGGAGGCAAAGGCAGAGAGACAAGGAAAATCTAAGGTTAACAAAAAACTGTCTGATCGGATATTATGTAGAAAAGAGTAACCATATTTAATACAAAATGTTTAAAGTTATGTCTTAAAATAAAAAATAGTATTATATTGAGAACAATTTGCTTTTATGTGTCAATACACACACTGAAATATTAAAAATAAAGCTTAGAGAAAATTGAAAAGTATTTATCAGGAAAAGATAGACCACTGATATTTTATTAGACAAAAGAGAATTTTAGGAAAAATTCAAGCAACAATGTAAGACAATAACAGATAACTTAAAGGTGATATCAATAAATTCAAACTGATTCGAGGCCCAACACAACTTAGCAGCTGTGGGCTCACTGTCTCACTAGATGTTTTTGCTGGGCAAAGCATCTCTGGACAATTGGAGCAGGCTGTCAAGGACTTAGATATAAAGGCTCCACTCCTCCCAGGAAGATGTTAGTAATTTCAATTAGAGAAGGTATTTCATTTGTTTGCCTCTAAAGCTTAGCTTCCTGAAATAATGAAGTTTGATTTTTCAGTAAGAAAATTTCTCACATTTAAGTCATTTTCAAAAGAAATTTTCCTACTCTATTGTTGTGTGGCAGACATTAAGTGACTGTAGTTACTTGGTATTAGTAATGGTAAACTCTGTCTTGTTCTGTATGAAATAATCTATATAACTGTTGGATGCCTCAGTGCTTTTCAAGTGAGCTGCTTACTATTGGGTTAATATGTATATTCATGCTAAGAGTTCACTGGTGATTTGGCTGTTTCCTGGATTTTGTAACATACATGTGTAGAAAGGTATTCAAATAAAAGAAAAAAAAATTATGCCTTTATCAGGGTGCTATTAAATTTGAAAATCAAATATCACATATCAATTGATTTTTTAAATTCATCTCTAATAATGCTTATTTAATATTTTCTAAAACAGAGAAGTGTAGAATGGCTGTTCCAAAAGAGTTTAGTGGATTGTTTTCCTGTTGTATGACAGATTATTTGTTCTTTCCAGCGGTGGTGGTGTCATCAGAGTCCAGTGTTCTAATAGAGGAAGTGTGTGAAGCTTAATTTTATTTTTCTAATTCCTATAGCTATTACCAGAAATTTCTGAAAATTTTGTATAAGTAGTCTAACTTTTTTTTTTATGTAAAGGGCATTAAATTTTGCTAAGTATAATATTTTGTAATGTAACAGTGAATCAATATTTTGAATAAGTTCCAAAGTCTTTCTGTAGTTCTATTTAAGGGTTACAACGAACATTTGTAGATAATAGTCAAAACTTGTACATGGTGATTTTATGTGGAAATAATTGTAGATGTACTAAGAGTAATAAAATAAAATTTTAGCTTCATTCACTTACCTTTTTACCACACATAATTCTTATCTTACTTTTTCCTCAGTGTGGTGTCATTTTGAATGATGTGCATAATCAAGAAGTCACATTGGTATGGAAATGAAGTCTATGAGTGTTAATTGCTATATTTCTGTTAAAAAGTCTCCTCAGCAATTTCAGAAAACATTATAATCCATTGAGCTGTATTGACCATTAAAGGGACACCAGCACTTCTGCAGTTATCCTTATAAAGTAAGAATTGTTTTCTGATTGGGGCTGCAACAAATAAAAGCCATCTACCTATGAGATTAACAAGGTTTAAACTTAGGCAAGGTAAACACAATATGGGCCGACGTGTACTTGATAATTTTGCAAACTGAAGATACAAAAGTCCATTGAAACACGTACTCAGGAATTAAAAATAAAAAGTAGTTAAAACAGTTACCTCTGGAGTCTCGTAGCTAAATATGTTATTTAGGATTTTATTTTATACTTTGTTTAAACTCCTTATCTGTCAACATAATTCTGCATTGGATTCTATGCACCTGACCTTTCTCCGCGAGGCCTAGCCTTTGTCAATAGTGACACATGACTATTTATAAAGGAGGTGCAGACACTGAATCACCATCTTTCATTCATTCATGGCAAGATAACAGTCAGCAGTTCAATTATGGTACTATTTGTCCACTTCTTTGTACCTTTTGTTTGAGGGGCATGTTTTCTAATTATATGTCACCTGAGTCAACAGAGGCAACTGTAAATTGTGAATAGATAAGACCACAAGCAGCCTCTTAATTATCACAGTGTTTCTGCCACAAAATTTAGGGTCATCTAATTAAAAAAAATACCATGACAACAATAAAACTAATGTTAGTGTAATGAATAAGAAATCTTATTACTGGATAAGGAATTCACTTGATTAGATCCTTTTTGGTTTTTACACCATAGAACCAAATAAACTTATGAAAAAAAAAATTAAAAAGCCACAGTGAAGTGTTTTCCAAATCCTGCCTTGTAAAACTTGATTTTTAAGAGATAAAAATAAAGTCAGTTACAGATGAGGAAACCTGTATTAAAAAACAATGAAATATTTGAAGTTCATTCATTAGGTATAAGGATCAAAATTTCCACAACAAAGATGCTATCTCAGTATGTTTCTGCTTCTATGATAAAATACCTTAGACTGGGTACCTTATAAAAACCACAATCATATTTCTTGCAGTTTTAGAGTCTAGGAAGTCCAAAATCAAGGCACTGACAGGTTCACTGTCTGATGAAGGCCCGGTTTCTGCTTCCAAGATGGCACATGTTGCTGTGTTCTCCAGAGAAGACCAATACAGTTTCCTGAAATGATGGAAGGACAAAAGGGCCTAGTTAGTTTTGTTGAGCCTTTTTATAAGGTTGTTAATCCTACTCTTAATCACCTCCAACATTCCCCACTTTTTAATTCTATTACAAAGCTGGACTTAAATTCCAACATATGAATTCTGGAAGGACAAACACATTCAAACCACAAACATCAAATGTAAAGACTAGAGGCAATATCATAATATACCTAGAAAAATATGTGCTTTTATGTTCAGGGAGAAAATCGAAATGTGTTGAAAAAATGACCTCTTGTTTTTCAGATGATAGCCCAACTCTGAAGAGAGGAAAGACACAGCTTTATATTCCAAAATGTAGGCCTGGAGTTTACCAATTAGATGGGTTATACCCATTTAAATTTTTAAAGCAAAAATAAGGAGATTAAACAAAACCCAACTACTTTTAGTGAAATGAATGAGAAATTGTATGATTGGGCAAGGGTTTCACTTGTCTAGATTATTTTTGGTTCATACATTATAGCACCAAATAAAATAATGGACAAAAATAACAGTGAAGTACTCAGAGATTTTTATAGAGAGTTTCTTCTGATGACAGGGAAACATTTACAAAAAAGTAAATGTCAGCTAATTCCTCCTCATATATGAGTTAGAAGCCGGGCAGCAAACATGGTTATGAAGAGTCATCTGGTTCTTCAAGGGAAAAGTCTCTTGCATTATTAAGAGAAAAATAAAGAATTAAATGCAAATATTTAAAAATCTGTGTCAAGTTTATTTGATATCTTTAGAGTAGTCTCAATTTCTTCCCTGGGAATTTCTGCCTTAGCTTATAAGTTATACTAGGATAAACTTCACAAGTGCAATAATTCAATCTATTGTTTTCATAAGCCAGTAATTCTGACTTAATGAATAACTTCTTATAGGTAACCTAAAATTTTTAATTGTTTCTCTTGAGTGACAAAATGAGCAATTAAGAGATCATATATGGAACACAGTGTGTGAGGAAACCAGGTACCTTTTGACTTTGTCACCAGATTAGAGGCATATCTACTAGAGAACTTTCTTTGACCATTGATCCTGAACTTTGAATACTCTGGCAGAGGGAAGAATTTTGAAATGAGGTGTGTATTAATTTTATGAAATGCTTTTCTCTGAAAACCACTTTTGAAATATATAGGTGATTTAAAATTCTAGAAAAGCAATTACTTGAGACATGCAATTACCAAGCACATAAAAGTAAACTATACGGTATGCATTTAACACCATAAAATTTCAGACTTATTAAAAAAATTAACATCAGTACTAATGTAATTATTATATTATAATATTTTCTGTCTTGTTCCTTAAACAATGCGCTATCCTAACCTTTGCAAGCTTGACAAATCACGTCTTAAATCTTTTACCTTAAGCAAAAAGTTATTTTTGTTTTTGGTCAAAAAAGTAATATATTTAAAATGCTCAAAGTTCCATCTGAAATGTTGAATTGTTTATGCTTTTCACTTTTCTGTCTTCGATGGAGAATAAAGATTTTCATTCCAATAAAATATAAGAAGCCACAGAATTCCTGAGTGTCCCAAACCCACAGATTTCTCTGCCCATGAGCATTGGGGCATTATCTCTGAATTCCCGGTTTTGCTCCCACTGGATGATTTTCATGTATTTTTCTGATGGATTTTCACTGTGAGCAGATATGTCTCTCATTACTTTGCCTCTCATTACTGTTTTTAAAAATGCACTAATATAATCTCAGTTCTTCAAGCACAGCCTGTATGCTACCAAATTAACTGTGAAAATTGAAGTCATGGATATCATCTAAGAGACAAATAGGTGATCTAAATGAAGAGAGGTATTAATTTGCCTCTCTTGCTTTAGACATGAATTAACCAGGAGTCATGTTAACGTTAATATGTTACAGTAATTCAAGGAAGACTTAGTAGGTGTGTTAAGTGATCAGAGTACTCCATCTGCTAACTGTCTCAGCCAGTCTCAGTAAGCTTTAGTCTCCCATCTATAAAATGGGAGAAGTGAGATCTTCCTTATCACTGTGCTGTTGTAAGTGCAGGCTCTTCAAGTTCTGGTGTGAAACTCAGGCCATATGCTGTAGAATTTGCGATAGTTCTAAACACCTTCTGGTAGTGAAATGCATTAATTATTTTGCAGTGAACTATATTAATATTCATGCTAGAATAAAGAAACATCATAAATGTGTTTACATTAGTTCAGGTCAATTTTTCAACCAGATGAGTTCAAGTCTGGTTAGGCTTTGCCACCAAGTAAGTGATAGATAAATTTGTGCTCTCAGAGGTTTGTGTATTTGAAAATTGTATATAATGTATTCTGTAATTGTACCATGCTTCAAAAGACATATAAAGCTGTAGCTGGAACAGTAAGCTCTCAATAACTCTTAGTGGTTATCACTATCAGGGCTCCATAAAATGTTTAGTGTGCAGGTTTGTCATTAGTACTCACTTCTTTAAAAAAAACAAAACAAACAACAACAACAACAAAAAACCCTAATATTCTTAAGTATATTCATTTTCTTCTCTGGCTTTTCAGCTTGCTTCCACAATTAGCTTTTTTTCTGCTCCACAGTATGAGGGAATAAAGTTTGCTGCAATCCAAAGCAGTGGCTGATCAATCATTCTGTCAGTGGATTAGTAAGCGGCAACAGGGTGCCCTGCAATGGTGGCATAAGTGAAAATTTATTTCATAATTCTTGCAAATGAAAACAAGGAAGGCTCAGAAAAAGTATGAAAAAAAGGTGAAAATGATAACACATGAACACTTTCTTTGCACTCAAAAGCAAGTAAAATTAAAAAATAAAGGCATATAGGCTTCAATATCCTTCCTATGAAATAGGAAGGGACAGAGATGCATCCATACTAAAGACACAATAATAAAATCATCCCCATAACCATTTTTACAGTGCTTTTTAAAATATGGCCCCATGCTGGACTACAAGCCATCACATTTCATCTAATTCATCATGGTTTCATAGGTATTAATATCCCTGTTACAAACACAGAAACTGAGGTGCAAGGAAGTTAAAGTAACATGCAAGTAACAAGATATAACAACTAATATCAAAACTTGGGTCTAAAAGAAAAAACAGTTCTCTGATTCTACACACAGTGTTATTATAGTTAAACCATCTTGCGTCGTCTGTGTGTGTATATATCTGTCTATCAAGAAATCCATACAACTACTAAATTGTTAACATTGGAATAACAAATAAGGAAGGAAATACAAAGATAAACGTGGAACTTCTATGTCATCACCACACCTTTCCCATTTGGGACACGAGGCTCTCCCAAGCCAGTTACAACTATGAGGCAGTCACTTTTGCTAATTATGCACATGGTATTTCTGTATTTTTTTCTATAACACAATAGTTACTGAATATTCAATAAATTATGATCACTACATTTTCACAAGCATCAGAAACCTTACACACACAGTAATATTTATGGGTTAAAAATGTCTCTTGCTTGTCTGAGTTTGCTTCAGTTGCAATTTTAAATTGGCAACATAAATAGCTATTTCTTTTCTGGAAGCTTTACAATCTAGTATCTGTGCCTTCAGCCATGCATAATGCTCTACCTAAAAACCTCTAGAATAGTAAGAATAAAGTGTAAAAAAAATGATAACTTGCTTTCCTCTCCATTTTATTAATATTATAAGCATTGGTCATATTATCACTGGAGAATTTACTCAGTATATCTTTTTTTTTTTTTTTTTTTTTTTTTTGAGGCGGAGTTTCGCTCTTTTTACCCAGGCTGGAGTGCAATGGCGGGATCTCGGCTCACCGCAACCTCCGCCTCCTGGGTTCAGGCAATTCTCCTGCCTCAGCCTCTTGAGTAGCTGGGATTACAGGCACGTGCCACCATGCCCAGCTAATTTTTTGTATTTTTAGTAGAGACGGGGTTTCACCATGTTGACCAGGATGGTCTCGATCTCTCGACCTCGTGATCCACCCGCCTCGGCCTCCCAAAGTGCTGGGATTACAGGCTTGAACCACCGCGCCCGGCTTTACTCAGCATATCTTACCTCTAAGATATTTGGTGGAGTAATGTTTGATGTTAAAAAAAAAAAAAAAAATCTGATTTACAGTGCTGTAACTTGGGCCAAGTATGCATATCAACAAAGCATACTAATTACACTGAAATTGGCAAAGACCAGTACTCACTTCACCTGGCATTTGCTTTGTCAGAGCTTGGCTGTGAATTTCAAACTCCTCATGCTCAGCTACTATAGAATTTTTGGCTTTCTGCAGTTCCTTTGGAAAAACAGCAACTTCAGGAGCTGGCTGAGCTAGGCCTAAAAAGGTAAAATCTAATTCTATTTATTATCATCTTAGTTTTGTTTGTTTGTTTTTTTAATTGTATTTAACACATACAGGAAAATAGTTTTTAAACGGTTCTTCCCTTTGTTTGTACTCACACGATACATATGATATTTATTCTATTAAATGACCTCAGAGCAATCCTGACTCAAATTTTAGAACAAAAGTATTTAGTGCACGTTAATGCAAACTTTATTACTCTTGGAGTCATACTCCAAGGAAAGTAACTCTTCTAAATCCTCAGATTAACCCAAAAAACTGTTTTCTCCTCTACCAGGTACAGAAGGAGCTCTCCATCTATTTGTTGATGACAACCTCAACACCTAATATAATTTGTGCATCCATCAGCAGCAATTGGAATACAGGCAGAAATCAGGTAGCTCCCACAGTCAAGATCATCTAAGAACCGTTTAATAAAGGGTCACATTAAGCATAACTGCAAAGAATTGTGGGGTTCCCTGGGATAGGAAGAGGGTCACTCTATTAGCACTCACTCCTTGGGACTGAAGGATCAGTTGGGAATTTCTCCCTTAGCACTGGAGAAAGAGAGGAGGTGCAGAGTACTGGGAAGAGGTCATCACAGGCACTATGACCTCACTTGTTTGTGAGGTGCAGCAGCCAGTCTTGGGCCACTGTATGTGAAGGCTGGTGTAATTACTGGACAAACCCAATCAGCAGGCAGACTGCAAGGGATGACTTATCACCACCAAGAGGCAGGTTTGTCAAATTCAATCCAGGAATCTTAATTTTATAAATCTTCTCAATTTAACCCTCCAAATGCAAGTACAAAGCATAGTTCTATAATACTGACCTAATATGAATTACTAAAACATTAATATCCGGAAAAATAACATGGTTTAGGAGATGGAAGTTTACATTTCTACTCTCTTCCAATTGTTATTTAAGTAATTAATTTTGTGCAAGTAGCTCCAATTTGTCTTCTTTTACTAGTGAATAAGCACTCATCCTTTTAACCTTCTCATTCAGCATACGGTTTTGTTGTTGCCAAAGACTGGACCTTGACAGATTCTAACAACCTGAAATTAAACAAGAAAAATTTACACTTGGATAATGACTTTACAGTGTGGCAAAAATAAAAGCTGGCAGCCTTCTTTTTTTAAGCACAGTGAAACAATTTGCTTAACATCATTAAACATATGTCTGAATCTCTGCAATAAGACTAACTACACCAGTAAAATTTATCATCTGCCCTAGAGTAGAGAGATCGATAGCTTTATAGACCATATCCCGTGAAGCAAGTTCTTCTAAGATTATTACCCCATTGTCTATATGCAAGGAAAAACCCAACAACAATTACACATACATGTGTGTGTCTCTGTGTGTGTGTGTGTGTGTGTGTATGTTTTGTGTGTGTATATATATATATATATTTCATTACATATATAATAAAATACAAAAATTTCTGTGCATGGTGACATTCTGCTGCAATCCCAGCCACTCAAGAAACTGAGACATGAGAATTCTTTGAACCCAGGAGGTGGAGGTGTCAGTCAGCTGAGATCATGCCAGTGCACTCAAGTCTTGGTGACAAAATACTGTCTTAAAAAAATCTGAACATGTTATGAATTGCTTCCATCTTTTAAGTATATTATACCTCATATTTGAGTATGAATGACAATGAAGTTCTGATATAAGATGAAGTTAAAAAATAAATTTTATATGCAAAATACATTGTAAGTACCTAATATTCCACCTTTTGACAGCAAGTACAGAAATAAAGAGAAAAGTAAAGAGGCAATGGCATGTGAGAAATGCACCTACTTTTATTTTAATCTGTAAGATAACAAGGTAACAACAGAAATTTTCACCTGCTGATGATGGAAGGAGTGAATAGGTTGATGTGGAAATTCATAGTATTGGCCAAATGCCATGCAATGTAGAAACTAATAGTACTGGCCATTTGCCAGTAAGTGTCACCTACTACATGTAAGTTTTTTCACTGAATTTTCTCCACAGTCTTGTAATATGAGATTGCATATTACAGGAGTTCCCTTCTAGAGATTGCAGCTTATTAACTTGTGCTCTAATTCCCTCCACAACCCTGTAATATTAAAAAAATTCTACAGATTACAATTAATTAACTTCAGCCTGCCCCAAAACACACAAGCAATTAGACACACAGAGAGGATTCAAGCAGGATTTCAGGACCCAAAGAACTGTTTACACTTTTCTATGTGGCAGTGATTGAAATTAAAAACTACTGAATTATCATCAGCAGCTGTTACCCGTAAGTGGAAACCAAAACATAGTAGAGGATGACTTGGGATAAATTACTTAAGATTAAAATTGTATGTATTTCTTAAAATCTATTTCAAAAAACAAGAACCTTAACAATTACCTCAAGTTCGTTTATGCAATTTACAGAGTGAGTTCCTCCTTTATGGAATTAATAACTATGTATTCCACCTGCAAATGAACAACTTTTCTGGAAAGAAAAAACCCAGTTAAAAACAAAATAATGCTTCCCTAGTGAACACAAATAAATTTAATGTTTATGGCCAGTATTTCACACCTAATAACCATTATTTTTTAATCCAAAATAGCACATGGAGGGGTCAAAATATTTTCGAGCCAATAAGAAATAAAGTTTGCTGCTCAACGGGCAACGTGAATCTATAACTCTCATGTACGCATTAAAATTTTGCCTGCTACACATGCTAATCAGAGTTACACCATCTGCCAAGAGCATGGGGCCTTAGTTTCCATAGGTATTCACTTTCTTGAAGAAGAACTGTGTGTTACTATAGTATAACAGACAATGTTGTAATCATGTTGTATTTAATATTTTGTCATTTTCACTTCACCTACTATGAATCTATACAGATATCTCATCAAAACATAATTTTTACATACAAGAAGTTATTAATCCATAAAGAAGTAATAGTCTCTATAAGATAGTAGTAAAAGGGGAAGGTACACACTTGGTGTCTGCTCAACTTCAAGTAACCAGCCCTGGTTTACTCCCAAGAACCGATATAAAGTTTCTGCCAAAACTTAACTTCCCATTACAGACAATTTCCTAGTAATTGCCTTCGTAGTCTCAGGCCAATGTATGGAAGAGTTCAGGAGGTTATATGTCACATAAACATGTTGTAAAGAATAAAAATATATTAGAAGCAAAAGAAATCAGAGGCTAGGTCACAGGGTACAGAGAAGTTAAATTTTTCTGTAAGTAAAAAATAGGGAATCCCATGGTTACAGGTAATATGTACCAGAGGGCAATGACATGCTGGCAAAGTATTGAGAATTAAAGATTTATCAAAATATATTCAAATAAAGTATTAAACATAAGGGTTTCTCATAAATCAGTGAAGACAACCTTTTTTAAAATTGTATATAATTAAAACATGTATAATTTTGTAGGACCAATAAAATTTAAGCTGTATTTTGCAGAATATGAAACAGACCCAACTTGGGAAGCTAATAATATAGTATAATAATATCGTAGAACTGGACAATACACCTTCTTTTTCCCACCAAAACATAAGTTTTATTTTTTCTTTCATCTTCAATCAGTCGATAAGTTCTAATGTTACCATCATCCTTTAGTTCAAGTTGACACTTGAGCATCAGAATGACTAAATATGTGTTTCTCCGTTATTGTTCTGAAAAAATTGTATCAGTGAAGTACCTTATCTCTGGCACAGGTGTACTTGAGAACGTTGAAAACAACATTGTGTAAACTTTAAAGTCCCTTAGTATTTGTAGGGGTTCAGTCAGGGTGGTAACAGAAACTGTAAAATTATAGCAAATAGTCACAAATATTCTTGGAAGGTCAGTGGTTGGGGGAGTTGCATAGCCTCAGTAAAAGATTTGACTGAAGACAGACTAATCTTCTATACCTTGATTTGATAGCAGAAAAGCTAATGACAAGGAAATGTGGAGAAGTTTATCTAAATAACTTGTTTAATCATGTTGCCCTACAACCAACATTTCAACATTTGCAGGTAGGATGGCTCTCTTTGGGGGATGATGACCAGGTTAGTAACCCTCTAATGGTGTTGCCTCAAAGACCTTTTTTATTTAATGTGTGTTGAAGAAATGCCAGAAGGGCCAGCTGGTCACGGTGGCTGCTACAACACTTTAAGTCAGTCTCCTGGTTCCCTAGTCTGCTGTTTCACTGAATTGGTGTCTGAGTATGTAATTCATTTATGGTGTAGCTGGTGTCTGTGAGACAAACACTGACAGGTGGGGACCTCCACATGATGAATGGTACAAAGTATTGCACAGAAGCCCAGAAACAAAAGTGCAAAGAAACTGCATAGTCAATGAGTAATCAGTAAGTATTTGGTACCTGCCTGGGATTTCCAAGTTAGTTGGGGATATCTCAGGCTAGGGTTCCATTGTAGGACAACATCAGCTCTCTCCCCAAGAGATTCATCCTACCTGCAAATGTTCAAAGGTTACTTTTAGTACTATGTGAGTAAACAAGTTATTTAGATAAAGCCCCCCACATATCCTTGTTGTCAACTCAACAGAAACAGTACATAAAACTGTTGAAACAGCTGCTTAAAACTAGTGGAGTCTCAGCTTTGCCAGTTCACTTAAGGGGCCAAATGCAAACAGCAGTAATCTAGAATCCATGGTTTTCAAAAAGAAAGCATGTTAGAGGCAGACCTTTGAAAACATGTAGAGAGAAATCTTAAACAATGTCATATACAAAAGCAATGGGCCCCAGTATTATCTTTAACACTATGGGCTTTAGTAAGGGTGACTTTTGTCGCATTATACAGAGAAGAGCCAAAAAATAGGAAGGAGGAAGAACTGTAACCTACTTTATTATCTTGAACCCCTTAGCCACTCCCATAGACCTGAAATAACAACGAAAAAACAGAAGTTTTGCCTTAGCTGCCTCATCCAATAATTAAGAAACAAACAAACAACAAAAGACAAAAGACAAAAAATATGCTACAGCTATGGGACCTTTCCTTAAGCAAGCAGAATTAGAAGGGCAGCTTTTATCCTTCCTGGTATGGCAAGATCAGCAGGGAAATTGAGTACCTTAGCTCATTTCTTTTAACCCTCATAAAAAAATAAGAAAAAGGCATTAGAGGCATAGTTAAGTAGGCAGTGGGTGAAGGAAATGGCCTGGTGACAGAGAAGCTCATGGTGCCCTGGGCTTATAGAAACCACCCAAGCTGGAGGCAGCCTTGCAGTGGAGGGAGAAGGGAGTGGCACAAACAAACAGTGACACAGACAAAAGGCAGTACCTACTTGAGTGAAACTTGCTTGGTTCTCAGGGACCGGTGCTGCTGCTCTCTAGTTTGCAAGTGGTCCAAGGCAAAATTTTGTATGTTTCTTACATACAACTGATGTCTCAGATTATAGTTCTCTGCTAATATTTAAGTAGAATTTTAGAATTTGAAAAACACCTTTCTGATAATAACTACTATTGTTAGTCCAACACTAGGCCTGACATAGTTCTCTCTAAGTAAAACAGCATCTCATGAACAGAGAGCAATTTCAGAAAGCCCATGGACTGTTTAATGAACAACTAAAAAACATACATATAAATCATACATATAAAATAGTCCTTGGGACTCCACCGTATTTGTCATTCCCAAAATGTCGGGTAAGTGGAAGCTTTTGTATAACTTACTTGCTACTGATGCTAATTTGCAGCCTATGGAAATACTCTTCAATAATATCTCCCTTTCTCTGTGGTAATTTCTCAAAATTGGCTTATAATTTTTCTTGACTTTAAAGACTGTTTTCATACAATTCCCTAGAAAAACAAGAGAGAAATATTTGTGTTTACAAAAACAGCTATCAATAATGAAAAACCAGTTTGTCGATTTCATTGAAAAGTGCCACATCAAGGAATACCAAACAGTACTACAGTGTTTCAGCATCATGTAAATCAAGCTTTGCTCCCCAGCACAAATAAGTTTTCCTATTTCAAGTTTATTATTTTCATGGGTGATATTTTACTAGCAGCCTCAATAGAGACAATGCTTTTAAATTTATATACTTCTTTAGTAAAGGTTACACAGCTAAAAGCTTTACTCATTGCACCAGAAAGAGTACAGATGTCCTCCCTTTGGAAATATCTTGGATGATTACTAAGTCATCGGTCAGGAAGTTCTCAAAATGTTAAATTAAATGCTAGCAATTTATATAACTTAAATAATTAACAGAAATTACTAAGCAATATTAATTGTCTCTGCCCTAGTTTGCCCTTTTCTACTTATAAGCTGTTAAACCTGGTTCCTCTCTGAAAGGGCCTCGGGTACTTAATCTTTGCAGCAAACAGAGAAATCATAAAAAATAGGAGAAGCTATCTCTAAAAGGCAACTAGATCACATTGGTCCCGGATTCTCAATTCAGTTATTTATTTTCCCACCAAACATTCCCTTACAGGGAGTATTACAGGGTTAACAGGACATGTGACCCCAAGACTGTGCTTTCTAGAATGCATTTTTGTCTCACATACTGACACAAAAACACCATCTCCCTATATCCAGTGACTTACTAAGGTCATGTGTATGAACCACATAAAATTCAATCAGTTGCTGAGTTTTGCCTCTGAAGTCATAAGAATTTCTTTGATTAAAAAGAAATTCAAAGCAGTAATTCCCCTCTCTTTAAGTTTATAAATAGCCCTCTCTGATTACACAGGCCACATAGACAATGTTCTTCATGCTGATAAACTTCTGCAGCTCTTATCTCATTCTTCTGTGATCTTACCTACAGAAATAGTTCACTCCCCCATATCTAATGCTTTAACAGTATTTCCTCACATTTCTAGTAAATATGGAATAGCACCTGTTTGGTGGAAACCACATACTTGTATCATTTGACCTGGATTGACTAGCACTCAAAGATCTGAGATTGGGGTTCTGAAAGTCGTCCTGGTACTGTTTCCACTCAGCCCATTAAGATTGTTAGTGACTCTGCTTACTCCCCTTTTTACTCTGAACGGTAAAGCAGCTCTCCCAAAGTCTTCTCTGGAGCCCACACTGTGTGCACTTTTTCTTCAACTACACTGATTGCTGGGTCAATGCACTCCTCCTATGCTGAACACACATATTCAAGCCCACAGCTCACTGCCTAGCCCATCAGCTTATGAAAATGAACCAGCAAACCTACAAGTTATGACATCTTTGATTGACCAAGTCACCCAATCACATCCATTTTTCAGTCAAAATTGGAGACACTTATCTAAACAATTTCACTTACCTTGAAACTAGCTAAACAAATTATCCTGAAATGCCCAGATTGCCAGCTCTCAGGCACATCCCCTCCTTCAACAGGTGTTAACCCTAGAATTCTAGAAAATAATCAATTATGAAAAACAGATGTTACACTCATTACTGAATTAGGAAAACTAAGATATGTAGATGTATCTGTTAAAACCAACACTCAATCTAATTAGTACACTTCCCCTTTCTGAAGATTCTACCAGATATATCATTGAACATCTTTTAAGTTTTGCACTTATGAGGTGACCCACAAAAATTAAAACTGACAATGGTCCAGCTTATGTGAGTTCACAATTTCTACAATTTTTGTCACATGTGGAACATCTGATATTCCACAGGCATTCCATATAACCATCAAATACAGACCATAGTAAAAAGTGTCCACTTCACTCTTAAAAATGTGGCTAAATAACTAAAGAAGGCAAGTATGAGTAAGGACCCTGCAACACTAGCAGCACAAACCTGATTTACTCTTAATTTTTAAAATACAAACAGTAATTCATGGTGTGGTCCAAAGAAATTGCTAAGATGGGGAAGAGGATATGCTTTACTTCACACTCCCTCATGTCCTCTTTAGATTCCAGCACAATGCATCAAACAATACCATGGAGTGTCTGGGACCTAAGCTGGTACCAGAGATGCAAAAACTGAGCCTACAGGCCCCACATTCCTGGATTATGTGGTTTGCTCAGATGACTCAGCTACCATACACTCCAGATAATTTGTTTCCTTTTTATTCTTGCTGCCAACATATGCCCCCTTTAGTAATCAGAGCCTGGTGCAGAAAACAAAAACAAGGAAGATGTTAAGAGTTCAATCATGACAGTGAAACAAGTTGTAAAATACTAGGGAATAGTCACAGAATTTTTGGAAGGCTGGGGCGTTGGTATCATCTTAGTGGAACGTTTGACTTTAGGCAGCCTAATACTTTTTACCCAAGTTGATAGCAGAAAAAATGAGTAACTAGAGAACAGAAGAGAGCTTATCTAAATAACTTGTTTACTCACGTGGTTTTAAAACTAAACTTTAATCATTCACAAGAAGAATGGCTCTCTCAGTGTTGGGGTGACAAGGTTAATTTATCTTTAGTGGTGTTGACCCAAAGTTTTGTTATGTAATGGGTGCTGAAGAAATGCTGGCAGGGCCAGTTGGTCAGGATGGCTGCTACAAATCTTTTGGTCAGTTCCCTGGCCCCCTAGTCCATGCTTTCACTGAATATCAGTGTCTGAGAACATTATTCACCTGTCATGCAGCTGGGTCTGCACAATGGACACTAAAGTTTGTGTAGGACAGTAATCATAAACTGCTGTCTCAGTTGTTATGTTTCTACCAATATAATTTAGATATATGTTACTTCTTGAAAATTGCCACACAACTACTTTAGAGGTTTATTTTTAGGCTTTCAGTCATAGGTACCCTCAAGACACTTTATATTCTACTCCTGTTTTCTAAATGCCTTAGTCATGCCTCTTTGTCTTTCTTCCTGGAGTTCCTGGGTTCTGAAATTAGACAAAGTATAAATGGTAAATACACTACAATACCTGAGGTAATAATTTTAGAAAAAGAATCGGGTGTTTTTAACTCAACAGACCAAAACTGCTACACAACTATTATACTACTGGGGAGCAGAAAGAAAGATCCAGAATTCCTTAATATAGTTTATGAACTGATCTAGTTACAGTGCATTGAAACTAACAGAATCAGAGGGTTGTGCCATGTCATTTGGGAAGTGGGAGAGATTCAAAAGGAAAGTGGTTTCCCATAGAAAATAATTAACACCTAAACAATGGTTTCAGGTGGTAAGTGGCCAAAATCTATTCTGTGATAAAAGAAATATTATACAAGTTTTAAGATAACAAAAGCATATTTATGTACTTGATTGTTTATACTGCTGTTTATAACTATGAAATTTAAATAATTAACATATAAATATTTAAAAGAGAATATTTGTTTTGTCATTTAATAATCTATCAGTTGTTGCCAGGTGTGGCTGCCCATACCAAGAATCCCAGCTTTTCAGAAAGCTGAATTAGGAGAATCACTTGAGCCCACGAGTTTGAGATCAGACTTGACAATGTAGCAAGGCCATGTATATTAAAACAAGCAAACATAAAATAGCAAGAAAGAAACCCTTAAAACAACAACAAACAACAAGCAAAAAACAAACGAAAACTATGGATTCTTTAAAAAGTACCAAAAAAGAGAGAAAATAGATAAGTGGATCAATCTGGACTTCCAAATAATTAAGAATAAAATGGTCTGTATGGTGAAACATCAGATCAACCATAGCACCATTCCCAACCCAAAGAGGTGGGTTCATTGGTGCTGATACCCAGGCATGATGAGAAGTGCTACAAACTACTGAGCAGTCTAAGAAGTCAAAAGCTGTAGGTATTATCTCCCTCCATTGGTAAATTGGAAAGCCATGGAGAGGTGAAAATGACATTTATTTAGTTTATATGCTGAGAGAGAGAAACCGGGTTGGGGGGCGGGGGAAGAGGTAGAGAAGTTTTGAACTCTCTGCACAAATATGTATTTTTTCCCTCTCTTGATCAGTTGACATTTTTATTATTACTACAAAGAAAAGCAGGTAGGCAGACACTTAAAATCAAACAAAGCAAACTTCTACAAGTGAAAAAACAACATTAAAGAAGATGGAGACAAAGTAATGAATGAAGATTCCTGGAGTATCTGCATGTGTTAACTAACAGCACATTCTAAATGGAAAAGAGGGCTTATTACACAAACTGTAGACAAGTGAGCTTGCCTCTCAGTTCCAGGTAAGAGCTGAAGGATAAAACATTTCTCAGTACTTAGAAAAAGTGAAAAACACATAAGAAATATCATCAGCCAGTGCAAGTGAAGCCAGACCACCATATTTCCTTTTTTGAGAACACATGTGGTGAAAGCTGCAGGTCAAAATGTTTGGAATTCAGTTACTATACATAGACAGGCAATACTATCAGACCTGAAGGAATTAAGTTAATTACATGACCTATGATCTGTTCATGTATTAATTCCCATCCCAGATTTTTTGTCTGCTCTTACTGTAATTTGATGATAGTATTTTATTATGATTTTCATCCTAACATTTAATATTTCAAAAGCAAATCCCTGGTGTTTGTTCCTCTTAACTTGTATTTTCTAAAGCTATGTGATATCACCTTTATAAACAAGAACTGTATTTGAAAATAAATATTATAATATTTAGACATATACTTAGTAATTTCTCAACCTAGTGAAACCTAAACTGAAGTAAATAAATATAATTATTTCTCAATTCTAAAAAACAAAATACAGACATTGTGGATAACTACTCACATTCAAGAGATTTTAAATTAGGCAGATGCAGTGGCTCACACCTCTAATTCCAGCAATTTGAGAGGCCAAGGCAGTCAGATCATCCGAAATCAGGGGTCTGAGACTAGACCGTCCAACATGGTGAAACTACATCACTAAAAAAATAAATAAACAAATAAATAAAATAAAATAAATAAAAAAAAACTTTAGCCAGTCATGCTGAAAAGCATCTGTAACCTCAGGAGGCTAAGGCAGGATAATTATTTGAACGTGAGTGGTGGAGGTTGCAGTGAGCTGAGATCTTGCCACTGCACTCAAGCCTGAGTGACAAAGTGAAACTTCATCTGAAAAAGAAAAAGAAAAAGAAAAAGAAAGAAAGAAAGAAAGAAAGAAAGAAAGAAAGAAAGAAAGAAAGAAAGAAAGAAGAAAGAAAGAAAGAAAGAAAGAAAGAAAGAAAGAAAGAAAGAAAGAAAGAAAGAAAGGAAGGAAGGAAGGAAGGAAGGAAAGAAGAAAGAAAGAAAGAAAGAAAAAAAGAAAGAAAGAAAGAAAGAATTTCAGCCTTGATTTGGAGTCTTTTCAGCCTTGTTGAAAAAGCAAGGTTTCAACCTTATTCACCTAAATATTCTACTGCATTAATATTGATAGCCCAATTATTATTTATTTATTTATTTATTTATTTATTTATTATGATTATTATTTTTTTGAGACAGAGTTTCGCTCTTGTTTCCCACGCTAGCTGGGATTACAGGCACGTTCCACCACGCCTAGCTAATTTTTGTACTTTTAGTAGAGACGGGGTTTCACTATGTTGACCAGGACGGTCTCGATCTCTTGACCTCGTGATCTACCCACTTCGGCCTCCCAAAGTGCTGGGATTACAGGCTTGAGCCACCGCGCCCGGCCACCCCAATTATTATTAAACTGAACTTTGAAGCATTCCTAAAATCTCATGTCATTTATGATACCCAGTGCTTTAACATCACTCAGTCTCTTTTCTAAATAATAATAAAAATAATTAGACATTGCTATGCTCTGTTGCCCAGGCTGGAGTGCACTGGTGTAATCTTGGCTCACTGCATCTTCTGCCTCCTTGGCTCAACGAATCTTAATACTTAACTCAGCCTCCAAGTAGCTGAAACTATAGGCACACACCACCAAGTTCAGCTAATTTTTTGTATTACTTCTAGACATGAACTTTTGCCATTCTGCTCAGACTGGTCTTGAATATCTGGGTTTCAATGACATGCCTACCTGGGCCCCTCAAAGTGCTGGAACTAGAGGCATGTGCCAGAGGCCTTGCCCCTTACATAAAATTTGTTAACTTCTTCAGGAATAATAATTACAGAAAATGTGTGTTCAGTACTAAACCTTCAAAAGAATACAAATCTCCACTATTTTTAGTAATGGTGCTGTCTTAATGTTTTAGTTTGTGGGTCATTTTGACTCAGAGTTAGCAAACTCATATGAGCTTTTAAATAAATGGGCCATCCTTTTATTTGTCTTCCACAGAGCAAGAATTTACTAAATGCTTTGTCACATTCCAAGCAGCATACTGAGAACTAGATATATAAAGGTAGACAGATATAGTCTTTACCTTTAAAGATCTCAAAATGCAGTCAGGGAGAAACAATCCCAATAAAATATGATAATTTCATAAGTGAGGTAAATAAAAATTTCATGCAGAAATGAAGTCTAAATGAGTCACTCAATGGGAGTCAGGGAAAGCATATTGGGGTGACATCCAAGGTGGATCTTGAAAGACAGTATGGTTTTATCAGGGAGGGAGAGGAATTGCGATTCCAGGTGATGAAAAATAAGCATGGTGCTTTATATGAGGATGACAATCTTTTTCAAAGCCTTCATATACTTACAGTCAAACAGAAATCTAGTCAGTCATCTACCTTGAAGATGAAGGTATTAGTCTAAAAACAATCCAATCATCTCAAAGATCTGTGCTTCCAACATTCAATTTTAGAACTGATGTAAGCCCAATTCCAAGAAATGCTACACAAAATTGTAGACGGGGTTGCACTTACCATTAAACGATTAGGTATTATTGAGAATACTCAAGGAAGACTGGACACTATAGGGAAGGCTTTCTACTTTTAACGTCTGGTAGCAGCAGTTCTGAATGTGTGTTAAAAAAATACTGCTATGAATCCATTCATGTCTTAGACACACTCATGGAATAAGAATATAATTTTCTAAAGAAATAGATCCAATCCCACTTGCTGACATGGATTCTCTGCGACTCCTCATTCTCGTTGACTCTTGACGAATTACTTTACCATTCCCCAGGTGAAATGGCCACACGGATGACCCTTCTGACCTTAGATACTCTTTTACCTAAGGAACCTTGACCCTTTCTCATTTCCATGACAGCATCCAATGGCAACACAGTGCCTTTGGTTTCCAGTTTCCACATGAACCCTCATCCTGCAATTCTGCCCTTTTGGGCAATTCTTATTCTTTCACCTGTTAGGATCTCCAGATCTAGCCCTTCATCACTGAGGCTGCCACACGACCCTCACTTTCTCCCTAACTTGGCAGCCCCCTTTCTTCTCCTTCACTTCCTTTAACAACCCAAGAGAGATCCAGAATTTTCAATTAAAGAGGCTGCCTTTATAAATTCAAATTAATTAGGCTCTGCAGAACTCCACACTTTAAATATCTTCATCTTTCCACCCTCACAGAAAATATCAGAGGGAAAGACACTTACAGTTTCTCCCCAGAGCTGGGATAGAAAACTCATTTACAAGCATATGGTTTGGTATCTCAATTCCAGTCTCCCCCAACCACAGATGAACTCTCAATATAGGTTATCACTTCTATCTGCCTTAATTATTTATTCTTACATTACTCACATGAGCTACTCTACACCTCCAAGTTGCTACTAAAATGCATCATCTAACCCTCTTAACTTGAGAAGATAAGGCTTATTTAGGGTTTGTTTCCCATAGCTTCAATGTACGGTTTAACTCTGCAATTCCTGCCTTTCCATTGATCTAAGAGAAAGCAAATCTATGTATCCTTTTCAAGGTCCCTTCTTCTTTCCATTTGATCCTTTGATCCTGGTTCCTATTGCTCTTTTGCAGCCTTGTTTTATTCATTGTACCACTTCATTTCTGGATCTTGAGCCAACATATTAATAACTGCAGAAAATAGCCACACAGTAAAATAGGTGTATAGCACCTCGTGGTGCTTATTAATTCTCTCAAGTTGGCTCTTTTCTTGAAGAATAAAGGCTGTAGATTTTACATGACAAGATATCTCAGAATTTTTTTGGAATGAAGCTGGTTTATTCTCATACTTGTTTTTTGCTTTCATTTTAATTTTTGCTATCTCAGCATCTTAAAATTGATCACAAAAATAAAAATGTCAAATATACTATATGAACAATAACAAATTCTCTTTTCACAGCTAGACTTAACATTAATTCTGCGTTTAAATACATTTAAATAAGTCTCACCCTTGATATGCTGAAAATAAGCATCTTCAAACTGATCGTCAATAAGCTGAAGCTTCTCACCTTTTAAAATATGACATGTCAAATTAAGATATAGAAGCATGGCCAGGTGTGTAAGAGGCCAGGCTTCTGGTTCAAAAGTAAATATTATACTTATGAGAAATCATAGGTGTTCACAATTTATTTAAGTAGAAACACACACACATACATATGCAAACACATACACAATCAAGATGAATGAACAAATGAATGGACAGATAAAAAGGAAGCAATTGTAATACAAATGCAGCAGTGGTATATAGGTGGTAGGTCTGCAAGTGTTCACTGCAAAATTCTTTCAACTTTTCTATATTGCTGGTTGAAGCTGTTTATTATAGCATGTTGGAGAAAAAGAAAACCAGGGGTACAGTTTTAAGTCAGAATATATTTGGATATCTTCCTATTGTCTGTCTAAGTGCTAAGGCAGAGAGCTCATTATTGTACTTTGTTTAAAACTGACTTCAGATCCAAAACAATACATTTTAAAGAATCAAATGTCAATCGATGGGAAGATGGCCATCTAAGAACAGCTCAGGACTTCAGCTCCCAGTGAAAATGCAGAGGGTGAGTGGACGCCGCATTTCCAGATGAATTTTTATTGCCCACAGACCAGGAGATACCCAGGCAGAGGGGTCACCTGAGCCACTGTTCAGGCCGATGCAGCTGTTTTGGCCCCCACGGGGCTGATTTAGCCTGTGTGGCTGCTTTGACCATGCCCTGTCGTGCCAGTTCTCCATACAAAAGCCACTGGTCTGAGAGCTCTCTTAGCTGGCGATTGGAGCCCTGAGACGGCAGAGTTGCCCATTCATCTGAAATAGTGAGCCAGGCCAGGAGATTCCTAGGCAAAAAAAACACCAGGAGCCAGTGCAGCTGTTTGAGCCAATTCAGTGAGTTGCAGCACGAGAGATCCCGGCGCCTTTTCAACAAGAGACCAGAACACTGGGTTTTTCAACTTAAAAAATGTAAAAAGACTCTGAATCAGGGAGCCAGGTTATCAGGCTCTGTTGGTCCCACCCCCCCCCACCCTCAACAATATCAAAAACAAACACAGTAATTGGAAACCCTCTGGGTTGAGCCCTTCACAGCAAGCACAGCTGAACCCAGGACTGTCCGGCTCAGTAGGGGACGGACGTCCCCCATTACTGATACTCTCCACCACTACAGAGGCAGGCCGCTGTTGCCGAGGCAACCTGCCATTGCCGAGGCATCCTGCCACAACAGAGAGAGTCTGCCATAACAGAGGTGGGGCCACCGTTGCCAAGGCAGTTCTAACTATGCACATATAGACAGGACTGAAGGGAAGAGCACAGGGCAGCTGGGTGGAGCCCACAGCAGCTCAGCAAAGCCTCTGAAGGCAGACAGTGGCCAGGGAGGCTGCTAGCTGGGTAGGGCAGACCTGAAAGAAAGAACAATGGCAGCAGCACAACGGAAACTCATAAACCTCTAACTCCCCGGGACAGAGCACCTGGGAACAAAAAGTGGTTTATGAGTTCAGCTGCAGCAGACCTAAACGTACCTGCCCAGCAGGTCTGAATGAACAACGGAGCCCACAGCTCAGGACTTAAGCCCCAATAAAAGATAGACTGTCTCCTCAAGTAGCTCCCTGGCCCACATAGATCCAAAGAGTCACCTCAGAAAGGAGAGAACAGACTGACATTTGGCGAGCATCCTTCCAGGACAAAGATAGTGGAACAGGAAACTGGTATAAACCCTTACTGTTCTGCAGCTGCTGCAGGTGATCCCCAGGCAAGCAGGGCCTGGAGAGGACCTCAGCACTCCTACAGCAGAGGGGCCAGGCCGTTAGAAGAAAAGCTAAAAAAAAAAAAAAAAAAAAAAAGTGACTTCTGCATTCACGAACTAGAGGCTCACTCAGAGACCCAATCTGAAAGACAGTAACTACAAAGACAATGGGTGGATAAAGCCACAAAAATAGGAAGAAACCAGTGCAAAAAGGATGAAAACTGCCAAAACCAGAACACCTCTCCTCCTAAAAGAGATCACAACTCCTCACCAGCAAGGGAACCAAACCGGATGGAGAAGGAGGATGATGAAATGACAGAATCAGACTTCCGAAGGTGGGTAGTAAGAAACTACAGTGAGCTAAAAGAACATGTTCTAATCCAACGCAAAGAAACTAGGAACCTTGAAAAAATATTGGACGAAATGCTAACGAGAATGGACAACATAGAGAGGAATATAAGTGAACTGATTGAGCTAAAAAACACAACATGAGAACTTCGTGAAGCATGCACAAGCTTCGACAGCCAAACTGACCAAGCAGAAGAAAGGATATCAGAGGTCGAAGATCAACTCAATGAAATAAAAAGAGAAGGCAAGAACAGAGGAAAAAAAGCGCAAAAAGGAATGAAAAAAATCTTCAAGAAATGTGGGACTATGTGAATAGACCTAATCTAGGTTTGATAGGTGTACCTGAATGTGATAAAGAGAATGAATCCAAGCTGGAAAATACTCTTCAGGATATTATCCAGGAAAACTTCCCCAACCTAGCAAGGCAGGCCAATATTCGAATACAGGAAATAAAGAGATCACGGCAAAGATATTCTTCAAGAAGAGCAACCATGAGACACATAATTGTCAGATTCACCAGGGTTGAAATGAAAAAGAAAATGCTAAGGACAGCCAGAGAGAAAGGTTGAGTTACCCACAAAGGGAAGCCCATTAGACTCACAGCAGATCTCTCAGCAGAAACTGTAGAAGCCAGAAGAGATTGGGGGCCAATATTCAACATCCTTAATAAAAGAATTTTCAACTCAGAATTTCCTATCCAGCCAAACTAAGCTTCATAAGTGAAGAAAAAATAAAATCCTTTGCGAACAAGCAAGTACTCAGAGATTGCATCACCACCAAACCTGCTTTACAAGAACTCCTGAAAGAGGCTCTACACATATAAAGGAACAACTAGTACCAGCCACTCCAAAAACACACCAGATGGTAAAAGAGCATCAAATCAATCAAGAATCTGCATCAACTAACCAACAAAACAGCCAGCTAGCATCAAAATGACAGCATCAAATTCACACATAACAATACTATCCCTAAATGTCAATGGACTAAATGCCCCAATCAAAAGACACAGACTGGCAAATTGGATAAAAAGCCAAAACCCATCAGTGTGCTGTATCCAGGAAACCCATCTTACATGCAAGGATATACAAAGGCTCAAAATAAAGAGATGGAGGAAGATCCTCCAAGCAAATGGAGAGCAAAAAATATCAGGAGTTGCAATTCTCATCTGTGATAAAACAGACTTTAAAGCAACAAAGATCAAAAGAGACAAAGAAGGACATTACATAATGGTAAAAGGATCACTGCAACAAGAAGAGCTAACAATCCTAAATATATATGCACCCAATACAGGAGCACCCAGATACATAAGGCAAGTTCTTAATGACTTACAAAGAGACTTAGACTCCCACACAATAATAGTGGGAGACTTTAACACCCCATTGTCAATATTAGACAGATCAACCAGACAGAAAATCAACAAGGATATCCAGGACCTGGAACACACAAACCTAATAGACATTTACAGAACTCTCCACCCCAAATCCACAGAATATACATTCTTCTCAGCACCACATCACACCTACTCTAAAATTGACCACATAATTGGCAATAAATCACTCCTCAGCAAATGCAAAACAACGGAATTCATAACAGTCTCTCAGACCACGGTGCAATCGAGGTAGAACTCAGAATGCAGAAACTAACTCAGAACCACACAGCTTCATGGAAACTGAACAACTTGCTCTTGAATGTTGACTGGATAAACAATGAAATGAAGGCAGAAATAAAGATGTTCATCGAAACCAACGAGAACGAAGACACAACATACCAGAATCTCTGGGACACATTTAAAGCAGTCTCTAGAGGAAAATATATAGCAGTGAGTTCCCAGATGAGAAGAAAGGAGAGAACTAAAATTGACACCCTGTCATCGAAATAGAAAGAGCTAGAGGAGCAAGATTTAAAAAAAAAAAAAAAAATAGCAGAAGACAGGAAATAACTAAGATCAGAGCAGAAATGAAGGTAATAGAGACTCAAAAAACTCTTCAAAAAATCAATAAATCCAGGAGCTGGTTTTTCAAAAAGATCAACAAAATAGACAGACCACTAGCCAGATTAATAAAAAAGAAAAGAGAAAATAACCAAATTCATGTAATAAAAAACGATAAAGGGGATATCACCAGAGATTCCAAAGAAATCCAAACCATCATCAGAGATTATTACAAACAACTCTATGCACATAAACTAGTAAACCTGGAAGAAATGGATAAATTCCTAGACACCTGCATCCTCCCAAGCTTAAACCCAAAAGAAGCCAAAACCCTGAATGGAACAATAACAAGGTCTGAAGTCGAGGCAGCAATTAAGAGCCTACCACCCTCCAAAAAAAAGCCCAGGTCCAGATGGGTTCACAACCGAATTCTACCATACATACAAAGAGGAGCTGGTACCATTCCTTCTGAAAATATTCCAGACAATCCAAAAAGAGGCAATCTTTCCCAAATCATTTTATGAGACAAATATCATCCTGATACCAAAACACAGCAGAGACTCAACAAGAACAAAAATTTCAGGCCAATATCTATGATGAACATAGAAGCAAAAATGTTCAATAAAATATTGGCAAACCGATTACAAAAGCATATCAAAAAGTTTATCCACTATGATCAAGTAGGATTCATACCAGGGATGCAAGCCTGGTTCAACATATGCAAATCCATAAATGTAATTCAACACATAAACAGAACCAAAGATAAAAACCACATGAATATCTCAATTGATGCAGAGAAGGCCTTTGACGAAATTCAACAGCCCTTTATGCTAAAAACCCTCAATAAACTAGGTATTGATGGAACGTATCTCAAAATAATAAAAGCTATTTATGACAAACCAACAGCCAATATCATACTGAATAGGCAGAAACTGGAAGCGTTCCTTTTGAAATCTGGCACTAGACAAAGATGCCCTCTCTCGCCACTCCTTTTCAATATAGTACTAGGAGTTCTCACCAGAGCAATCAGGCAAGAAAAAGAAATAAAGGGTATTCAAATTGGAAAGAGAAATCAAATTGTCTCTATTTGCAGATGACATGATTGTATATCTAGAGGACTGCATGGTCTCAGCCCAAAATCTCCTGAAACTGATAAACAACTTCAGCACAGTCTCAGGATACAAAATCAATGTGCAAAAATCACAAGCATTCCTATTCACTGGTAATAGACTTCAAGAGAGCCAAATCAAGAACGAACTGACATTCACAATTGCTACAAAGAGAATAAAATACCTAGTAATACAACTAACAAGGAACGTAAAGGACTTCCTCAAGGGGAACTACAAGTCACTGCTCAAGGAAATAAGAGAGGACACAAACTGATGGAGAAACATTCCATGTACATAGTTAGGAAGAATCAACGTCGTGAAAATGGCCATACTGCCCAAAGTAATTTACAAATTTAACACTATTCCCATCAAGTTACCAATTACCTTTTCACAGAACTGGAAAAAAACACCTTAAACTTCATATGGAAACAAAAGTGAGCCCACATAGCCAAGTCAATTCTAAGCAAAAAGAACAAAGCAGGAGGCATCACACTACCAGACTTCAAACTATACTACAAGGCTACAGTAATCAAAACTGCATGGTACTGGTACCAAAACAGAGATTAGACCAATGGAACAGAACAGAGGCCTCAGACGACATACAACATATCCAGAACCATCTGATCTTCAACAAACCTGACAAAAACAATCAATGGGGAAAGGATTTTCCCTGTTTAATAAATGGTGTTTGGAAAACTGGCTAGCCATGTGCTGAAAGCAGAAACAGGACCCCTTCCTGACACATTACATCAAAATTAACTAAGATCTAACACCATAACAACTGTAGAAGAAAATCTAGGCAAAAGCATTCAGGACATAGGCGTAGGCAAGGACTTCCCGACCAAAACACCAAAAGCAATGGCAACAAAAGCCAAAATAGACAAATGGGACCTAATCAAACTTCACAGCTTCTGCATGACAAAAGAAACAGTCAGTAGAGTGAATTGGCAACCAACAGAATGGGAAAAAATTTTTGCAGTCTACCTATCTGACAAGGGGCTGATATCCAGAATCTACAAAGAACTAATACAGATCTACAAGAAAAAAACAAACAAGCCCATTCAAACATGGGCGAAGGATATGAACAGACACTTTATAAAAGAAGACATACAGGAGGCCAACAAACATATGAAAAAATGCTCATCATCACTGGTCATTAGAAAAATGCAAATCAAAACCACATTGAGATACCATCTCACACCAGTTAGCATGTTGTTCATTAAAAAATCTGGAAACAACAGATGCTGGAGAGGATGTGGAGAAATAGGAACACTTTTACACTGTTGGTGGAAATGTAAATTAATTCAACCATTGTGGAAGACAGTGTGGCAATTCCTCAATGACCTAAAAATAGAAATCCCATTTGACCCAGCAATCCAATTACTGGGTATATATGCAAAGGATTATAAATCATTCTACTATAAGGACACATGCACACGAATGTTCATTGCAGCACTGTTTACAGTAGCAAAGACCTGGAACCAACCCAAATGTTCAACAATGATAGACAGGATAGGGAAAATGTGGCACATATACACCATAGAATATTACGCAGCCATCAAAAACGATGAGTTCACGTCCTTTGTAGGGACATGGAGGAACCTGGAAACCATCCTTCTCAGCAAACTGACACAAGAGCAGAAAATCAAACACCACATCTTCTCACTCATAGGTGGGTGTTGAACAATGAGAACACACGGACACAGGGAGAGGAGCACTACACACTGGGGTCCAGTGGGGGAAAATGGGGAAGGGATGGGGGTGGGGAGATGGGAAGAGATAGCATGTGGAGAAATGACAGATACAGGTGAGGGGACGGAAGGCAGCAAACCACACTGCCATGTGTGTACCTGTGCAACAATCTTGCATTTTCATCCCATGTACCCCAAAACCTAAAATGCAGTAAAAAAAAAAAAAAAAAGAATCAAATGTCATGTAGTTCAACATCTCCACTTTACAAGTAAAGAGCAAATGCAAATATAGCTTAATAACTGACTACATAATAGCATAACCAAAACTAACATTAGGACTACTGACACTTTCACTAATCCAATGGCTGTAAAACCATGATGGATCAAAATCAACCACACAGCAGAATGCAAATCTGAATGCAGAGTGCAATATTTACCATGTGTAACAACCACCAAATAAGTATGCATGTGGGAAAAAGACTGACAGAAGTATATCATAATATCAAAAATGTTATTCTGTGCTATGCATGACTTTACACATATTTTCTCATTTACTTTTCTGTATTTTCCAAATGCTGTTAAATACGAGACTCTCCAGCCATGTAGGGTCACTGACACTTGTAAAGTGACCAGTATGAACTAAGATGCGCTTTAAATGTAAAAAGCACATGAAATTTCAAAGGCTTAGTGCAAAAATATAAATGTAAAATATCTCATCAGTATTTTTATACTCAATACATGTTGAAGTTATAACTTGAATGTATTGGGTTAAGTATATTATTAAAGAAAAATTTATCTGTTTCCTTTTACTGTTTCAATATGGCTACTAGAAAACTTGAAGTTATGTGTGTGGCCTACATATTGGATAGCACCACTTGAAAAATAACAAGTTACACATTTCTAATGGAAATAAATCTACTTTTGTTTAAAGACATAGTCACATAATGCACTTTGTAAATTACAAACATATCTTTACAAGTTACTGTTACTATTAAAGAGTAAAAAAGGATGTGAAATTCATTTAGAACAGCATTTTAAACAGCTGTTTTATATATCTACTCAAAACAAAACTGAAGGACAGTATGATATTGTAGAACAGCTGTATATTATAAAAATCTCTAGATAATAGATAAGACAATATTGGCTAAGCTATCAGTTCTGATGCAGAATGCTTCCAAATGTATCTTTCTCTGAGGTTCCCAATTTTCTCAAGTATAGAATAAAGTGATTGCCCAATGACTTCTCTAGGTCTTTACAAAACAAATAGTCTATTATCTTTTAACTTGGTGGATGTAAATTTAAGACAATTCATGAGAAAGAATCTCTCAGTTAGCAGAGGTAAAACACAACAAACAAGAGAAAATATGAGCCTTTGAATTCCTGCATGCCTTGATAAATGTAGCACTGGCATTCATGAGGTGAGGAAATGACATTCAAGAGCACTATCTGCCCCCTGCCAGAAAATGATTCCAGAAGAAGTAAAATCCCTTGTTGCTGGCAGATCACATTTTTCCAATTCAAGGAGCCATCACACCATATGGTAAGTCAGCTAACTACCTTGATTCAAAATGAAAACAGCAGAACTAAAATTATATAAGAAGACTATTGGTTCTTAGAGATTATATGTCAAAGATAAATATCAAAGCTGTCTGAGTTTCCATGTTACAACTCTCTACAGGTTGATGATTTTATTCAAATTTATTTTTGAAAATGCATCAAAAAGCTAAAAAATATCAATGCATACAGTTTTGTTCTAGAGCTTTCAGTCACTGCTCACTGGTTACACAATCTTGGATAGTATCACATAATTATTTTACTCCAACAGTTATTCTTTTTTTTTCTTTTCTTTTCTTTTCTGTTTTTTCTTGGAGACAGTAAGGGCTAAAGTGCAGTGGTGTCACTATGGCTTTCTTCAGACTTAACCTACTGGCTCAAGCAATTGTCTTACTTCAGTATCCCAAGTACTTGGGAATGGCAAACTGCACCACCAACCAGCACTTGAAGCAGATTTGAATTTTTTTTTTTCTTTCTTTTTTTTTTTTTTTTTTTTTTTTTTTTTTAGAGAGACAGGGATTTCCTATGGTTGCCAGGCTGGTATCAAACTCATGGCCTCAAAAAAATCCTCCTGCCTTGGCCTTTCAATATGCCAGGATGACACACATGAGCTACTGTGCCTAGACTTGGGTTCTAAGAAGAAATGTAAAGAATGACCTCAAGCATTCTACATAATGTGGAAGAAATTTGATCAAGCAAACTACATAAAAATTAAAAATTTACATGTGGTACAAAAATAAAACAATACACTTCAATTATATGGAGATATAACTGTTGTAAGTATTTTAAAATAATTATCAGTAGATTGAGAGAAAAATGACATTTTTGAAGTATTTTTATCTCTTTTAAAGTAGCCCCAGTATCAATTCTTGTCTAGCAGAAAAGCCCAGGCTTTTAAAGCAGAAGACACAAACTTTCATATGCAAATGCCAGCCATGAGAAACTGGATCTAACCAAACATGGCAATTTCTAGCCTCTTCTATTTGACCTTGTCCCCACATGTGCCTGGAAACATGGCTTGCCCTACATATTCCCATGTGTGCAGAACATCTGGGAATCTGCATCTGCATATTAAAACTGAAGGGTGAAAGGGCCAGTTTTTTCAAGAGCTTGCATGTCTAGTAAATTAGTCACCAATTGCTCCAGCCTTCTCATGTAACTAGCTGATTTCCACATCACTTTGGGTTTCTTCTATTGTCCTTGAAGTATATTTGAATTTTTATTTTAATTTATTTTATTATTTTAGAGACAGGGATTTCCTATGGTTGTAAGGCTTGTCTCAAACTCATGGCCTCAAGCAATCCTCCTGCCTGGGCCTCCCAATATACCAGGATGACACACATGAGTTACTGTGCCCAAACGTGAGTTCTAAGAAAAAAAAAAAAATGTGAAGAATCACCTTCCCAAGCATATAATCCCTTTACACCACCATTCTACAGAAAACATTACTTCTTCTTTCTTGTCTTTTCTTTCTTGCCTATTAAACTCTCTACTTTTTAAAACCGCTCCACATGTGTCTGTGTCATTTTATCTAATTGGAATGAGACAAGAGACCTTGTGTTCTTGCACTCACCAGAGCCACATCATTTTGTTGTATAGGCTAAAAATTCAAGATACAGCATTTGTCAGAGTGCTGAATATGGGTGCTAGCTTGAAACCTGTTCCATCATTCCACAGCATACTTACCCTCTATATTAATACAAATAAAACAAATTAATGTGTGTCCATTAGTCTAGTACATATGTTTAACATTGACTTCTGTACTAAAGATATCATTTTGGGTAGTGTTGGGGTGGACATGGAAAATACCTCCTTAATCAGGAGTATTGCATTTTGGACTGGGAGACATCCTGGCATAATTTAAAGATCTCTGGAGCAAAATTTATTTTTCAACAGCCCATTCTGGGTGTTTGCAGAGAATTCTTAACTATCCTCTTGTAAAACTCTACCCTATCCGTAGCCTCTTACTCCTCTGTGAGAAAAGTGCCAGCATTTTTAGTCTAGAAATAAAGTGTTTTCCTTTTCCCTTGTGGTGTGGTTACTTGTTACTACTTTTCTGATGAGTACATAGCATTTCTAAGCCAATGTCACTACCTACTTGAAATGGAAATCCTCTATCGGACATAATTTGTTTCTCTTTTCTCAGATCAACACCATAGCTTCATTTTAAAATGTTAGAAAGTAAGCTCTAGGCCTCTTCTGAGATGGAAAGTTTCTGTCTCTAACAAGTAGGAGAAAGATGTTTTCTGTATCCAAAATTTAGTCTTAATATTGTCCCACTGAAAGAAAAACAGCCATTCAGTTTTCATGTTCCTTTAAGAAATCTATTATATCTTGTATTAAGAGAGTATTTAATTAGTTAAGGTAATTTTAAGCCCAGAAGTTAATGGGAACAATTTCTATGGGGAAATGCTTTAGCACTGCCACAATAGCATGGTATAAAGTCTCAACCAGCATGAATTCTCCCTGAAAGGCACTTCGCCCAATTATATAGTTTCTACTCAACACAAAACTTAACTCTGCTTAATTCTCAATTAAGAAGAATTCAAAGGATAACTAATTTCCAAAAGTTTAGTGTCTTTGATGTCATGGCTTGGAGGGTCATTCCTGCAGTCATGGTTGGCACATTTAAATGGGTGCTTGGATTTCAGAGCAAATAAAATAGTTACAGAACTCCTCCTAATATATTTATCTCCATTCTGGCTCACATACAGGAAGGAGGAAGACCATAAGAATCCCTTTATTCTGGCTTCTCTTTCTGATGGGTAACAGAGTGTGTTTAATATGCACACTGCTGGAGAGTTTCTTTTTCTTTTTTTCTTTTCTTTTTTTTTTTTTTTTTTTTTTTAAGTCTCACTCTGTCATCCAGGGTGAAGTGCAGTGTTTTAACCTTGGATCACTGCAATGTCTGCCTACTTTGTGCAACAGATTCTCCTGTCTCAGCTTCCTGAGTAGCTGGAATCACAGGCATGCTCCCATATATCTGAAAAATTTTGATACTTTTAGTAGAGAGGAGGTTTCACCATATTGGGGAGTCTTGTACTGAGTTCCTGCCCTTGTGATAGACCTGTCTCATCCTCTCAGAGCTGGGATTACAGGCATAAGCCACTATATTCATTCAAGTGTGTGTTTTTTTAAAGCACATGGTCTTCATGAACCCTGAAACATACAGAAAAGCATTTCTTACTTTACTTTGTACAAGGGAATGGCCTTAGTATTAGCCCTCTTCAAGTGTTGCAAAGTAATCCAGCCCATTCAGCAATCATGTCAGACAGTCTCCAAGAAAATAATTTTCAAAAATCAGAAAAGGAAGTTTCAGGGAAACCATCTGAGTATTCTCTTATTTAAGGTTATTTCAAGTTTTCTTATTACTGCAGGACCTTAGGCATGACAATTATTTGACAATCCTGACAGGTATATAAATTTTCTGAGATTTAACTCAGGTATTTGACCTCTCGTGAAGAAATGTTATTCTGTTTCAGAGCCAAACCATAACTGCAGCAAAACAGGCAGCTCTGCAAGGAAAAAAGAAAGAAAATATTTGGAGATGAGCAATATGTCTTATATAGTAGGCTACACAGGATAAAAGAAAATAGGGAAGACAAAGAAAAAGGGGAAACATCATTATCAATAGGCAATACGTCTTAACTGTTTTCTGTTGTGTTTTTCCTACTTTCATGGTTTAAAATGGCTTCAATCTCTTTTATAATCTTCATCCAACCTGGAAAATTTTATTTATTTAATCTTTAAAAGGTTGGCTTAGAATTGAGGTGGGAAACAAAACTCGGAAGACTGATAAGCAGGCAAAAGAGTAAAAAAAAAATTCCTGGGTGGGCTTTTTGCTTCTCTCTCCCTGTGCAAACTTGGAGAAAGTGTCTTGAACTTCTGACCTTGTGAACAGGCCATCTTGGCCTCCCAAGGTCCTGGGATTATAGGTATGAGCCACCCTAACTGGCCAACAGCTGCATTTTATATTCATATTGTTAAGCAATTAGCATTTTATTCTTTCATTCTTGGATTAAGAAAATAATTTTCAAATGCAATAATGTTAGATGATTAAAGTATGAGATATTTGCAATGCATTCTTATTTACTTTTTAATTATCTTCAATACAATTTAATAGTTTCTATTTTTATTCTACATATCATTAGAATTATTCTTATTGGCAATTACTCATAATTTACATGCCATTAATGCACTTCAACCCCCAAAATCATGTTCCACAGCCCCAGGAGAATGGCAGGCTCCCAGTGGTACAAACTACTTCAGAAAGTTTGTCATGTATACAGCTAGATTCTAGCTGTCTATAAATGGAAAGCCTATCCATAGATACTGTTCAGTTTTAAGAAAAATGCTTACTACTGAACTTGGCAAAGAGACAAGTGTGCATGTGTGTATGTGATCACTTGTAACAATTATAATGTGCTGTGTGGAGAATAAAACATTACAATTACACTAGAGGACTTTGTGCTACTTTCTTCACTCTGGGGAAAAGTTTCCTAGTTGAATTTACACCATTGCTTTTTAACACAAGACACAAGGGAACCTTATCAGAAGAAATACTAAGAAGGACTGTACTTTGTCAGAGGGTAAATAAAGACATCTTTTTATTCAGCCATGTATTTACTTAATTTCTTCTTTATCACTGAACATTGCTTAGTGATTTGCCCTCAAGGATTTTTGTTGTTGTTGTTGTTGTTCCAAAAAGACTTACTGCAATTATTTGACTTGATAAAACAAATGGTGTTTTTTTGGGGAGATAAAGTTCATATGCTGTGCAGTTGGTGACCATCTGATTCTACGGAGACTAACCAAAGCCTGGACTTAGTGTGGATGAGATTGCAGAGTGATCAGAATATCAAAAGACCTAGATTTATTTTTCTGGCCCAATCCAATGGGAACCAATGTGAAAGTATTATAGTAAATTAGCTTTTATAGTAAGTAACATTCTAACATAAGGGTCGATTTTGCCATATGGAAACACTTTATGGAAAATACAATAGAAGATGGTTGCAGAACAAAGTAGTTAATGAGCATGACAGCGGGAGCAGTGAGAAGCAGCAGCAGAGCCTTTCTGAACAGAAGGATCACACATTATGCTTCATAGTCTGAGGGAAGCACAGGCTCCAGTAATACAGGAGTTGCTCCATATGGTCTATCATATATCCAGCTAGGTTGAAGCCATGAATGAAATATATTTTCATAGGGAGAGGTCAGGTTTTAGAGAAAAGATTACTAAACTTGGAGAACAGACACATATGTAGCTGATGTAACAATTACAATTAGCTGTGTGGAGGATATAAAATTACAATTCCATTATTGGACTCAATATTTTTGTTACTTTTCATCCATGGGGAAAAATTGTTAGTTGAATTTAAGACATTTATACTCTTTCTTGTCTCAGGAGAAAAGCTTTTTACATTTCTGTACAAACACATTTTTTCCTTTTATATTATGACACCATCATGTACATTCTCTCAAACTGTTTATGTTGTGTAGAGTCATAAAGTAGAAAAATGCATCTGGTTGGTACCCAGTGAAAGATGGTGTGTGAATATTAAGTTGTTTCAGGGACTCTGGACTGACAAACAGAAAATGTTGAAATACTAAAAAGTTAAAAGAACATGGGTATTACATTTGCAGAGCAGAGATTGAGAGTATCTTTGTCCTTGCAAAGAAAATATTCTAGTAAGTTCTGGCTATAGAAAAAAAATAAAACTTAATGTGTGCATTTAATCATCATCATTTTTTAGAGAAGGTGGTGAGTGTGGCAGCAGGAGGAGTGAGAAACAGCTCCAGAACCTTTCTGAGAAGAAGAATGATAGATTATGTACCATAGTATGATAGAAGGGTGGGCCTCCATAATACAGGGTTTTCTCCATATGGTCTGTCATACATCCAGCTAGGTTGAAACCATGAATAGAATGCTTGTCCACAGAGAGAGTTCATTGTTTAGAAAAAAAGCTAACTACTGAACTTGGAGAAGAGACACACATGCCTTAGTAAAGACTAAAGCAGTTCTACCTATGTGCTCCAGTGCCCTTCTCCACGTGTTCAAACTTAAAATGCAGTGAAGCCCACCTCTTCTGCAGCTCCCCTTAGAAGTCTCACTGAATGCTACACTTCCCTTTCAACTCCTTCAAAGACTCAAGACACACAAAATTTGGCAATTAACTTTAGTAATATATACACAGAAAGTGTGTTACTAGTTCCTACCTCATCTTCATCAGACTGGAGAAAAGGCTATTTTCAGGGTATGGGTACCACTGTGGTGCAGCTGTGGCATGTCTTCTTGCTGTCTAACCCAAGAGCTTGTGGCTGGCTTTCATCACAGCCATCTGGATTATAAATAATAGGTTAGGACATCATCTTAGTTTGTGCACTACCAAGGGAGAAAATAAGACAAAAACAGTTGTGGTAGGAATCACTTTAAAATAACTTGAACAAAACTATTTAAGCAATCAAATAAATTGGTAATAATTATGATAGCATGTTTCCCAGGAAAACAAGACAAAACTTAGAATCACTTCTCAAATGTAACTCAGAATGGAAAAAAAAAAAAAAATGTTCAGGTGCTCACCATCAGCACGTTGTATTACCCGCTTTTCAATGAATGTAACTATTTTACAGTAAGGTCTTACCATAAAAACAACAGGATCATTTCCAGCCCCCTCTGACATACCATCTTGACCTTACAAAGTCCTGGGATTATAGGCATGAGTCACCATGCCCAGACACATTCTAAACATTTCATAAAAGATATGTGACTTCCACCTTTCCTCCACTTACGAATCAACTATTACAATTTAAATATATAATGCAAATAAAGTCACTGCCATAACTGAGGTACCTGTGTTGTCATGAGTGTGTATTCATCATCTGCTGGATTTCTCCATTGCCTTAAACAGAGGCCTTTCAAGTACCTAGAAGACTAGGTGGAAATGTTAATGTAACCCAAGCTTTGCTTTGACTACTATCCTAAATAATGCCTTACAACTTTTTACAAGTATGGGCATCAACAGTTTACAATCTGAAGAAAGAAAATATAAGAATATAAAGTGGCATAAGCAGCACCTGTCACTGGGTTTGCAATGGCTCTCCGCTTCTTATTTTACAAACACAGATCCAGATTCTCACTATGTAGCAAGAACCCTATTCCTAGCCACTGTCAGAAGCAGGCATGTGACACTTAGCACTGCACATGTGTGTTTTAGACTTCCTGAATACTTCTGCATATACTGCCTATATCTTTTTGAAACATCTCTAAATGTATAAGTAAATTAATATGAATGTATATGGTATTACATTTTATTCCCAAATACAGAATATTTTAGTTTTAAATATATCTACCAAATCTGAACTATGACATTTATTTTTGAATTGTTATATTAAGACCAATATATCTGGGCCAGTTTTGGTGACTCACATCTGTAATTTCAAAGCTTTGAGAGGATGATATGGGTAGATTATAAGAGGTCAGAAATTTGAGACAAACCTGGCCAACATGATGAAACCTGGTGTCTGCTAAAAATACAAAAAATAATCAGGGATGATTGCTGGTGCCTGTGATACCAATTGTTCAGGAGGCTGGAGCAGCAGAGTCATCTGAACCCAAGAGGCAAAAGAACCCAAGAGGCAAAAGTATCAGTGAGCTGAGATCATGCCATTGTATTTCAGCCTGGGGGACAAAATGCAACTCTGTTAAAAGGAAGGGAGAGATATGAGAGAGAGAGAGGGAGAGAGAGAGAGAGAGAGAGAGAGAGAGAGAGAGAGAGAGAGAGAGAGAGTTAGAGACAGAGAAGAAGAAGAAGAAGAAGAAGAAGAAGAAGAAGAAGAAGAAGAAGAAGAAGAAGAAGAAGAAGAAGAAGAAAAAGAGGAGGAAGAAGAAGAAGAGGAGGAGGAGGAGGAGGAAGAAGAAACCAAGATGCCAAATTTAAAAAAGCAAGTGGCATTTATTCTTCTTGACTATTTGAAAATAGAAGAAAAAATATCTGGTAGGTTATGCTCTCCATTAATAGTACTGTCACTTACTTGTAAAGTAGATGAAAACATTTGACATTAAATAATGAAGTAGGGTTTCCTTATTTAGGCTGCTTCCTTACTCTCTCTACTATTCCCTAGTAAAATTGACTATGAACATCAAAAGAGGAAAAATAAAGAAAAACAATTATTTTCACGATTATCTAAAAATAATTACCATGAGTTTTGTTACTAAATACATATCCACCTGGCTATTAAGACCCTGTTGTCAAGGCAGTTGCCATTCCAAAATGATATGCAAAAACAAGCCTTTATGTGCAAATCATAAGCATCATAAAGAAGTACTTTATTACAAAATCTTGCCTTATTTTATGAAGCATTATTAATTTTATATGTGACATAATTTAGGCATAATCTTTCTTAGAAATGAAAAACAGAAAAGCAGCCACTTCACTGATACAATATTCTTCAAATACATGCAGTGTATTTGTGATAGAAGACTGAGATACATAAACGGGGTTTAAAATTATGTTTCTTCGGTTTGTGGAGTGTTCAGCCACAGCTTTGAGCACTCCTCTATGTCATCAACCTTTATGTGAGGAAGCTTTCAAAGAGAGAAAATAACTTTTCAAGGTGAGAAAATAAGCTTTCAAAGTGAGAAAATAATCATACAATAAAGTAAAATCTGCATTGCTATAATTCAGATAACTTATTTGTGTGTATGAGAACTAGTTTTATAGTTAGGCATTCAACAAAATGCTTTTCCCCATTAACAAAAGGAAAGTAGCCCCATCAGTGGACACAAGTACATTTATACTTGACTGCAAGGTCTACAGATTCAGAGCCTGGCATCTGTGTTTTATCATCTGGTTTGTGAATCCAAATTTTAGTTAGTTATCTTTAAAAGTTAAAGATATGCCCTGCAGTGACAAATGCTGACATGGTTCACTCATTGAATCTGTCCACAGTTTTCAAGTACATGTTGTTCAACAGCCACATATTCTCATCTATGAGGTGGAGAACAGCATGAGCTATGACCTGGTTAAAATGATGATGGTTTTCCTTAATGGCAGTGTAAGCAACAACAGATTAACCTTTCTATGTGGCATAAAGAATGCGGACATTTCATACTGACAATTCTAATGATAATTTTCGTGTGGTGGGGAGGGGGAAGATTGGCTTTTGGCTTGTCCTTTATGTTCAAGAGATATATAAAACACTTGTTTGTATAATATATTGTATTTTTAAATTTGACATCTAAAGCTCAAAGAACAGAAACATAAATTAATCAATGAAATGTATATCTAGTCAATTAATGTATGTTTATATAAATGTGCATATATAAATGTACATGTATAAACCTATATAAAGGAAAACTGCTTTATAATTTAACCTAAAATCATTCCATCTACTTTACAAATAAGTTACAGTCCTATAATGAGTAGCATTGTGCAGAAGAGGTGCCATTTATACCAGGCCTCAAGGTCTGGGAGAAAACTGAGAGGGCTGGGGTTCCTCCACAGTAGCACCAGGTAAGAAATAGATACTGTTGAAATGGCACTTGTAATGGCTACCAGAGGCCTCTTTCCAGTGCATGAAGCTTAGATGGCAGTGAGTCCTAGGGTTAGTGGGAGACGATGTTAAGCCACAGGTGTAAGCACTCCTCAATGTTATCAACAGGACATAGTTCTGTCAGAGCTATGAGTGTCCTTTTTCGGGGCTGAAAATGTTTCAGTGAACAGAAGGTGAGACTGTCTCACCATAATGTAAAGTGGAAATTTACAACTTGGAATGAGATGTTACTCCAGTGTAACTTTCTTTGAAAATATGTGTTTTTGTTTGTTTGTTTGTTTTGTTTGTTTGTTTGTTTTTCAAAAATCACCTGTTATGGATTGAAGTGTGTCCTCTTCAAAATTATTTTGTACAAGTCCTAAGTCATAGTACCTCAGAATGTATGTATAGCTTCATTTAGAAAGAGGGTCACTATAGTTCTGCTTAGTTAAGATGAGGTCATATTGGAGTACTTTGGGCCCCTAAACTAACCACTGGTATATTTACAAATAGGGAACATTTGGAGGTGCACAAAAAAAAAGCATGTTCTACTTCACTCATATTGTCATGACAAAGCTAAGTAAGTCCTACAGAAATGAATGTTTTTGTGCTTGGCTGACAGCAGTGTTTTTGTTGTTATTTTTGCTGTTTTTTGTTTGTTTGTTTGTTTGCAGTAATGATTGTAACATCATACTGATACAAAAAACAGGCAGAGACTCAACTCAAAAATAAAGCTTCAGGCCAATATCCATGATGAACATCGACACAAAAATATTCAATAAAATACTGGCACAGATTGGAACAGCATATAAGGAGTTTATCCATCATGAACAAGTAAACTTCATCCTGGGGATACAAGGCTGTTTCAACATATGCAAATCAATGAATGTAATCCATCACATAAATGGAACCAAAGACAAAAACCACATAATTATCTCAATAGATGCAGAGAAGGCATTTGAAAAAATTCAACACTCCTTCAAGCTAAAAACTCTCAATAAACTAGATATTGATGGAATGCATCATAATATGATAAAAGCAATATATGACAAATATACAGCCAATATCAGACTGAATGGACAAAAGCTGAAAGAATTCCCTTTGAAATCAGGCACAATACAAGGATGCCCTCTCTCACCACTCCTATTCAACATAGTATTGAAAGTTCTAGCCAGAGCAATCAGGGAAGGAAAAAAAAAAAAAAAAAAAAAAAAAAAAAAAAAAAGAGTATTTGACTAGAAAAGGAGAAAGTCAAACTGTCTGTATTTGGGGATGACATGACTGTATATATAGAAGACCCCATTGCCTCAGCCCAAAATCTTCTCAAACTGATAAGCAACTTCAGCAAAGTATCGTGATACAAAATCAATGTGCAAAACTCACAAGCGTTTCTACATATCAATAACAGACAAAGAGCCAAATCAAGAGCTAACACCCATTCACAATTGCTACAAAGAGAATAAAATATCTAAAAATACAACTAAGGAAGGATGTAAAGGACCTCTTTAAGGAAAACTACGAACCACTGATCAACAAAATGAGAGAGGACAAAGAGATGAAGAAACATTCTGTGTTCATAATTAGGAAGATTCAATATCGTGAAAATGGCCACAATGCCCAAACTAATCTATATATTTAATGCTATCCCCATCAAGCTACCAAAGACCTTCTTCAGAACTAGAAAATAACTTTAAACTTCATATGGAATCACAAGAGACCCCGCATAGCCAAGACAATCGTAAGCAAAAGGAACAAAGCCAGAGGCATCACACTACAGGACTTCAAACTATACTATAAAGCTACAGTAATCAAAACAGCATGGTACTGGTACCAATACAGAGATACACACCAATGGAACAGAACAGAGATCCAAGAAGAAACATCACACATCCACAACCATCTGATCTTTGACAAACCCAGCAAAAACAAGCAATGAAGACAGGATGTTTAATATGTGGTGTTTAATAAGTGGTGTTGGGAAAACTGCCTAGCAATGTGTAGAAAGCAGAAACTCGACCTCTACCTGTCCCCTTACACAAAAATTAACTTCACATGGATTAAATATTTAATCATAAAACCTAACACCATAAAAACACTAGAAGAAAATGTAGGCAAAACCGTCCAGTACGTAGGCATAGGCAAGGACTTCATGACGAAAACACCAACAGCAATGGCAATAAAAGTCAGGTTAGACAAATGGGATCTAATTAGACTACAGAGCTTCTGAGCAGCAAGAGAAACCATCATTAAAGTGAATTGGCAACCAAGAGATTGGGAAAAATTTTTTTGCAAACTATGCATCTGACAAAGGGCTAATATCTAGAATCTGGAAAGAACTAAAACAGATATACAGGTAAAAATCAAACAACCCCATTCAAAAGTGGGTGAAGGATACGAACAGACACTTTTCAAAAGAGCACACATATGAGGCCAGCCAACAAACATATGAAAAAATGCTCGTCATCACCAGTCATTAGAGAAATTCAAATCAAACCCACACTGATATATCATCTCACACCAGTTAGAATGGCAAGCATTAAAAAATCAGGAGACAACAAATGCTTCAGAGGATGTGTAGAAAAAGGAACACTAATACATTTGATAGGAGCATAAGTTAGTTCAACCATTGTGGAAGAGGGTGTGGAAATTTCTCAAAGATCTAGAAATAGAAATTCCATTTGACCCAGCAATCCCACTATTGGGTATATATCCAAAGAACTATAAATCGTTCTACTATAGAGACGTATGTTCATTGCAGTAGTGTGTACAATAGCAAAGACTTGGAACCAACCCAAATGCCTATGTATGATAGAATGGACAAAGAAAATGTGGTACATATACACCATGGAGTACTACGGAGTCATAAAAATACGATGAGTTTGTTTCCTTAGTAGGGACTTGGAAGAATCTGGAAACCATCATTCTTAGCAAACTGACCCAAGAACAGAAAGCTAAGCACCGTATGTTCTCACTCATAGGTGGGGGTTGAACTATGAGAACACATGGACTCAGGGAGAGGAGCATCACACACTAGGACATTTGGGAGTATAAAGGAGAGACAATGGGGAGTGGGGAGGGAAGGGAGAGTGGGGAGGGATAATATGGGGAGAAATGCCAGATATAGTATGCACCTAAAGTAAAATAAATAAGTTAAAAAAAATAAAAAGAAAACAATATTGTACTAAGCTTCTCACATCCTTAAAACTTTGAAACATGATCAGACACAGTGGCTCATGCCTGTAATCCCAGCACGTTAGGAGGCCAAGGTGGGTGGATAACCTGAGGTCAGGAATTGGAGACCAGCCTGACCAACATTAAAAAAACACCATCTTTATTATGCAAAATTAGCTGGTGCATGCCTCTAATCCCAATTACTGGACAGGGTGACGTAGGAGGATATCTTGAAGCTGTGAGATGGAAGTTACAGCGAGCTGAGATTGCACCATTGCACTCCAGCCTGGGAAACAAGAGTGAAATTCCGTCTCAAAAACTAACAAACAAACAAAATGAAAACAAGCAAACAAAAAAACGAACAAAGAACAAAAAACACACATTGAAATGTGAAACTTTGGGATATCTATAAACAATATAAACAACATAAAAACATACAAACACCAAGAGTGAAAGCTAACCTAAACTACAGGCTAATGGTGATAATGACTTTTCTGGGTAGGATTATTGATTGTACTAAAAATACCACCTTGGTTCAAGATGTCGATAGTCAGGGAGGCTGTGCCTGTGTAGAAATAGCAGATGTATAGGAACTTTCTGTAATTCCCACTCTACTTTGCTGCGAACCCAAATTTTCCTTAAAAAATAATGTCTACTAAACACACACACACACACACACACACACACACACACACACACATCCACAGATAAAGATTGCTACATTTGCTTTGAAAATAATAAAGCAGGACTCATGTTCAACAGTAACCGTGAAGAAATATAGTACTAAAATATAAAAGTAAAGCCTATTTAATATTTGAGATCATTATAGATTTTTTTAAATTATATTTTTCTCATATAATTATTACAAAGAAGAAAAACATCTGAAGTAATTAGGGAAGAAAAAAAGAGCTAATTTTAGAAATCTAAGTTTACTGCTCTTCATTGTTACTTAAAAGTTGCTTGATTCATGTCTCCAGAGTCTTATTCCTAATCTGTAATTAACAAAATATCTCCAGTGTGCCTGTCACAATGCCAAGCTCACAGCATATATTCAGCCTATTCACAGAGTCTTATTAGGCAACATGGAAGATAGATAGATCAATTTTAGCTCTGAAATAGAGATTTCATATCATGATTTTACAAAAGACTAAGTGAGATACCAATAGATTGATTTCAAATTTAATATTCTCTTGTCATATAACATAAGTGTAAATATGCAGGTAACATGTGAATTAAAAGAGGAATGTAAAATGGACCTAGTCATGAAACACTTTGCTGTAATCCAGCATTTTACACTCAGCCAAGGAAGAAACTGTTAATCAAAAAATTTAAAAACAGAAAAGAAAAACTTTATTTTTTATTTTGCTAGGCCACATTTTGGAAAGAAAACACAAAATGAATATTCATGGCAACACCTTTGTAAGTGATCCGTAAGTAAAGAGTTAGAGGTGACTAGTAAGAGGGAGCTCCTTCCACTGAAATGGTCTGAAATTGCAGTTCTTGATTTGCTATATGTTGCATCAATTCATCAATTAGTTGCTTTCAAACTTGTGTCTAGAGAAAGAAAGAGAGACAGGGAGAAACAAAAAACAAAGAAGGAAGGAAGGAAGAAAGAACGGAGGGATGGAGGGAAGGGACAAGGGAAGGCAAGAAGGAAGGAGGGAAAAAAAGAAAAGACAAAAGGGAGGAAAGTAAGGAAGGAGGAAAGGTAGGAAGGAGGAAAGGTAGGAAGGAAGAAAGCAAGAAAGGAGGGGAAGAGGGAGTGAGATAGTGAGGGAGGGAGTAAAGGAAAGGAATATAAAGACAAAAGGGAGAGGAGGGGAAGGGAGAACTATGGAGACAGGAGGTGAGAAGAAGGGACATGAGGTGAGAGAAAGGAATCTCAGGAGGATTGTCTCAGTAGAAATGTAGACGTATATGTTACATTCATTAGAAACTTGTTTTTTGTTGTTGTTGTTGTTGTTGTTGAATCTCCAAATGGTTCTAGTTCCATGGCCAGAAGTTAGGTGCCTTCTGCTGCACACATTGGAACCCATGAAACGAGCAGGCCCAGTGAGTTCTAGAAAAAAAAAAAAAAAAAAAAAAAAAAAAGCTTTCTTTCCCCAGTTTCTAAGTGAAACTGGTCATTAGCTAGGCTCTCTTGTACACTCTTCACTTCTCTAGAAGCCCAGTTCAGCAGCTTGCAATTGGGATATGAAGTATACGAAAAATTTCTTCCAATTTGTCACATCCCTGTAGATTGTAGAATAACATAATCAAAATATTCAACTATAAAGAACTACCATGTAAATTACAAAAATATAGAAAGATTAGCTTGTTGCCATTCAAAATAAGAATTTTAAAGAAAAAGAAACTTCTAAGAAAACAGGTTAATGGTCCCCTTTATAACTTAAATTAATAAAGTAATATATACCCAGGATATATATACATATTTTAAATGTGAAATATGCTTTCTGAATGCATATTGCAATAAAAACACTTTGAGTTAATCATAGTCCTGGCTGTTAATCCAATTGCAAAGTATACTAATAGATATTTGCTGCCCTAATGATATATTCAAACATTTCAGTATAACGTAAAGACTAAATTTTTCATTCCCACACTATTATTAAACATCATATTAGTATTTTCGAGGTGGTGTCAATGTCCCACATCCAATGTATTAGAAGCCATTTATTAGTATCGGAACCTGCAAGCCAGATTTACAAAAGTAGCCAAACCTTACTAAAATGTGTTTATTATATAAAAGCTTCCTTCTTGGAGAGAGATCCAAGATGGCTGATCACTAACAGCTCGGGATTGTAGCTCCCATTGAAAGTGCAAAGAATGAGAGGACGCCACACCTTCACATGAATTCTTGTTGCTCACGCACCAGGAGATTCCCAGCGGAGGAGCCCCAGGGGTCGCCAGTGCGACTCTTGTGACCGGCGAGGCGGTTTTGCCGGTGCCTTGGAGCGACGGTTCTTGGTGCAGAGTCTGAAAAGCACCATCAATCTTAACGCCGCTGATTTGGTCGGTGCAGTGGGTTGCTCAGATTTCGGCGCTGAGAATCAGTAAGTTGGACGTCCATTCAGAAACCTAATTACAAAGACGGTGAATTCAAAGACCACAGATGGATAAATTTATAACGAAGGGAGGAAAACAGCCAAAAAAGGCTGAGAATGCCCAAGATCAGAACGCCTCTCCCTCAGCGGGGGATCACAGTTCCTCATCAGCAACGGAACAAGGCTTGATGGAGAACGAGTGTGTTCCAATTACAGAAGCAGGCTTCAAAATGTGGATAATGAGAAACTTCTGTGAATTAAAAGAACTTGTTTTAAACCAATCTAAAGCAACTAAGAACTTCAAAAAAAGATTTGACGAAATGTTAATAAGAATACACAATTTAGAGAGGAATATAAGTGAATTGATGGAGCTGAAAAACACAATAGGAGAACTTCGTGAAGTATGCACAAGTTTTAACAGCCGAATTGATCAAGCAGAAGAAAGGATATCAGAGGTCGAAGACCAACTCAATGAAATAAAACAAGAAGACAAGATTAGAGGAAAAAGGATAAAAAGGAACGAGCAAAGTCTCCAAGAAATATGGGACTATGTGAAAAGACCTAATCTACGCTTGATAGGTGTACCTGAATCTGACGAAGAGAATGAATCCAAGCTGGAAAATACGCTTCAGGACATTATTCAGGAAAATTTTCCCAGCCTAGTAAGGCAGGATAATATTCAACTCCAGGTAATACAGCGAACACCACAGAGATATTCCTCAAGAAGAGCAACTGCAAGGTACATAATCGTCAGATTCACCAGGGTTGAAATGAAGGAGAAAATACTAAGGGCAGCCAGAGAGAAAGGTCAGGTTACCCACAAAGGGAAGCCTATCAGACTTACAGCAGATCTCTCAGCAGAAACCCTACAAGCCAGAAGAGAGTGGGGGCCCATATTCAACATCCTTAAAGAAAAGAACTTTCAACCCAGAATTTCACATCCATCCAAACTAAGCTTCACAAGTGAAGGAAAAATAAAGTTTTTTGTGAATAAGCAAGCACTCAGAGATTTCATCACCACCAGGCCTGCTTTACAAGAGCTTCTGAAAGAACCACTACACATATGAAAGGAACAAACAGTATCAGCCTTTCTAAAAAAATTATCAAAAAGAGCATCAATATAATGAAGAATATACATCAACTAATGGACAAAATAGCCAGCTAATGGCAGTATTAAACTCACATATATTATTATTAATTCTAAATTTAAATTGACTAAATCCCCCAATCCAAAGACAGGCAATTTGAATAAAAAACTAAGACCCATCAGTATGCTGCATCCAGATCCATCTCACATTCAAGGATACACAAAGACTCCAAACAAGGGATGGAGAAAGATTTACCAACCAAACAGAGAGCTAAAATAAATAAATAAAAAGCAGAAGTTACAATTAAGCAACAAAGATCAAAAGAAGCAAAGAAGGACATTATATAATGATAAAAGGATCAATGCAACAACAAGAAGAGCTAAAGATCCTAAATATATACGCACCCAATACAGGAATACGCAGACATACAAGATATAAAGAGACTTAGACTCCCACATAATAATAGTGGGAGACTTCAACATTAATATTAGACAGATCAATGAGACAGAAAATTAACAACGATATTCAGGACTTGAACTCAGATCTGGAACAAGTAAATGTAATTAACATTTATAGAACTCTCCACTTTAAATATACAAAATATACACTCTTATCAGTACCACATCATATCAACTTAGAAGTTTAAAAGAAATCTTGGTTGGCTCCTTGTTTGCTATTCTCTTCCCTCATTTTCTTTCATGTCTCCATTATTAAGGACAATTATAGGCATACCCATATTTAGACTGCATTCTAGCCCGGGCAATAAAGCAATACCCTCATCCTCTCTCCCTCTTCCTCTTTCTCTTTCTTCCTCTTCTTTATTCTTAAAAAAAAAAAAAAAAAAAAAAAAAAAAAAAAAAAAAAAAAAAAAAAAAAAAAAATCCTCACTGAGCATGGTGGCTCACACCTGTACTCCTGGTACAGGTACGAGGTACAAGATCACTTGAGCCCAGGAGTTTGAGGTTTCAGTGAACTATGATTGCACCATTGCACTACAATGTGGGTGACAGAGCAAGCCCCAATCCCTTAGAAAATAGTAATGATAAAATGTTTTTAAAACACAAAAACAATATCTCTATTCTTTATAATTGTCACTATTGTACTATTTACATATGGAAAAATCCAAGTGGATAAAAACAAGTTCTTCAGCAAGATCACACACCAATTGAAGGGCAGAGCCATACTTTAGACCCAGGTCAACCCAAGTCCAAAGCTGAAGCTCTTCTAATATCCCATCACTGATGCCTTTAAAAAAAAAAAAAAGCTTCCTTCTCTTATTTTATTGTGAGTTCAAGTATTTGAACATGCTCCTTCAGGTCGACCCCAACTCAGCATTTTCTCAAGCGTTTTCAATTAGACTGTAATATTTCAGGACAGAGTTATTCAGAAATGTAAAAATGTAATTTGCCAACACAGTCTGTGTATCATACAATCATTAAAATACGAACTTTCGATGAATTAAAATGTGAAATATCTGTTACAGGCTACACTTGTAAAACCTATGACAGAGCTATGTTTAATTCACACACCTTGACTGTGCCCAATATACCCTGATCATGCAATGCCTGTGACAGATTTTCACGAAGCCCATCATGACTCAATAAGTCAGATAGGGAATATGTTGGACTAGAGGAAAAATGGTTACATGTTACCTGGGATTGGCAGACAGAAAGTGAATGACGTTTTAGGACTTGCCTGGAAGCCAGTGGTCCAGGCAAGCCCTAAGAGGCCTAAGGGAAAAGGTGATTTAAGGAACATAAAACATTTCCTTCTGTCCCCAAGGAGGGACACGTGTTTCTACCTGAGCCATCATCAGGCATCACCTTCCTCCCCATCCACCTTGTTCTTCCCACTGTGGCATGAGTTTAGCGACCAGCCTGGGCTGTCAGGCCAAGACAAAGGACAATCTCTGCCCTCAGAGCACTGTCTCTGTCCTGGAGGAGGAACAAGTGTGCTGAACACTGCCTGCCTTGCACTCCAGCTAGCTTTTCTACCAATCACATCAGCCTGCTCTCCTCGCGATTCTGAGGCACGGGCAGCTGGAGGGCGGGGACCCAAAGATGAGGGACAGAAGGTGGTAAGGCAAGACCTTAAGTTTGAAACCCTCACATCCCATCCTGAAACTCCCAAACAGCTACCACTTGCAGACTGTGGGTGTGAAGAGACATGGGCATGCAATTTGTTCCCCTGCCCTGGCCAGAAGCTCCACCCACATCTTGCAAGAGCACATCTGTAGCCTATCACAAGACTTGCTTGGACGTCCCTGACCCTGCTGACGTTACCAGTGAGGATATCCTCGGAGGGGACTGCCATTATGCTTCTGTTGTAGGCCTCTCATTGCAGGTAGGGGACGAAGCCTGTTGAAAGCGGGAATTTTGAGTCTCTGGGGAACTTCACAGGCCCTGAGGCTGTGGTTGGTGCCCTATTTCCACCACTCCATGGTGTAGCAGGGGCCAGACCTGCAAGACCCTGGCTGGCTCATCCATGAAGGAAACGCTTCCACTTTCAAGTGTTTGCCCTCTCAGGGGGCTTTGCTTTGGTGGTTCGCTGATTCATTCAGCAGACCCATGGTTTCCTAATGATGCCACTGTTGCCTTTTGGAGATGGAAGATTATTTGATTGCGGAGGCTGTCCTGTGTATTGTAGATTTAGCTGTATTTTTTTGTCTCCATTTTATTAATACCTTATTCCTCAAGGGTGGTAATCAAAAAGGTCTGCAAATATTGCCTTATGTCATCTCAAAATCAGGATGATTCTGGGTTGAGATCCACAGAGTTAAACACTTTTTGGTATCCACCATTGTTTGTTTTGAGGAAAGGTGAGCCTGTCCTCACAAGGCTTAAGTGTATTTAGAAAGAAAAGGAACCAACTTCTCAGAAGAAATAATGAAAATGTTACAGCCAGAGAACTGAGCTAGAACTAAGATAACACTATAAACTGAGTAAAAGGTAAAGAGAAAGTGGTTGCAGATGAAAGTGATTCAGGTCATCTCTTGGAAGAAATGTGACTCCATCAGGGCTTTGATGCGTAGTATTTGGGTGCTGAGCAAAAAGGAGAGCATTACAGCAAGGGGGAAACAAGCAAAGAAATACAAAAGAAAACACAATATCCAGCACCATTTTAGGGGCAATGACGAATCCAAGGACTCCAGAGTTGTGTGCTGTGAAATAAGCCTGATAAAGTATCTAAGTTCTGTGAGGACAAAATTCGGTCAATATCAGCTTTGGTCACAGCATAGAAGAAAAGTACAATGAGTTTTTATTTCTGACTGTGAAAAATTCAAAGTCTTTAAGAGGCAGTAAGAGTGACAGGACTTCATAGGAAGTGGAGAAGCTGTAAACTTTTGTTGTAAATAATCAAAAAGGAGCAGAGACTTACTTGGATTTTAAAGGATAGATGGTGGTGCCAGCAGAATCAGGAAGAACATATCAGTCATAACAAGAGAAATAATAGCAGTTCTCAAACGGATACAGTCAATGTCAACTTGGGGAAAAACTAACTGAACAACTCACCTCTAGCAGAGTTGGAGCAATAGGTCTGAGAAAAAAAAACATGTGGAACAATATGAGTTTCCGTTTTGAATACCAGTACATGATCCTGTAGCTGAAACACATCAAGGCTTTTGAGAGGAATAATGAAAACAGTGTTCTATAAATAGGCTGACAGTTTGTAAGTGCTGTTAGGTAGAATAACCAGTCGACTGTTTATAAAATAATAAATATGGGTGGGGCCAGGCATGGTAGCTCACACTTGAAATCTTAGCACTTCCAGAGGCCAAGGCAGGTGAATCATGAGGTCAGGACTTACATACCAACCTGGAAAAGACGGTGAAACCTTGCCTCTATCAAAAATATCTTTCAGGATGTAGTGTCAGACACCTGTAATCCCAGATACTTGAGAGTCTGAGGCCGAAGAATCACTTGGACCTGGTGGGCAGAGGTTGAACTGAACTGAGATCCAGCCATTGCACTACACCCTGGGTGACAGAGTGAGTCAACATTAAAAAAAAAAAAAAAAAAAGATTAGTTAAGTTATTAATTAATTAAGGACAAATACTGTGTCTTAAGACCCCCTCACTTCCATCCCTACCTTTGGTCACACCGTTGATTATATTAGTATAATTAGATAAAATATTATCCAAAAACCCCCATAACTTCTCCTGGGGTGGGAGAATTGCTTATAATATTAACAACAAAATGTCACATTAGAGACTTATCAGTAGTATTTATAATGCCTCTTCTCATTGCAACAGACATGTCCCATGGCACACCAGTTTAATCTCATGACCCCAGGTATAGGGTGTGACTAAAACCACTGCTGCAGGAAGAACTGTGTAATTTTTATGGAAGCTCTTCTATACATGCTATAAAGAGACTTACTCAAAATGTGATCTCTGAAACTGGATTCCATGAGTTTCATCATGCATTTGCCTACTTCTTAAAATAAGAGCAGGGAATTCCAAGATCATTGACCATTCTCTCAATCGGGCACTGGTGGTATTCCGGCCACTCCTTAGTTTCTAGTTTTCAGTGATTCAAAATGAGCAGCCCTGGGCTTGACTTACGAAACAGTTTGAAATAAGTCTGTCTAGTCCAGGGTCAACAAACACTTGGCCTTCATATAGGCACTTCATTTCCCTAAATCAAAAGACTGATAGTTGATCACAACATTCTTTCCTACTTACCACACTTCCTGTTTACCACACTTAGTCTCAGAATTTTTCTCAGCACCAGTTCCCAGCAGTCACTACCAGTTTCTTAGAATTAGCTAATGAGAGAAATGTCATTTGCCATATTGAGTCAAATCTCTTTTCCATTAGACAGATTTTTGTAATTAAAGATAGTATCGTGCTTTCCCCTGCCCCTTTCCATCCAAAAAGTTCCCCGGGCCCATTTAAATATCATCAGTTCTTTCAGTTGCTCTTGCCGCCTTTTCAAAGCATCCCTTACCCATAGAACACACACAGGTCAGTTATTGATCTTATCCCAACAGATCCACAGAACTAAGTCCCTTCTCCAAAGATTATATGACTCCCAGTACTGAGTCAGTCCCTCAATGAGAACATCATCATTCTCCCTTATTGTCCTTTTAATATCACCTAGAATTGCATTAGCTGTTTCTTGGACAAACCTATCAGAGTTTCGCCTCTTACTCTTACTCCTTACTGAGCTTACTGTAAGTTAACACTTTTTGGTTGATGCTGATTTTTTTTTTTTTTTTTTTTTTTTTGGAGATGGAGTCTCTGTCACCTGGGCTGGAGTACAGTGATGCAATTTTGGCTTACTGCAATTCTTGCCTTCCTGGTTCATGTGATTCCCCTGCCTCAGTTCTCCTGAGTACCTGCAATTACAGGCACATACCACCAAACCTGGCTAATTATTGTATTATTAGTGGATACAGAGCTTTCCCATGTTGGCCAGGCTGGTCTAGAACTTCTGACCTCAGGTGATTCACCTGCCTTGGTCACCCAAAATGCTGGGATTAAAGGCATGACCCACCATGCCAACCTGTTATTAATATAGGTTTCTCATGTCCTGTTGTTGTACCATTGACTTTTAGCCCAAGTACAGGGCTTTCTTATCATCTTAACTTCTCCCTTGTTAACTATACCTTACTCTTTGACCAATGAAGATAATTTTGAATCCTAACTTCTGCCTTCTAATAACTTAGCTGAACTTGGTGTCATCCTTGAATGTTATAAGTTGTCTTCACTGAAGTTATTGATTTAAATTCTGAGCTAGACTAGGTTAAGTTCAGTGTTAAAGCCTTCTAGAGACCCTGTGCCATACCTTGGCATGATGTTCCCAATATACTCTGAGTAGTGACACTCAAGTCAGCTATAAGCCATCCCACATTCAGCAAATGATGAGTGCTTTTGGGGTCTCTGGCATCATTCTAGTGCTAGAGATATTAGAGCAAATGAGATAAATGGTGAATCTGCTCTTGTGCAGGGCACAATTCTGGCAAATCTTTATATTTTCACCCAGGCTCCAGGTCTCCAGTTTGTTCTTAAGTAGATCCAAAAGTGTTTCATAAAGTTATTTCGGTTTACATACCATATCCCCTTAAAAAATACATTTGAGATGAATTGTTCTCAGTACAACCAGAAGTATGTGAAGGAGTAATAATCTGTTTATATCTAGGAATTCATATTAAATGAGTTAATGTATATAATAAAAGAGTGGCATGGCATCTGACTGAAAAGAAGCATTCAATATTTGTTTTTGTTGGTGTTTTATTCACTCTGAATGTGCTCTGTTATAGAGTAGGATATAAACCTCTACCTTCTGTTTTTGAAAATAGAAAAAGCATTTAAACTAGTGGATGATATAGCATTTTGTTTTCTGCAATATCTTAAATGTCACTGATCTGAAGTTATGTGATACATTTGTTAATCCAAGACAAGTAATCTGCCAGGAACTGATGACTTGAATTTATTGAAATATCTATTGAAATTGGTTAATATACCTATAATTTGAGGCTTACAATGTGCCTAATCTTGTTTCTTCTTTGCTTGTTGTTTGAAATGTCATTTATTATTATTTCGGTGTGTATGCACAGTAAAATAATTTACGGGTCAAATTGTATTTTCACTTGTAGATCTTTGAGGAAAGGACAAACTTACCCTTCCACCAGCAGTGTAAAAACATTTCTATTTCTTCACATCCTTCTCAGCATCCCTTATTTTCTAACTCTTTAATAGTCTCCTTTCCAACTGGCATGAGATAGTATCTCATTGTTGTTTTAATATGTATTCTCTAGTAAGCAGTGGTGAGCTTTTTCTCATATGTTTGTTGGTGACATAAATGACTTATTTTGAGAAGCGTCTGTTCATATCCTTTGGCAGCTTTTGGTGAGGTTGTTCTCTTTTTTTGTTTTTTATGTTTTTGTAATTTTGTTTAGGTTCTTTCTACATTCTGGATATTAGAGCTTTGTCAGAAAGGTAGACTGCAGATTTTTTTGATTCATTCTTTAGGTTGCCTATGGCACATATACATACATCATGGAATACTATGATGCTATAAAAAAAATGAGTTTATGTCTTTTGCAGGGATAGTGCTGGAAACTCATACTCATCCAACTACCACAGAAATTAGAAACCAAACACTGTATACTCCCACTTGTAAGTGAACATTAAACAATGAGGACACCTGGACACAGCAAAATAAATATTATACAGCAGGGAATGTTGGAGGTTGGTTGGCAAGGGTAGCGAGTGCATTGAGAAAGATACCTAATGCGTGCTTAAGCCCCAGATGGCAGGTTCATAGGTGCAGCAAACTACTGTGGCACATATGTAACAAACCTGGACATTCAGCACATGTATTCAAATAGCACAATAATTTAAAAAGTTAAAGGCTCTCAAGTTTGTTTTTTAAAAATACATCACTCATTTCTGCCTACATAGGTAAATATTTCTGGCTAGCAGTAAAATTTAGAGTGCTATAATTTCATTTATTTATTTGTTTGTAACTGTTCCTGTGTTACAAATGCAATAGAGAACAACAAAGAAGCAGAAGAAAATATATGTTTGTGCATCTGTATGAGTAGGTGTCTGCTTATGTATAAGGAAAATAACATGCATCCTCACACTCCCCTATACAGAAGGCCACAGCAGGTTGAACAAGATGGTTCTAGGCCAGCAGCAAGACAGAGACAAAGGGAACTCAAAGACCAATTGTATTAGAATACTCTTACCCACTACTCAGATAAGTAGAGGATAAGACAGCAGTTTCTATATATACACCCTGTGTTTTAGCTGAGCTACAAATTTGATTTTGATTTTATTAACTACTGAGGAATCAAGTAAGACTATAATTTTTAATTGGGTTCTGTCATAAAAAGAAAAAAAAACCATATGGAATTATTGAAAATCCTGGGAGAAAATTATGGTGTTGTCTTGAGAAGAGAATAGCTACAATCACTTAGAAGATATTTGAGGGTGTCAGCCAAAGGTGAGACACACACTAGGACTATTCTGCATTGTCCAATCTGTGGAAATTTCTGAAAGAATGCAAATGCTCTACAAATGGAAATGAATTCCAAAGAATTCAAATATGAGACCAAAATAAAAAGAAAACACTTTTTGTTTAGTTTTGTTTTGTTATTTATCAGAGAAAGTGGAAGTAAAGTGATTGGAATACTCCATAATTTCAGTGTGTACTAAGTGTTTGAAGCAGTTGACGTTCTCTCTTAATTTTTTACTAATTGTAGCCTAAAAATCCTTTTATATATATATACATATATATGTACATTCATATATATATTTATAATCATATATGTATTCATATACATATTTATATATTCATATATATGTATTTATATATTTTATATATTTTAATATATTCACATATATATTTATATATTCATATGTACATGTGTATATATATATTTATATATGTGTATATATGTGTGTGTGTGTGTGTGTGTGTGTGTTTATATATATGATACACTCCAACTCACTGCAAACCTTTGCCTTCCTGATGCTAGTCTCACTGATTTCTGGAGCCGTGTTTATGTTCATTACTAGTTAGTGTCCTACTTCCTTTTTTTTTTTTTTTTTTTTTTTTTTTTTAAGTGGACTCTTAAGTGTAAGAGAGTTAGAGAGCTCTTCATATCACCAAGTTGATTTTTTAACATTGTACTTCTCAAAAAGCTCAGGTTGTCCTAGCCTCTGGGCACATCTGCTGTTTCCACCACAAGTAAGTGTCCTGGCTTCCTCTCCTCAGCCACCAAGCCCAGTTCCTTGTTGTGGAGGATTTGTTCATAGGTGCCTTACAGAAACTTTGGTAACTTCTCACAAATGTGCTGCTTACCACCTGAACACTTATCAAAGATGCTGTTTACCACCTGTGTTTACAGTGGAGCCTCTGAAACCTCTGAAGCCACAGTGAAGCCTCTGAAGTCTCTGAAGCCACTGTGACTTTCAGAAGGTTCTTAGAACGATCGAGTCTACTATGTAACAACAAAATCCAACCAGGTCTGTTATTGAATTTCAGGATGTTCTGACAACACTGCTTAACCGGAAGCTCCTGTCTCCACCCTCAAGTTCTGTTCTGCAAGCATTGAGGACTTACTTCGTACCAGTTTCTATGTTAAAGGTTGAGGATACACTGTGGAGAAGATCCAGCCCCTGTCCATTCTCCCATTCTTATTCCTGTATTGCTCCAGATGCTTCAGCTTCATGCATAATTGCCTTGGCACAACACCTTCTCCACAGTCCTTTAAAACCCATGTGCCCTGGCAGATAAACGTTCATCCCCACATTTTTAATGCTCACTGAATTTCATATTGGACAGCACAGATGTAGAATATTTGCCTACTTTCAGAAATTTTCACAGACTGGACGGTGCAGAATTCTAGTGTGTGTCTCACTTTGCTTGATAATTTCATGTATTTGCTAAACGATTTCAGCTATTCCCTTCCTGAGACAATAGGGTCATTTTATCCCAGGGTTTTCAATTCTGCTTCACCTGTCAGAATTTCCTTGACAGAATTGAAAAAAAAATTACAGGCTTTCTTCATCTGTTTGTAAAATCAAAATTAAATTGGCAGCTCTGGTCAAACATAGAATGTCTTCTGCCTATCTGAGTAATTGGTAAGAGTACTGTCATGTGATTAGACTTTGAGTTTCCCTTTCTGTGTGTTTTCCCAATGACTTAGCACCATGCTTTTTGCCCGTTTGTGGCTTCCCATATATGGGAGTGTGTGGATGCATGTTGTCTCTCTTATACCCAGCACATACACACAGGTATATTTCTGTTTCGTTTTTCTTTCTTTCTTTCTTTCTTTTTTTCTTTCTTTCTTTCTTTCTTTCTTTCTTTCTTTCTTTCTTTCTTTCTTTTTTTCTTTCTTTCTTTCTATCTCTTTCTTTCTTTCTTTCTTTCTTTCTTTTTCTTTCTTTCTTTCTTTTTCTTTCTTTCTTTCTTTCTTTCTTTCTTTCTTTTTTCCTTCTCTCTCTTTTTTCTTTTTTCTTTCTTTCTTTCTCTGTCTTCTTCTTTCTTTCTTTCTACCTCTTTCTCTCTCATTTTCTTTCTCTCTTTCTTTGTCTCCTATTCTTCCTTCTTTCTTTCCTTCCTTCCTTCTTTACTTTATTCCTTCCTTCTTTACTTCCTTCCTTCCTTCTTTCTTCCTTCCTTTCTTTCTTTCTTCTGCTGCTTAAATGTTTGTGCTGGAGAAGTGATCAGTGCTGCAATAAACATGTGTGCACGTGCTTTTATATAATAATCATTTATAATCCTTTGGGTATATATATTTTCCTCTTAAACCTGCTCTAGCTTTGCTCTAGAAACTACTGTGTGCTGTCTTTTTGTTTTCATCAATTTCAAAGATTATTTAACAATCTCTAATTTATTAAACATCTCAAAGATTATTAATTCTGTTTTATTAATCTCAAATATTTATTTCTGCCATAAATTTGTCATTTACCTAGTAGTCATTCAGTAGTAGATTGTTCAGTTTCCATGTAGCAGTATGATTTTGAATGAGATTTTTAAATCCTGAGTTCTAATTTGATTGGATTATAATCTGAGAGACTTTTATGATTTCTATTTTTTTGCATTTGCTGAGGAGAATTTTAGTTCCACTTATGTGCTAAATTTTAGAATAAGTGTGATGTGATCATCAGATGAATGTATATTCTGTTCATTTTGGGATTGAGAGTTCTGTAGTTGTCTATTAGGTCCATTTGGTTCAGACCTAAATTCGAGTCCAGAATATCTTTGTTAATTTTCTGTCTCATTGATCTGTCTAATATTGACAATAGTGTGTTAAAGTATCCCATATTCCATTATCATTGTGTAAGAGTCTAAGTAGATTATTATTGTGTAAAATTCTACATAGTCTTTGTAGATATCTAATAACTTGCTTTATCTGTGTGCTCCCATATTGGGTGCATATCTATTTAGGATAGTTAGCTCTTCTTGTTGCATTGATTCCTTTACCGTTATGTAATGCCCTTCATTGTCTTTTTTGATCTCCGTTGATTTAAAGTTTGTCTATCAGAGACTGACATTGCAACCCCTATTCTTTTTATTTTTTCACTTTCTATTTGTTTGTAAATATTTCTCCATAATTTCTTTTAAGCTATTTATGCCTTTGTATGTAAGATGTGTCTCCTGAATACAGCTCAGCAATGGGTTTTTACTCTTCATCCAATTTGCCAGTCTGTGTCTTTTACTTGAGGTGTTTAGCTCATTTCCATTTATAGTTAATATTGTTATGTGTAAATTTGATCTTACAGTTATTATTCCAGTTCGGTATTTTTCCTATTAGTTCACATAGTTTTTCTTAGTGGCAATGATGTATGCCACTTCGTAAGTTTTAGCAGTAGTTAGTACCAGGTTTGTTTTGTTTTGTTTTGTTTTTTTCATATTTTTTTCAGAAGCTCTTGTAATCAGGCCTGTGGGTAACAAAATATATTAGCATTTACTTTTATACAAAGGATTTTATTTCTCCTTTGCTTATGAAGCTTTGTTTGTCTGTATATAAAATTTCATTTGAAAATTCCTTTTCTTAAAATTGTAATTATGTTCTGGAGTACATGTGCAGATCATGCAGGATTGTTGTATAGTTACATACATGGCAAGGTGGTTTGCTGCCTTCATCCACTCATCACCTATATCTTGTATTTCTCCTCTCATTATTTTTCCCCACTTCCCCCACCCTGCTGTCCCTCCCCTACCCACCTTACTGACCACATTGTGTGATGCTCCCCTCTGTGTCCACATCTTCAAATTGTTCAACACCTGCCTGTGAGTGATAACATATGGTGTTAGATTTTCTGTTTTTGTGTCAGTTTGCTGAGAATGATGGTTTTCAGATATATCCATGTCCCTACAAAGGACACATACTCATTAATTTTTATGACTGAATAGAATTCCATGGTATATATGTGTCACATATTCTTTATCCAGTCTACTGATGATGGACATTTGGGTTGTTTCCAGGTCTTTGTTATTTTAAACAATGCTGCAATGAGCATACATGTGCATGTATCTCTATATTAGAACAATTCATAATTCTTTAGATATATACCCAGTAATGAGATTGCTGAGTAAAATGGTATTTCTATTTCTAGGTCTTTGAGGAATTGCCACACTGTCTTTTACAATGGTTGAACTAATTTACACTCCCACCAAGAGTGTAAAAGTGTTTCTGTTTCTCCACATCCTCTCTAGTATCTGTCGTCTCCAGATTTTTTAATGTTCTAACTGGTGTGAGATGGTATCTCAGTGTGGCTTTGATTTGCATTTTGTAATGATCAATGATAATGAGCATTTTTTCACATGTTTGTTGGTCTCATGTATGTCTTCTTTTCTAACATGTCTGTTCATATCATTCCCCTAATTTTGAATTAGGGTTTGTTTGTTTTTTTCTTGTAAATCTGTTTTAGTTCTTTGTAGATTTTGCATATTAGCCATCTGTCAGATAGGTAGATTGCAAAATGTTTTTTCCATTCTGTTGATTGCCAGTTTACTCTAATGACTATTTCTTTTGCTGTACAGAAGCTCCGGAGTTTAATTAAATTCATTTGTCCATTTTGGCTTTGAATGCCTGCTTTTTGGTGTTTTGATCATGAAGTCCTTGCCTATGCCTATGTCCTGAATGGTTTTTCCTATGTTTTCTTCTAGCGTTTTTATTGTGTTAAGTCTTATGTTTAGATCTTTAATCCATCTGGAGTTAATTTTAGTGTCAGGTGTCAGAAAGGGATTCAGATTCTGCTTTCTGCACATTGCTAGCCAATTTTCCCAGCACCATTTATTAAACAGGGAATCCTTTCTCTCTTGCTTATTTTTATCAGATTTGTCAGTGATCAAATGATTGTAGATGTGTATTGTTTCTTCTAAAGCCTCTGTTCTGTTCCATTGGTCTATGTCTGTGTGTTGGTACCAGTACCATGCAGTTTTGATTACTGTGGCATTGCAGTATAGTTTGAAGTCAGTCATTGTGATTCCTTTGGCTTTGTTCATTTTGTTTAGAATTGTTTTGGCTATGCCAGCTCCCATTTGGTTCCGTATGAAGTTTAAGTATTTTCCAATTCTGTGAAGAAGGTCATTAATAGCTTGATTGGGATAACATTGAATATATAAATTACTTTGGGCCATAAGGCCACTTTCAGGACGTTGATTGTTCTCAACCATGAGTAAGGGATTTTTCCCATCTCTGTGTGTCCTCTCTTATTTCATTGTGCAGTGGTTTGTAGTTCTTTTAGAAGAGATTCTTTATATTCTTTGTTAGTTGCATTCCTGGGTATTTTATTCACCATGTAGCAATTGTGAATGGGATTTCATTTTTGCTTTGGCTCTCTGTTAGTCTTTTATTAGTGTATGGAAATGCTTGTGATTTCTGCATATTGATTTTGTATCCTAAGACATTGCTGAACTTGCTTATCAGTTTCAGGAGATTTTGGACTGAGACAATGGGATCTTCTAAATATACAATTATGTCATATGCAAAAATATACAATTTGACTTCCTCTATTCCTATGTATATATGCTTAATTTCTTTCTCTTGCCTGATTGCCCTGGATAGAACTTTCAATACTATATTGAATAGCAATGGTGAGAGAGGACATCCTTGTCTTGTGCCAGATTTCAAGGAGAATCCTTTCAGTTTTTGCTAATACAGTATGATATTGGCTGTGGGGTTCTCAGAAATAGCGTAAGAATGTTGATCAAGAAGCAGCTTCTCTGCTTTTTCTGGAATATTCTCCTATTTCTACCCACCTGTCTCCAGCTCAGCTTTTATCACGTACATCAGGGTGACCCAGAAATCCTACATTATACTTACTTCTGCCCTGTCAATCTTCAGCAGCTGCTTCTATACAAATGGGTCTGGTATTCATATGAACTCCTTAGGCTTCTCCTGAGTGGGCAGCAGCAGCTTACAGGATGACCTGAGTGGAGGCTATGGTGGGGCCAGAGGATGACTCATCACCAGAAGTTGTGGTCTACAAGAATCTGCTGAGCCCCTTTAATTAGGAGGTGGACCTTAACTTCCAGGCAATGTGCACCCAGGAAAAATAGCAGATTAAGACCCTCAACAACAACTTCATGTCCTTCATATCCAAAGTAGTTCCTGGAGCAGCAGAAAAAAATGCAGGAGACCAAGTGGAGCTTTTACAGCTGCAGAGAATGGCTCAGAGAAACATGGACAACATGTTGCAGAGCTACATTAACAACCTTATACAGCAACTGGTGACTCTGGGCCAGGAGAAGATGAAGCTGGAAGTGGAGCAATGTGCAGGAGCTGGTGGAGTAATTCAAGTACAAGTATGAGAATGAGATCATTAAGTATACAGAGACGCAGAACAAATTTTCCTCATTAAGAAGAATGTGGATGAAACTTACATGAGTAAAGTATAGCTGGAGTCTCACCTAGAAGTTCTGACTGATCAGTTCTGACTGTATACAGCTGCCTGAGGAAGTTAATCTTAGAAGATTAAGATTAACTTCCTCAGGCAGCTGTATACAGAGGAGATACAAGAGTTGCAATCCCAAGAGCTTGGACACATCTGCGGTGCTGTCCATGGTCACTGATGTAAAGGCACAGTAAGAGATCACCAATCACAGCCAGTCTGAGGCTGAGATCATATACCAGACCAGGTATTGAAGAATAAATTAAATAATGGCAATAATAGTAAAACAACATCTTACAGTTTGTAGTTGCTATAAAATAAATTTTCCAGTGTAGTGTGCTATTTAATATAATACCTCCAAGCTCTGTCTAAGGAAAAATATTAATTGCCTTCCTGCAAACCATTACACTTTACCTATCCTCCCCCTATTGTTAGCAAAGTTCCCAGGTAACTAAAAGTTCCTGCGCCTCTTCCATTCAACAGCTGCAATGTGAGAAAACAGACTTTAAACAGCAGAATATGTTCTCAAAATATTACTTTTGAAAATGTAAAGTGCATCACAAAACGTGTCACAAGTTAATTAACTGTTCTTTATTCTGGCTGTTATAAAGCTGCTTCTGGCTTAGTCATCTGATACCAACTAAGTGCATAAAGGCATTCCAGTTTCTCTGTGTTTTGTTCAGAATTAGGAAATGATTCCTCTGAGTTTGTTTTCATATTTAATAACATATACCTCCAGCCCTATTGGTCACTCCAAATCTTCAAATTTTTTATTGCAGTATAAGGAGCTACAGACACTGCTCAAAGACCAGAGGGCTTTCCTGAAGGCTGCCATCACGGACACCTAGCAGTGTGGGGAACTGACTATTAAGGATGCCAACATAAAGCTGAGTTGGAGGCCTCCTGCAGGACACTAAGAAGGATATGGTGTGGCAGCTGTGTGAATACGAGAAGTTGATGACCATCAAACTGGCCCCGAAAATCAGGATTGTCACTTACAACCAGCTGCTGGAAAGCCAGGAGAGCCAGCTAGAATCTGGAATGCAAAACATGAGTATCCATATTTTAAAATGTAAATGTAACAAATTTAAGAACTAAAATAAATTTTGTTTTGCACAATTTAATTTGAGACATTAATTGTTCATAGAAAGCACATTGTTGTTTATAACACACCTAAAACTAATTTTAATTGCCAAGAATCAGTATACACTTTTACACTTTTTAAATCACGATTAGTAACACTCAGTAAATATTTTTTTTTAATTTAGTTCCTCTCAACATGTATAAAAATAAGTAAAAATAATTAAACTGAGTATAAGCACTAGCAAATTTAAATATTTTTATAAGCACTTATTTAAGACCTATGTCCTAAATATTTGATCTGACACTAAAACCTAACTTTTTTGTTGCTTTATTTTTAGCTGGATTACTTTTATAGGCAGCATAATTGTAATCATTCACTGATATTATTAAAACATTCATGTAGTCTTACTTGAGAAACAAGTAGGTTTCCTAGCACAAAGACATTAATTGGAGACCAAGAGAGAGAACTGTGAATGTAAGCACAACTTCTGAAAGACAGACAACATAAAATGTGAAAGAAATTAAGGTAAAATAATTAAACAGACAAAATAATGAGAACAAAAATTAAAATGTAAATTTAAGAAAAAATTAAAAATATATTAAAAATAAATATATGCATTATTTTAAATTACTAAATTGTATTTACCATGTCATAAAAATGTAATTATATTAATCATGACAAAAAAGTCCAAGAAATTATCAACTGACTTTTTATTTTATTACATAGCACTACAAATATAGCAGTCATAATATTCAGTGACTCTAGTATCATCAAAGTGTAGCAGTCACAAAATATTATGAAATTACAATAATCTCAGAATTAACAACAGTATCTGCTATCAGTTTCTTCAAACAAAGAAATGATAATACAGAAATATTTTACTCATCTATTTGTTTCTCTTGGAATGATCATGATTTACATCACTACCTGTGTCTTCAATTGCAAGGATACAGGCTCCGATGAAAATATCAGGTCTACCTGCTGGATCTCAGAAATTATGTTTCAAGGAGCACCAGCGATTTTTTTTTTTTTTTTTTTTTGGTCCTACTAATTATTTTGCTGAGCTGGGTTCAACAGAAAACAGATATTCCCACTAAGTAAGTTCTTTGCAAGTTGAGATAAGCAGACAATTATGCCTATACTATTAACATGATTATGTTTACTATATATAAATATATATAAATCATTAAATTTTCACAGAAAGTTTGCAGTGTATTTTAAGAATGTGTGTGTGTGTGTGTGTGTGTGTGTGTGTGTGTCTGTGTGTGTGTGACATACTGCTTGTACTTTAGGACACATTGCATGTTATCACTTAATTAAAATGTGATATTTACTTATTTATGTATAATTTACTCTATCAAGCTGACAAATTAATATTAGCAACAACTCATTTAAAACCACAGATGCTTTTAAAAAGTACTTTAATTTTTCACATCAACACCCTGAATCATTATACAGATTCTTAACTACAGATACCTTAAGACTGTATTTTAATGACATTTCTTCTGCAAAACTTTTGTTAGAGTTGTACAAGGTGGCATAATGTAAAATTCCTATGTGATAGCTATCAACAGCATTAATTAAGTTAACTCAGATAAATTTGACACTTAAATATTCAGTTAACTGATGTTAGGACTGTATATATGTAAAACATCACATTTTATCAGTTTTAATTGTATATAAGACAACTTCAGTTGAAGACGTGGTTCTGACTCTTAAAACTACAATATAAGTACAAATATCAGTTTCTCTCTTTAGTAACTAGTGGTGATTGCTTTGCCTGTATTCCCAGTTTTATTGTGAAAAGGGATCAATGAGGTGATGTATTTAAAATCACTGGGAGGATTATAAATCCCTCTCTGTAAAATTAAACAAAACTTAAACATCAAATACCATCTCAGAGGCAGATTACATAAATTGGAGCACATTGAACTGCAAGTTACATAGATAAAAAAGAATTGAACAGACTTTTATTGACTGACAAGCGTGTTACTAAGTACAAAACTAAGTTAACAATACTCTACTTTGCATACTTGTATTTGTAAAAGAAATTATAAACAAAAAGCTGTATGTATATAAATGTACATATACAGAGATAATCTCTGGACTAAGAATATAAAATTGGTGGAAAGGTAGTTTTTATACATATTTAATTTTTTGAAGTATATGTTCAACATGGATAAACATTAGGTAAATTAACAACAAATGTCTTTCTGAAAAATAAACTGTTTTAAAATCATATATTTACAATTTAAATTTATTATCTCAATACATTAATAAATTTTCTGTAGAAAAAGGAAAAAAAAAATAAAAAGAAAGAAAAAAAACCCCTCTCTTCTGCCTAAACAGATTCTGCAGGACAGGTAAAAATCTTACCTTTTAAGCAGTGAGGTTAGTGCTAAACTTTTACAATGTGATCAAACTATCCTAAAACAAAGATATCAAACAAGACAATTTCATACTTAGTATTTAAAATTTTTATGCTGAATATTGTTATTAATTATATTACTAATCATTGTTTTTCTATTAGGATGTACTAACTTGTATTTTTTTTTAATTTTTTTTTTTTTTACTTAGACTACCTCCTATAATGTGTTTCAGTTCTGAATAATGTCTGAAGATAGCTTTGTGGGAATGATCCCTCCCACATACAAGTACATTTAGAACTTAATAAAATATACTAAAATGTCCTCTTTTCAGATTCTGGTATTTAAAACAATACCTTTCTTAATATTCAAGAAAATAATGGTAAAAAATTTTATGTTTAGTTATAAATGTAGTTTCTATGCATCTACTCTTAAATATAATTTTTCTATACCATTTTTTTTCCAGTTATTGTTTTCCTAACATTTTACATTCATTTCACATATTATTAAACAAATCTGACAGTGCTAAGTTACCTAACCCAATTAGAGCAGCGTACTTAAAAGATATATCTACTTTTTTCCAAGTTAATGTTTCCTGGCTGAAAGGGTTTTAATTTTATACCTAACTGATAAAACATGTTATTCTAGTTAAACAAAAAATTAAAAAGTAAACTTTTTCTGTAAATGACAAAATGAAATATTAAAGTATTAATGAACAAAAACCATCTTACAATTTTAAATATCCACTATTTATTGTTGTGTCTATGTAATATATCCCAGTCTAGTATCTGTTTGAAATTTCTTACACACCTAATAGCTAATTTTACATTTAGTTCAAAAAGACGATAAATCTATATTAGAAATAAATAGTGAACTACAGCCTTAGAAAGCCTGCTCAGGTAGCAGTTATCTCTTTTACATTGCTTGTAACTTTTAGATATAGGAAAGGTGAAAGCATTAATTTATGCCTACTAAGTTAGAAAAACATACAACATATTAGTATAAAATACAGTATTGAAAAACATGTATTTTCAAAGGAAACAGTTCTAAGTTTATTTAAAATATACATCTGATTATGTCAAAATAATTTTAGATTTTCTTACAAAAACAATCCTCATTAAAACACAGTACAATTAATAAATGTGACTACTTTCTCAGAAAATAAATTTTGAAGTGATTTCTAAAAGCTCAGAATCTTGCACAAATTGAATCAGATATAAAAATATTTTAAATAAAAACAACTTGCATTAGAATTAAATTATTTTTATTAATTTATAAGACATAAAAACTCATTAAGAAATTATATATATACATATATATTTATATATATACATATATGTATAAATTATATATATACATTTATATATATACATGTATACATATATACATATATATATTTATACATATATACATATATATGTATAAATTATATATATACAATTATATATATATACATATATAATAGGAAGATGGTTATTTTTAATATGAAAATAGAACCAGTTGCAGTGGTTCATTCCTGTAATCCCAGTTGTTTGTAAGACTGGTCAATATCTTCTTCAGGGGGAGTTTTTCACTCCAGGTCAAAAGTTTAAAATAAGCTTGGTCAACATCTCTATCTATAGTAAATTTCCTTCTCTACTACAAATACAAAACTTAATGAGACATGTTGGCAACAGCCTGTAATTCTAACTAATTTGGAGTCTGACAAATAAAAATCACTTAAACCTGGAGGCAGAAGGTTGCAATGAGCCAAGATAAAGCCACTGCACTCCAGCCTGAAAATCAGAGTGAGACTCCATATCAAAATCTAATCATAAAATATTATAAAAAAGAGGGTTTATGAGTTCTGCTGCAGCAGACATAAACGTACCTGCCCAGCAGTTCTAAATGAACAATGGAGATCACAGCTCAGCACTTGAACACCTAAAAAGGACAGACTCTCTCCTCAAGCAGCTCCCTCACTCCCATATATTCAAAGAGTCAACTCATAAAAGAAAGCTCAGACTGATATTTGTCAGATATTCGTAAGGAGCAAAAATAGCAGAAGAAGAAACTGGCAGCAACCCTTACTGTCCTGTAGCCATGGCAGGTGAACCCCAGGCAAGCAGGGCCTGTAATAGACCTCAGTAGTCCTACAGCAGAAGGGCCAGAATCTTAGAAGAAAAATTAAAAAACAGAAGACAGTAACTCCCTTATCAACCACTCAGAGGCCCAATATGAAACTCAACAAGTTCAAAGATGACAGGTGGATAACTTCACAAAGATGGGGAAAAAAAAAAAAGAAAATAAAAAGCGCTAAAAGAATGAAAGCACCCAAAACCAGAATGTTTCTTGTCCTACAAGGGATCACAACTCCTCACCTGCAAGGGAACAAAACTGGATGGAGAATGAGTGTGATGAATTGACACAATCAGGATTCAGAATGTGGGTCATAAGAAAATTCTGTGAGCTAAAATAACATGTTCTAACCCAATGCAAAGAAACTAAGAACTTGAAAAAAGATTTGATGAAATGCTAATGAGAATAGACAACTTAGAGAGGAATATAAGTGAATTGATGGAGGTGAAAAACACAACATGAGAACTTTGCGAAGCGTGCACAAGTCTCAACAGCCAAATTGACCAAGCAGAAGACAGGATATCGAGGTTGAAGGTCAACACAATGTAATAAAATGAGAAGGCAAGATTAGAGAAAAAAGGGTAAAAAAGAATGAACAAAGTTTTCGAGAAATATTGGACTATGTGAAAAGACCTAATCTATGTTTGATAGGTATACCTGAATGTGAAGAAGAGAAGGAATCCAAGCTGGAAAATACTCTTCAGGGTATTATCCAGGAAAAATTTCCCAACCTTGCAAGGCTGGTCAATATTCAAGTCCATGAAATACAGAAAGCCCAAGAAGGAAGTCCATCAGACTCACTGCAGATCTCTCAGCAGAAACCGTACAAGTCAAAAGAGAGTTGGGGCTAATATTCAATATCCTTAAAGAAAAGACCTTTTAACTTAGAATTTCATATCCAGCCAAATTAAGCTTCATAAGGGAAGAAAAAATAAAATCCTTTGTGAACAAGCAACTACTCAGAGATTTCATCACCACCAGGCCTGCTTTACAAGAGCTCCTGAAAGAGGCACTAAACATAGAAAGGAACAATCAGTACCAGCCACTCCAAAAACATAACAAATGGTAAAGATCATCAACACAATGAAGAAACTGAATCAACTAATCGGCAAAAGAGCCAGCTAGCATCAAAGTGACAGGATCAAATTCACACATAACAATATTAACCCTAAATGTAAATGGGCTAAATGTCCCAATCAGAAGACACAGACTGGTAAATTGTACAAAAAGACAAAACTCATCAGTGTGCTGTATCCAGAGGACCCATCTCACATTCAGGGATACCCAAAGGCTCAAAATAAAGGGATGGAGAGAGAATTTACCAAGCAAATGGAGAGAGAAAAAAAAAAAGCAGGATTTGAATTTTCATCTCTGATTAAAAGACTTTAAGCCAGAAAAGATCAAAAGAGAAAAAGAATAATATTACAAAATGGTAAAACATTCAATGCAACGCGAAGAGCTAACAATACTAAATATATATGCACCCAATACAGGAGTACCAAAATACATAAGGAAAGTTCTTAGTGACTTCCAAAGAGACTTAGACTCCCAAACAATAACAGTGGACGACTTTAACACCCCATTGTCAATAGTAGACAGATCAACAAAAAAGAAAACTAACAAGGATATCCAGGACTTGAACTCAAACTTGGATCAAGAAAACATAATATATATTAACATAACTCTCCAACCTAAATCCACAGAATATACTCAGCACCACATCACAACTATGCCAAAATTGACCACATAATTGGAAGTAAATCACTCCACAGCAAATGCAAAAGAACGGAAATCATAATAAACAGTCTCTCAAACTACAGTGCAATGGAGTTAGGACTCAGAATTCAGAAACTAATTCAGAACCACACAGCTTCATGGAAACTGAACAACTGGCTCTTGAATGTTGACTGGATAAACAATGAAATGATGGCAGAAATACAGATGTTCTTTGAAACCAATGAGAATGAAGACACAACATACCAGAATTTTGGACACATTTAAAGCTTTCTCTAGAGAAAAACATACAGCAATAAATGCCCACATGAGAAGAAAGGAGAGATCTAAAACTGACACCATATTATAAAAAATTAAAAAAACTAGGGTAGCAAATTTAAAAAAAATCAAAACCTAATAGAAGACAATAAATAACTAAGATCAGAGCAGAACTGAAGGAGATAGAGACACAAAATACCCTTTAAAAATCAATAAATCCAGGAGCTGTTTTTTCAAAAAGATCAAAAAAAGACCACTAGCTAGATTAATAAAAAAGAAAACAGAATAATCAAATAGATGCAATAAAAAATGATAAAAGGGATATGATCACAGATTCCATAGAAATTGAAACCATCATGAGAGATTATTACACACAACTCTACATACATGCACTAGTAAACCTGGGAGAAATGGATAAATGCCTGGATACTTTCCTCCTCCCAAGCCTAAACCAGGAAGAAGTCAAAACCCTGAATAGACCAATAAAAAGATCTGAAGTTGAGGCAGCAATTAAAAGCCTACCTCCTAATAAAAGCCCAGGTCCAGATGGGATCACAGCCAAATTCTACCAGACATACAAAGAGGAGCTGGTTCCATTCCTTCTAAAACTATTGAAATAATCCAAAAAGAGGAAATCCTTCCCAAATTATTTTATGAGACCAACGTCATCCTGATACCAAAACCCAGCAGAGACTCAGCAAGAAAAGAAAACTTCAGGCCAATATCCATGATGAACAAAGATGCAAAAATCTTCAATAAAATACTGGCAAGCCAATTGCAACAGAACATCAAAAAGCTTATCCACCATGATCAAGTAGGATTCATCCAGGGATGCAAGGCTGGTTGAACATATGCAAGTTTGTAAACATAATTCACCACATAAACAGAACCAAAGACAAAAACTACATGATTATCTCAATGGATGCAGACAACACCTTTGAAAAAATTGAACAGTGCTTTATGCTAAAAAACATCAATAAACTAGGTATTGACAGAAAGTATCTTAACATAATAAAAGCTATTTATGACAAACCAACAGCCAATTTTATACTGAACAAGCAAAAACTGGAACCATTCTCTTTGAAATCTGGCATTAGGCAAATATTCTTTCTCTCAACACTCCTACTCAATAGAGTACTGGAAGTTCTAGCCAGAGCAATCAGGCAAGGAATAGACATAAACGGTATTCAAATAAGAAAAGAGAAACTCTAATTGTCTCTATTTGCAGATGACATGATTGTATATCTAGAAGATCCCATTATCTCAGCCCAAAATCTCCTGAAACTGATAGGCAACTTCAGCAAAGTGTCAGAATACAAAATCAATGTGCAAAAATCACAAGCACTTCTATACACCAATAACATAATTAAAGAGAGCCAAATTAAGAACAAACTGCCATTCACAATTGATACAAAGAGAATCAAATATCTAAAAATACAACTAACAACGAATGTAAAGGACCTCTTCAAGGAGAACTACAAGCCACTGCTCAACAAAATAAGAAAGGACACATACAGATGAGGAACATTCCACGTTCATTGTTAGGAAGAATGTGAAAATGGCCATACTGCCCAAAGTAATTTACAGATTTAATGCTATCCTCATCAAACTACAAATGACCTTCTTCACAGAACTGGAGAAAAACACCTTAAACTGCATATGGATCCAAAAAAAACCTCACATATCCAACTCAATTCTAAACAAACAAAACAAAACAAAACAAAACAAAACAAAACAAAACAACAAAACAAAACAAAACAACAAAACAAAACAAAACAACAAAACAGGCCTCACACTACAGGACTTCAAACTATACTACAAGGCTACAGTAATCAAAACAGCATGATACTGGTACCAACAGAGATATAGGCCCATGGAACACAACAGAGGCCTCAGAGGCAGCACAATATATCTACAACCATCTGATCCTTGACAAACCTTACAAAAACAAGCAATGAGGAAGGGATTCCCTACTTAAAAATGGTGTTAAGAAACTGGCTAGCCATGTTCAGAAAGCAGAAACTGGACCTCTTCCTGATACCTTACACTAAAATTAACTCCAGATGAATTAAAGACTTAAACATAAGACCTAACAACATAAAAACCCTAGAAGAAAAACTAGGCAAAAACCATTCAGGATGTAGGCGTAGGCAGGGACTTCATGACCCAAAACACCAACAGTATTGGCAACAAAAGCCAAAACAGACAAATGGTACCTAATCAAACTTATCAGCTTCTGCACAAAAAAAAAAAAAAAAAAAAAAAAAAAAATAGAATAGAATAGAATAGAATAGAATAATAAAATTAATTAAATTAAAACAAAGACAGTCACTAGAGTGAATCGACAACCAAGAGAATGGAAAAAAACTTTTGCAGTCTACCCATCTGACAAAGGGCTGATATCCAGAATTTACAAAGAACTAAAACAGATTTAAAAAAAATAAAAATAAAATTAAAATAAAATTAAAAAAAAATCCCATTTAAAAGTGGGCAAAGGATATGAACAGACACTTTACAAAAGAAGTCATACATGAGGCCAACAAACATATGAAAAAATGTTCATCATTACTGGCCATTAGATAAATGCAAATCAAAACTACATTGAGATACCATCTGACGCCAGTTAGAATGGTGATCATAGAAAAATTTGGATACAGCAGATGTTGGAGAGGATGTGAAGAAACAGTAGCACTTTTACACTGTTGGTGGGAGTGTACGTTAGCTCAACCATTGTGGAAGACAGTGCGGAGATTCCTCAAGGACTTAGGAATGGAAATCCCACTTGACCCAGCCATCATACTACTGGGTATATATCCAAAGGATTGTAAATCATTCTACTATAAGGACACATACACACGAATGTTCATTGCAACACTGTTTACAGTAGCAAAGACCTGAAACCAACCCAAATGTCCATCGATGATAGACTGGACAGAGAAAATGTGGCACATATACCACCATGGAATATTTTGCAGCCTTCAAAAACGATGAGTTGGTGTTCTTTGTACAGACATGGATGAAGATGGAAACCATCATTCTCAGCTAACTGATACAAGAACAGAAAATCAAACACTGCATGTTCACACTCATAGGTGGGTGTTGAACAATGAGAACACATGGACACAGGGAGGGGAGTATTGCACAACTTGGGTCTGTTGGGGGGAAATGGGGGAGTGATGGTGAAGTATTGGGGAGTTGGAGAGATAGCATGGGGAGAAATGTCAGATATAGGTGAAGGGAAGGAAGGCAGCAAATCATGCTGCCATGTGTGTACTTATGCCACAATCCTGCATTTTCTTTACATGTATTCCAAAACCTAAAAAGGAATTATAATAATAAAATAATAATGATAATAACAATAAAACAGAATAAAGTAAAATGTAAATCAAGTAAAACTGACATATATGGAATTGTTTAGTTTTCAATATATATTCCAAGTATTACACATATTTATACATCTATATGTATAAATATGTATATATATATATATATACACACACAAAGAGTCCATATATATTCCAAACCACCATGAAAAATCAATAAGCAATATTGTTTAGTTTTGCATATGCTAAACAATACTGTTCATTGATTTTTCATGGCAGTTTATCCCCTCCCTGATTTGTAATTTCTTTATTAAAACTCTTAAAGTGAGTCTTATAGTTTGAAGTTACTGTAACCTTTTCAGAAATAAAAGCCTTTTAAAAATAAAGTAGATAAAACAAGCAAAATTCTAGAATATGTTTCGAAGACATAATACAGCCCTACAAAGAATTGTTAATAAATATGCATAAAATAATAATAATTGGTTAAGGATCACAACTTAAAACTTAAAAAAACAAAAACAAAAACAAACAAACAAACAAACAAAACTCAACTTTTACAATTGTGTTAACTTTTCCAGGAGTTTGAAAGCCCATTACAGCTAATCAAAGATGCCCACTGAACATTCTGTTATCCAATATTTTTCTTGAAATGTGGAGGTACTTGAATATTAATTATATTCAACAACTTCTAAGAAAACTGAAATTCTTTAATTACAGATACATTACTTGAAAACTTCACTTACATTGGATTGAGTATTGAAATATCTTTTCAACTTTTATGTCATATGACAAATTTTAATATTTGCCATTAAAATGTTATACTTTATAATGTAAATTCATAGTGTGTTCTAATGAACAAGTGTGTATTTATATTATGCATGCCTTCCAACTCTGTGAAGATTACTGTTTTGCAAATGTCATTGATTAATTATTTAATACCCATCAATCTAAAGCTCCTTAGTTTGCATTTTATTATGTTACTATTCAATTATTATATTAAAAAGTCATAAAAAAACTGAAAAAGAGGAAAAAATACCGTATGGTTTATTTATTCATAGATTACCTTAACTGACTTTATAGCAGTAACACTTATCCAAACTTGAATAAACTAAACTTTTCAAAAACTTCTGAAGTTTCTGTGATTTCTAAGAAATATACATTGAGTTAAGAAGTATACTCAAACTATATCAGTCATATGTATGCTTGTCTTCACAATTTTCTGAAGAGCTGATTGAACACTGTTAGTTTCTCAAAGATGACTTCCACTGCAGATTTTAGTATTTTTGGAAGCTTTTCTAGCCTCTCTCCATCTGATATAGTTACAACCTTTCCAATCCCAATTCCAGTTTTGAGCCAGGCTTAGAGTAAAATGTAAAATAAAGCCTATTGATATATATAAAACTGTATACAATTACACAGACTGTCTGTTAGTTTTATAAGCTCATAATCCATATTTTTCTCTTTTTTACTCTGCTCTAGTGACTGTGACTTTGCTGTTATTTTAATAAGTTAAGCAGGCATATCCCAGGGATGTTTATACTTGTTAATTTGGCTTCATACTCACATAACTATGCTTTTAGTGTTTCCTTTAAATAGTTACTTAAAGGTAACCTTGTTACTAATTTATTATGTCATTTTATATAACAAATTAAACTGCATGTTATAATAAATAATTTTGCCTTATGCATTTTATATACAATTCATAACCTAACTCAAAAACATACCAAACAACTGTCTGCTGTAAGAACTAATATAAATCTAACATTCAGGAATCAAAATAGCCTCTTCACAAACTATTTAATTATTCTTTTAACTATAAATAAACTCTAACATTTAAAATATGAGTGCTTCAGAAATATTAATAAACGCAAAACTGCAAGGCAGGCAGCCTCAAAGTCTCAGGAAAAATATTTTACCAACTAAAAGCTGTCTCAACCTGGACCCTAAAAAAAATAGTTTGTAACAACCATGCAAACACTGAATCAAGAAAGGCAATTTAAAAATTATAGAAAAGACTGTGGTGTCATATAACCTCTCAGGCACAGCTGAAGTTTCCAAAACAGCAATCAACATTCCCAATGGGAAGGCCTAACCTCTGATTGTGGAAGGAGTAAAGAAGACTTTTGGTACACTACTAATTGTGCTTGTCCTAGAAAGTGTTAAATAAGACTGTTAATACATATTCTATTTCAAAAACTAAACATTTCTATGTTTAATCCAGACAATATGCCGCCAGAATTCAAGCTAAGCCTTCAATAACCAAGAACACACCTTGAAGAAATAAAGCCTAACTGCCAGTTAGTACATTATAACATTCCAGATAAAGATTTCTAAAAAACAAAACAAAACAACAACAACAACAACAAAAGTATAGTCAATATGAAGTAAAAACAGAAACTAAAAATGGCGCACACTTTTTAGACAAAGATTTTAAGAAAATATTTGTAAGTATGCTCAAAAGAAAAATAAAAGAACAACATGAGAGTTTCAGAGACACAAATTATGAAAGGAAAATATAATAAATATAGAAAACAGTGCAATTATGAAAATAAAAGATTCAGTAAAGAAGGTTAACAAAAAATTGAGCAGACATAGATTCAATAAAAAAAAAAAAAATCCCGTATAAGAACATTAAACAAAACAGATTAAAGATGTTCAAAAAGCCTAAGCTTTAGCTGAAAAATATATGCAATATTGGTGTCTCATATATTCAGGAAAACAAAAGACAGAAAGAATATCTAATAATATTAATGAATAAATTTTTCCACAACTGGATATAGTATGTAAATCTACGAATTTAAGAACACCAAAAATCTTCAAACATAAAAAATCAGTCAAACACAAGAGCAGAAAGTTATATCTTTTCTTTTCTTTCTTTCTTTAAAAAAAAACAAAACAAACAAAAACAAACAAACAAAAAACACTGCGTCATCTCACTCATAAGTAAGTGTTTTGAAAAATGAGAACACATAGACACAGGGGGAAAAACATCACACACTTGGTCCTATCGAGGGGTAAGGCCTAGGGAAGGCGTAGCGTGCGTGTGAGTATTGGACAGGAATAGCATTAGGTGAAATGCCTAATGTAGATGAACGGGTGATGGATGCAGCAAATCATTACGGCACACACATACCTATGTAACAAACCTGAACATTCTGTTCATGTATCCTAGAACTTAAAGTGTAATTTAAAAAATAATAACAAAGTAAGTAAATAAATACAGGTTTTGTAACTTTAGAATGTTAAATTTTGTTATTATTACAATGACAAAGTATATTATCAGACCACTAGAAAATTTTCTGCACTATACGTAAAAATGGAAGCCATGAATTCAGTTGCTTTTAGTTTTGCATAGAAGCACCATGGATTGAAGCCTCAACTGTCCCACTAGGTATTAAAAATGGAGAGCCAAAGACACATATTGCATATATATTTTTTTTTTTTTCACGAAACTTCTATCCTGCCAGTGCATACAAACGGGGAGAGACTTATTTGTGCTCAGTGCTCAGTAGAGCAGTGGATGCAGTGCCATTCATGGATTGGTTAACAGCCAATGGAACAACAAACATAAAAACATGTTTCAACCATGAGATGTGAAAAAATGAACAGCTATGGATGATGGAAACACCAGCCTTTTGACAAGAGGGTTTGTTTCAGCATGAGGCTAATAGAAAGTGTCAGCAGATTCAGAGATACCATGTTGAGGAAGAAAGATGGCTTCACTCAGATCTTGCTACCAACAAGACCAGCAGATAACAACACATTGAATAGAGAGATAATTAATGAAATACAGAGTGTTCTGGATAGTAAGCTTGTGCTGCTCATTGTGGTTGGCAGTGTCTTTTGCTGTGGTCTTAATTTTGAAAACTTTGTGAGGCATTTAAAACATGACAGGACAAATGAAGTGCTAAATTAGTGGACACCATCAAAAACTTGTGAATACTTTCATTGAGTTTCAGAAACCTATTATACCAGTCAGTCTGCTCATGACACCAGACTAGGCTGAGCAGAGTTCACCATTAGATGCAAGATGTTCTACTTTGTTTTCATGGCCCAATAAAACTTCACCCATAACTAATGCTTGAGTGGAGTACTAAAAAGATCCAGACTACTTATTATCAAGACAATTTTAAGCACTGTAACTTTAAAATAAATAGCTGACTTGGTATCTCATGTCTCTCAGCACTGTGGGAGGTTGAGACAGCTAGATTGCCTGAGGTCAGAATTTCTATACCATCCTGGCCAACAGAGTGAAACCCCATATCTAATAAATTTAAAAAAAAAAATTAGCTGGGAATTGTTTGGGACATTTATAATCTCAGCTACTCCAGAGGCTGAGGCAAGAGAATCACTTGAACCCGAGAGGCAGAGATTAAGTGAGTTAAAATTGTGCCATTGCATGCTAACCTTGGCAAAAAGAGAAAATCTCCATTACAAAAATAAACATACAACAATTACAAAAGTTTTTTTTTGCTCAAATGGCATTGTTTTATGTTCAAATACACACATTTAAGTATAAACTGGTAAGCACTAGAATTATTGTAGCTCTAATTTTTTTTTTTTTTTTTTTTTTTGAGGCAGAGTTTCGCTCTTGTTACCCAGGCTGGAGTGCAATGGCGCGATCTCGGCTCACCGCAACCTCCGCCTCCTGGGTTCAGGCAATTCTCCTGCCTCAGCCTCCTGAGTAGCTGGGATTACAGGCACGCGCCACCATGCCCAGCTAATTTTTTGTATTTTTAGTAGAGACGGGGTTTCACCATGTTGACCAAAATGGTCTCGATCTCTCGATTTCGTGATCCACCCACCTCGGCCTCCCAACGTGCTGGGATTACAGGCTTGAGCCACCGCACCCGGCTGTAGCTCTAATTCTTTAAATCTATGACCCATAAAATAGAAAAAGTGTTTTTTTTTTTTTATTTTGAATTACAAAAAAAATTGAAATAATTCCCCCCCCCCCCCCCCCCCACAGAATGGAGAGTCTTAAAGAGTATGAGACAGATGCTATTTCCATTTCACAAATATACACACAGGACAACATGAGATGTTGCATTTGTTTTTATTAAGGAACAAATAGTTGAGATAGAAAATTCTGAATGAAAAAAAAAATATCTTTCAGGATAAATATTTCTAACAAACAATTCACTGAGTATCATTACCCAAGACAAAACATCTGCTAAAGATTTATGCTGAGATATCAGTAGATTTTTCTTTCACTTTAAAATGCCTGTTTCTTACTCAGTTAGCTTATAAAAACAATTTTCTCTTGATAATAAAGTTTTGTGTGCAATATTCATGAGTCATAAAATAATTTTAGTAGAAATATCTAAGTGAAAATGTTTATCACATGCAGTTTTTAGATTAACTTGAAGTATGTTTTAATTAAGAAATTAAAATTCAGGACAATAATTAAATAGAAACTCTTTTCAAAAGAAGACAAAATAAAATATTTACCTGATATTTGACATTTTAAATGACTAGTTTTAGCCTTTATGTACACAGTATTTTCAAGAAAACTCTACATATTCTGTGATTCAGTAGCTCTCTCTAGCCTGTAAAGATGGATTTTATTAAAAACTTTGTTACATAGGTATGATTTAATAATCCACTGGCTGTGGATGATTCGTGTCATCTCTGTCACAGAATACTTAGGTGGTTACTTCATCAGTCATAAGTCTCTATAAGCAATGTTATTTTTGTCCAACTTTTAAGGAGGCTTTCTGGTCTATTTCACTCCCTTTGAGCTTACAGACATGCTTAGCTTTCCCTGTAGTCCTGGAGCTAATTTTTCTACAGGTGAATCAGGCTTAGAGAAGAAAGAGGTACATGTGGGAGTGACTGCTGTGTTTGGCCACTAAGCATTGCAGGGCACACAGAATGTGGCAGAATAAGAAGTTTTAGGTGCTTACAAGGGTGCCAGCTTTCTGAAACTCTGTGGCTGTGTCAGGCAAACCAAAAGGTGCTTCAACTGCAGGCACTAGGGAATGCAGAGGCATCGACAACATTAAAGGTTCCAGACTGCAGACACCCAAAAGTGGTGAAAAGCTCTGAATTGGAAAACTTTTAGGTCTAATCTTCCAGGAAGGCTGTATCTTTTCTATTCTCTCTTCTATGCTTGTACACAATGTGGTGAACAAGGGTGTGTGTTTTTTAGCTATTTGTCGTATCAGTCTGTTTCATGCTGCTAATATAGACATACCTGAGGCTGGGAAGAGGAAGAGGTTTATTTAGACTAATAATTTCACATAGCTAGTATGTCTCAAAATCATGTCAGTCGGTGAAAGACACTTTTTACATGATGTCACCAAGAGAAAATTAGGAAAAAGCAAAGTGGGGCCTTCCGATAAACCATCAGATCTTATGAGACTTATTCACTATGATGAGACTAGCATGAAAAAAAAAAAATGTACAGCTGCTGGACCACAGAATTCATATGATGAACAGCACCAGCATTTTTCAGTCTCACACATTTTTTCTGGTGGGTAAGATCTAACAGGGAGTAGATGATTTTACTCAAGAGACCTACACAAGCTGAGAAAAAAAGAAGAAATAATACTTGTGTCATGAAAATAACAATTCTGTCCACCGTTCTCTCCATTAAACTGACAGATTAAAGTTAACAACAACTCATTTGTTAAAAGTTACTTTGAAATAATACTTTAAATTTTCATGTTAACATGAACAATTATACATATCCTTAGCTACAGACTTCTTAAGCCCATATTTTACCAGTGTTTTACATGTGACAGTTTTCTTGGATAGAGTCATACATGATGGTATAATATAAAATTTTCATAAGTGAAACAGACAAATTTAATCATTATAAGTTTATTTTTCAAAAAAAAATTCTACTTGAAATAAGTGTATTCAATTTGCTGTGGTCAGAATTTTATTTAAATAAAACTTTGCAATTATTTTTAATTTTAATTGACCATGTAAGTTTAAATCATTGTTCTGACACATACAACGATAGCCTTCACAGAAATACACTTCCTTTCACTGTAAACAACAATAACTGTTCGACCTATATTCACAGTTTTACTGTGAAATAAGGTCAATAGAATTGTGTATTTGCAATCACTTTAAAAACTATAAATCCCTCTCCACCTGTGTAAATTGAAGGAAAATTAAGCATTAATCCATATTAGGAGCAGCTTAAATAAATTGTATGATGTTCAACTGCAAATTATGTAATTACAGAAAATAATTGTATTAAACAGACCTTTCTGTACAGACAGGTTACTAACGCAAATCAAGGTTAACAATACTGTATATTGCATATTCTCATTTGTGTAAAAAATTATTAGATGTATATCAAAGTACATATGCAGAATTGTTCTCTGGACCAGAAATATAAAATTAGTCGAAGCTTTTTATAATTTAGAACATATTCTCTTTTATATTTAAAATACAATCGCTAAATAAATTAACTTTAGCAAAACAAATTTCACAGTATACTCTTCTCTCTGGATAAAACATACAGGACAAATACAGATCTAACTTTCTAAGATATGAGTTTAGATAGAAACTCCTACTACATGATGAAAAATACCCTCACACCGAGAAAGACATGAGCAAAGATAATTTCAAATTTACTAATTAAAGATTTATACTGAATCCTATTGTTAATTTTATTTCTAATTATTGGTTTTCATTTGAAATAATTTTTTTGTTACAAATTTCTTATTTTTTCTTCCACATCATCACATCTGAGTTTCAGTTTTTTCAAAGATCTGAACATAGCTATCCACTTTCTTGGACTTAAATAAGCATTTGAGTCCAACTTAATAAAATGTACTCAAGCCCAAGTGCAGTGGAATGTCTGTAATCCCAGGACTTTGGGGCACTGATGCAGGTACATCACCTAAGGTTATTAATTCAACATCAACTGGCCAACATGATGAAACTCTGACTCTACTAAAAATACCAAACCTCACCGAGTGTGTTGATGGGTGCCTGTAAACCCGACTACTAGGAAGACTGAGGCAAGGGAACCACTTGAAGGTACAGATTGCATTGAGATTGAGCTTGGATTACACCAGTAAACTCCAGCCTGGGTGACAGAGTGAGACTCTGTCTTAAAAGAAAAAAAAAAAAAAAAAAAAAAAGAAGAAGAAGAAGAAGAGAGAAAGAGAGAGAGAGAGATTTTAAAAAGTCACTCAAATGTTATCTTTCTACTTTCTGATCTTCAAAAGAATACCCTTAGGATTAAAATAAAATTACAAACAACTTGAATGTTTGGGGTTTAAATATATATTCAATAAATACATTTTGAACATAAAATTTTTTTATCATTAAATTTGGCCTTGTTACTCTAAAGTTGTGGCTTTATTCCACATTTAATTAAATAAAACTTACTATGGAAAGTTAGTAAAACCAACAAACAGGAACATTTAAAAGACATAACTATTTATTCTCTTAATTAATGCCCTCTATCTAAAATGATTTTAATTATGTACCTGACTTTTTCAAAATGTTAAACTTGTTGACTATATAAAATTTCAATTAAACTATTATTAATTAGCAAATACAGATTTATAATGTTAATACTCAATAGTTATTGCTGTGTCTATGTAGTATGTTTCAGTCACTCTACAATCTGAGATTTCTTACACAGCCAATAGTTAATGCTATAAGTAGTTCAAAACCAGGATTGAATGTAGCAGCTAAGTTTCAGAACTACAGACTCAAAGAGCCTGCTCAGGTGGTAGTTCTTCACTTTTCATGTATTGCAGGCCAATTTGAATGCAGAAAAAAATAAGATGATTAAATTTTAGTAAGCTAAAAACTGTCATCCCTTAATATTAGTAGAAACCATGGGTCAGATAAACACATTCAAAGAAAATAGGCATGTTAATAGATATCAAGTAAACTTAAAATATACTTTTTAAGTTTATTTGACAAAATGAAATATTTCATTATAGTTTGAGACATTTGAATTTACTTACAAAAGAAAAAGCCTCAGTATAATCAACGTGTTGTGAGTTTCCCAGATTAGATATTTAAGTAAATTTTAGAAGCCGATAATTTTATATGTGAAAATGCTATTTTAAATAAATTGATTTTAATTACATTTAAATGGAAATAAATTTATTTTCATAAAAGTAGAATCCATTAAAATTATATATTTTTGAGACATGAGACATTAAATAAATGTCAAGATATTTGATATAAAATAAAGATTTGCACAATAATTTTCTTATTTATAAGTTCAATCAAGTGACATGGCTCATTCCTGTTATTCCAAATTTTAGCAGGCCAATGAGTGTATCACCATAGGCCAGAAGTTAAAGACCATCTTGGCAAATATGGTGAAACCCTGTGTTTACTAAAAATACAAATAATTGGCTGAGAGAAGTGGCTTACACCTATAATTCCTGCAGTTTAGAGGACAAAGTGGGTAGATTACAAGATCAGGATACCTAGACCATCCTGAGCAGCTCAGTGTAACCTCTTCTCACCACATACACACATACAAAAGTCAGGTGTGGTGACATATACATGTAGTCATAGCTACTTGGGAAGCTGAGGCAGGAGAATTGCTTGAAACCAGAAGGTGAAGATTACTGTCAGCCGAGATCATGCCACTGCACTCTAGCCTGAACTAAAGAGTGAGACTCAATTTTTAAAAAAATGCAAATAATTAGCCAGATGTGGAGGTGCAGACATGTAATTTCACCTAATCAGAAGAATAAAGATGAAGAGTCACTTGAATTTGAAAGACAAAAGATTGGATAGCACTAGAATTTCACCACTCTACTTGAGCCTGAAAAACATTGTGACAATCTATCAAAGCAAAAATAGAAAAAAAAAAAAAAAAAAAAAAAAAAGAAAGAAAGAAAAAAATGAAATTCAATTAAGTAAAAACTGATATTTACTACTTACTGACTATTTGAACCCTTTTATCCCAACTCTGATTTGCAATTACTTTACAAAATTTCTTAAAGTGAGTCATAGATTTTATAGTTACTGTCAATGCTTCAGATACTACAACTATTCCTATACACCAATATCAGAATAATAGAGAGCCAAATTATGATTAAGCTACATTCACAATTACCACAAAAAGAATGAAATATCTAGGAATACAACTAATAAAGGAAGCAAAAGACCTCTTCTGGGGAACTAAAAACCACTGCTCAAAGAAATAAGAAAGGACAAAAACATGGAAAAGCATTCCATGCTTTGGTTAGGCAGAAAATTGTGAAAATGGCCTTACTCCCCAAAGTAATTTACTGATTCAATGCTATCCACATCATCTATCCACAAGACCATTGACTGTCTTCAGACAATTGAAAACAACAACAATGACAACAACAACAACAAAAACACTTTACACTTTATATGGAACTAAAAGACTACTGGCATAGTTAAGAAAATTCTAAGCAAAAGGAATAAAACTGGAGGCATCACGCTACCAGACTTCAAACTATACTACAAGACTACAAAAATCAAAACAGCATGGTACTGGTACCAAAACAGAAATACAGACCAAAGGGGAAAAAAAAATCAGAAGTCTCCACAGAAATGCCACACATCTACAATCATCTGATCTTTGATAAATCTGACAAAAACAGGCAATGGGGAAAATATTCCCTGTTCAAAAAATGGTTTGGAAAAACTGGCTAGCCATGTACAGAAAGCACAAACTGAACCCCTTCTGGAAATGAAAACCTTTGTGCTAAAATTAACTCCACATGGATTAAAGATTTAAACATAAGAACTAACACTATAAAAATCCTAGAAGGAAACCTAGGCAAAACCATTCAGGACATAGGCATAGGTGTGAAAAACAAAACAGAACATGATTAGAGTGAACTGGTTACCAACAGAATGGGAAAAAAAAAAAAAATTGCAACCCACCTATTTGACAAAGGGTTAATATGCAGAATCTACAAAGAACTAAAGAAGATTCATGAGTAAAACAAAACAAAACAAAACAAAATCAAAAATTGGGCAAAGAATATGAACAAACTTTTTCAAATTTTTATGTTTATTATGTGACTAATAAATATTATTATTTTTTTAATTTACTGATAAGTGTAAGATTTCAGGAAGGAATCCCATTTCTGCTTTCTGCACAGGTCTAGCCAGTTTTTCCAACATCATTTATTAAACAGCAAATTCTTTCCTCATTGCTTGTTTTTATCAGTTTTGTCAAAGATTAGATGATTGTAGATGTGTGGAATTGCCTCCAAGGCCTCTGATCTGTTCCATTGGTCTACATCTCTGTTTTGGTACCAAAATCATGCTGGTTTTATTTTTGATAGTCTTGCAGTATAGTTTGAAGTTAGGTAGCATGATGCCTCCAACTTTGTTTATTTTGCTTAGAATTGTCTTGGCTATGCTGGATCTCTTTCAGTTCTATTTGAAGTTTAAGTTTATCGTTTTCCTTAGTTCTGTGAAGAGTAATCTTTGGTAGCTTAATAGAGATTGCATTGAACCTATAAATTACTTTGAGCAGTATGACAAGTTTCACAATTTTGATTCTTTCTAACCATGATCAGAGTGTTTCTCCATCTGTTTGTGTCCTCCCTTATTTACTTGAGCAGTGATTTATAGTTCTTTTTAAACAGGTTTTTTACATCGTTTGTTAACTGTGTTCTTAGTTATTTTATTCTCTTTGTAGCAATTGTGAATGGGAGTTCACTCTTAATTGGCTCTCTGTTTGTCTGTTATTTGCATATGGAAATGCTTGTGATTTCTGCACACTGATTTTGTATCCCGAGACTCTGCTGAGGTTACTTATCAGCATAAGGAGTTTTTGGGTTGAGACAGTGGGTTCTCCTAAATATGCAATCATGTTGCCTGGAGTAAAGACAATTTAACTTCCTCCTTCCTAATTGAATACCTTTTATTTCATTTTCTTGCCTGATTGCTTTGGCTAGAACTTCCAATATTATATTGAATAGGAGTGATTGAGAGGGCATCCTTGTCTAGTGCTAGATTTCAAAGGGAATTCTTCTAGTCTTTGCTCATTCCTGTATGATACAGAACTTCTATACAGACAAAGAATAATCAGTAGAGTGAACTGACAATACACAGAATGGAAAAAATATTTGCAATCTACCCATCTGACAAAAGGCTAACATCCAGAATCTATAAAGAACTAAAAGAGATATACAAGAAAAAGCAAGCAAATCCATTCAACAGTGGGCAAATAATATGATAAAACACTTTTCAAAATAGGTAGCAAACATTTAAGTTTTGAGGAGCAAAGGATACAGTTGACTCATAAAATTATCTTATCTAATAAGATAAAACAAACTTTTAAGTTGGAGATGGAATAGGTCAGAAAACTAGAAGAGCAAAGAGTTTGAAGAAAATCCGGTCTCCTGTAAAATTTCCATGAACCTTTAACTTCAAGGGGTTTCATATTTCTTTATAACTTTCTAGAAGAGTAAATTTAAAATTACTTTCTCTCTCAAGATACAAACATATTTTGTTTTAATCATGGGAAAAGGTCACTATGACACCAGTGGGGAGACCAGAAGTGCTTCTCAACATCCTACAGTGCAAAATAAAGCTTCTCACAATAAGTTATCTTAGAACAAAGTGTCAAAAGCCAGGGTTCAGATGTCTTGCTCTATAGGTAAGCTTCATATTCTACTAGAGTAATGCTAATCTGAAGCCCAAAGCCATATATTTCAGAAATATATTCACATAGAACTTACTATAACTAAGAGATGAGGTGGTTTAATGAAAAGCCAATCACTCAATTTTAATTTTTAAAAGTCTTCAAATATAATACTTTTCAGAAAATAGTAGAAATGTATCAAAATATAAGAAATTGTTTACCAGTATTCCAACTTTCAAAAGAGGTAAAGCATTTAAACAACATCAGCTATGCTTCTTTTATCTTAAGATACCTTGGGAATTAACTGGGTAGACATACATTTCTGCAGCCAGTGGTGCCTTTGCCCGAGTTTTGCTGGGGCTTGCCAAGCTTTTTCTATCCACTCTACCTGGTAGGCTGCACTTAACTTGCATTTAGCAGTGTGGATTCCACACCTGGCAAGAGTAAGAAGAGCAAACACTGGCAAAAGGTAAATGAGTGAATTTGGGCTCTGGCCACTACACACAGCCAGGCATAACAGCTATAAAACAGGCAGCTTAGTGCCAGCAGGTGTCCCAGCAGACTGAGAACTTGCAGCTTGATAGTGTGTATGGCTAGCAGCTTCCAAAATTGATACTGAAAAATGCAGTGATAACCAGAAGTTTAAAGATGTTTTAACTAAAAAGCCCTAAAGGGGATAACACAGCCTTGAGTTTGGGATTTTCTATGTCTATGCAATCTTAAAGACTACAACTCTCCTCCCTGTTACTCTTCTGTCTTTCCGTGTCCCACAATGTGGTGAGCAAAAGGCAGGTTTCAGGCCTGTTTGTGTTATGGTTTTTGCAGCCCCATCATTCAGAGAATCTCAAATTTATGTCCTGTATTTAGGAAGAATGAGGTACATAGGGAAGTGAAGAATGATAAAGGGAAAGAGAAGCTTTACTTGCTGACGGAACTAAGAGGATACACAGGCAGTGTGTCCTGATGAGTATTCAGCTCTCAGAAGCGAGAGAGTTCTAGAATGAGTAGTACTGCTTCACAGGCTGGTGTCCTGATGAATGTTTAGTGCCCAGCAGAGAGGAGACGCTGAAGTGGGTAGCTCATATTTCCAACTCATTAACTTATCAGGTATTCAGCTGTCCGTTGAATAGAGACCCTGAAGTGGGTAGATCCTTTCCATAGTTGGTGCTCCCAACATCTGCTCAGCTTTCATCACAGAGGAGACCTTCAAGTGGGTAGCTTCTCTCTGCAGCTGGTCATCTCATTGTCTTTCCAGCTCTCAACAAAAAACAGAGCCTGTGCTAGGTAGCTCTCTCTGCAGCTGGTACTTTCAACATTTCCTCAGTTCTCAGCAGAGAAGAGTCCCTGGTACTATGACATGTACACTTGTGTAGATAAGTCTGGAGATCCTATGTGCCTAATAGTAAAGAAAATGCATGCTCATTTGTTCTTGGGTGACTATAGAAGGTACTAAAGAAAGAACCATCATTTCTTATTCTGGCCCATTAATCCAGTCCCGAGACATCAGGCTATAACTGGATGAAGGTGGGGCTTCAGTGAAGATGTACATATGTCTGTCCAGGAGCCTATTTGCTTTCTGTTATTATTCAGGATACCCAGGTTATCTGCATCAAGTGATGCCTGCATGCCAGTATGGGGCTGCCTTCAGCATGCTCTTGGCTTCTCCCATGGTTCTTTCTCCCCAAAGTCTGAAGTGGGCTGAGGTGCCACGAGACAGGTTTGCCAGCAATGCTCAAAGCATGCACATATATGGCTGGACTGCAACAGTGCTCAGTCTTGGCTCAAAATTTGCTCTGAGATTAAACCAGGTGCTGGAAGCAGAGAGATGTAATGGAATGAGAGTATAGTATATATAATGTGGTGTGCCAATACACATGCATGCATGTGTGTTATGTATGCCTTCCAGCTGTAGCCAAGTTTAGCTCTTCCTCAAATCCCAAGACTTTATTTTTTTCTTGGAAACACAACCACAGAGGCTGCCTAGAATTTCATTTGCTGTATTAATGTTGTACAGAAATAGTAAAAATGTAATGTCAAAGAGAAGAAGGAAAATAAACCTTTTATAATCATAAATTTACAGACTTGACTTCACTTTAATTATCCCAACTTGAACAACCAAACTTTTCAGAAGCTTCTTAAAGTTTCTCTAATTCATAAAAACACAAATTGGGGTAGGAAATCTTCAAATCAAATATCAAAAATTCTATATTCAACTTTCCCTTTTTTTATTCTATCTTTTAAAGTTTAACTTCCTCATTGTTTTGCCTCCTTGCCCCTAGTTTCCGTAAACAACCTACTTTAACTTAATTCCTTGCTCTCTGCATGCCTCAGCTGAGAGTCTTAATATAAATCTATTGAATCCAGAGGTGTCTTTCCAACATTCTTCATACTAGAAACTCTGTCTATTAATTCTTTTGTTTGTTTGTTTTTATTTTTATTTTTATTTTGTTTATTTATTTTTTTAAGAGAAAATAAATGGCTGATTTCAATGGGGTGGGAATGAAGCAGGAGCTGCAAGAAACGAATCTCTCAAACAGAACTGTGAAAGTGACTTTTTATTTAGCCAGGAGATGTGGGTGGGGGGAGTGGCTACAGTCTCATTCCCTGAGCTCCTTGAGGAGTACTTCCTTTCTCTTAGTACATGTGGAAAAGTAAGAAGGAGAAAGGTTACAGGAGCTGAACAAAGGAAGCAAATTACTTGGTGGCAGATGGAACATTAAGGTGGAGGTTGGATTTGCAAACCTGGAGGACGTGAGCCAGCTCTGGGGTCTGACCAGTAGTGGAAACATTCTTTGCTACACTTTCAAGGCTTATAGAGAGCTTGGAAGCTAGAAACCAAAAACTGAGTGAGTTTTTCAGGCCTCGGGTCTTATTATGGTCTGATCAGTGGCATTCAGAAAACTGATTGAACCCGTATTCCAGTGCTTTTGTATTTTATTTATTTATCTTTTTACCCTGCCTTCTTATTCAGAGCGAAGAGGTTGAGGCCTGGAGGGAGGGAGATGGGGAGGGGGTGTCCCCTTGAAGAAAGTAGCAGAAATCTACCATACACTTTATTATTCAGATGCATTGAGGCACGCTCTATGTGAGTACAAAAAATAAGTTGGCTTAATCACCAAAACATGCATAAAGGCTATTGCCTGTTGATCCTAGACTTTACTTTCATTTTCCTCCTTGAATTTTAGACTATGCAGGAACACTTCTAAATGCTGAGGCCTTTTGTAATGTAGATATATTTATAACTATTTTCCAAATATAAACTGTAGAGTCATCGTGTGAGTCCCAAGGAGAAGGGGATGGGTGGGGCAGGCAGAAAGATGAAATCTGTGTGTATAAGATATTCAGTTAATGGATTTATAGGGAGAGAGTGCATATTGTTTCTTATAATGTTGGATGCACTTTTTTTCTATCTGAAAACCCAGAAACTGGGCTTATTTATTCCTGTAGTTATTTTATCATGTTTTCTTTTATACTCACCTACTGCTGTCAATTCTTTCTCTACCCTCCTCCAGTTTTTCCACTTTTTTCTTGCCACTTGTAATCTCTACCTCCATTCCTTCCTTTTCTCTTTAATTTGTTTTTGCCTTTTCATGAGAGTTTGGTAGCTATAACTTATTTTACTTGTTTATTTCTGCTTTTCTTAATTGAATTCACCTGTTTACTAGGTATTTGACAATTGTCTTCAAAAATGACATTGTTCATTTCTTAACGTTTTAATCCTAGTTGATATTATTTGAAAAATTACATTCTATGACACCTCTAAATAAGTAGTTATATCATCTACATGTGATTTCTATATTTTCTTACAGGCTTTTTTCTCATAGGTAGAAATAGATACTTCATTGTGTTCTCTGTTTACAAGAGTTCCCTTTATATCATACCACTTTATGTGACACATTGTCTCTTTTTTATGACATTGAATCTATGAATTCAGATGAGACTTTTTCCCATCTATTTGAGACTGAAGTCTCAAACTCGATCTCCTGACCTTGGGACCCACCAGATTTGGCCTCCCAAAGTGTTTAAATCACAGGCATGAATTACCATGCCTGTCCTCTCTCTACCTTTTTTGATATTAGTATAGCTATTCAAGGTGCCTTATGATAGGAATAGTAGTGCATATATTTATTTCATCTCTTTCCTAGTAATCTGTGTCTTTATTCCAAGTCTATGTTTCCAGTAGGCAATATATAACTGGATATAATTTTTTTTATTCCACTTATAAAGTCTACTTTTTAGTTGGGTTATGCAAGCTACTTACAGTTGCTATACTCACTGATGTAGTTTTTTGTTTGTACCATTTTTAAATTTTATTTCTTCCATTTGTTCTTATAGGTATAATTTTCAATTTCTCAAGTATTTTAAATTTATTTTATATTATTTGTTGGCTTGCTACCTGTAAATGTTATTTAAGATTTTGTTTAAAGATTAATAGTAGACACTCTAAACTTAACGTATCCTACCTTGAAAAGATATTACACTTCTCCTTGAGCAATATTAGAATATTAAAGTAACATTTATTTTTCTCTTGGCCTCTGTGCTACATGCACTTTTTAAAGTTATAGACCTACAATACTTCATTATTTCATTAATTAATTTTTAAAATATTTGATTAAAATAATACATTTAAGATTTATGCATATAATTGCCATTTTTTTCTGTCATTTTATAAAACCCACTGTATCTTAGTGGCCCCTATTATAGTAATTGAAATATTCTATTTGTATATACAATAATAATAAAATTTTTGAAGTTTTTATGTTGTTAGCTTGTGAAAAAGTAAAGAAAATACACAGTATGTCATGAAACTAAAGTCTAAGAGCATCCAAGAGCTATAGCATAGTTTGTTTGAACTGCAAGTCACATGCAATAACCTCACTGAAGTCCAAAAAAATTACAAAATTTTGTATAAATTGAATTTATACAAAATTGAAGCACTAGATTTCCCAGATACTGGGTTTCTACAGAGTTAGAATCTTATTCTCTCTCATTATTTTTGTCAGACAGTAATTTGAAATTCTAAGTTCTGAAGGAGAACATATCCGTGAAATTCTCTACTACTGTCTCTTATATTAGTATCTAGTATGAGAGAAAAATTAAGGTAAAAATATCTGCTATGTTTGTTTTTTACCTGCCAAATCTTGCTGAATATTAATATTTAGCACCTTAAAAAATTCTGAGCAGTTGTACCTATTCACTGTCAATATACATGAAAAGCCAATTTATTTTGTCTACAGTTGCTGTTGTTTTTAGATACTTAACCCCTATAGTCAACAATAATTCCTATAATTTAAATTTCTGATTTTAGAGATGCTTCAATAATCTGTTAGAATTATTTTAAGTATTTTTTCTATTGTTTTTTTTTTTTTTTTTTTTTTTTTTTTTTTTTTTTTTAGTTTTAGCTGTACTGTCATAAATGGAGTTTTCTAGAAGGGAGGTAAGTAAAGTTGCTTAAAAACTTTAACATACTTATTTTTTCTTTTTTTTTAAAGCTTAGGTCAATTCTATCATAGAAAATGACACAAGAACGGAAAATCAAACACTGCATGTCCTCACTCATAGGTGGGTGTTGAGCAATGAGAACACATGTACACGGGGAGGGGAGCATCACACACTGGGGTCTGTTGGGGGAAATAGGGGAGGGACAGCAGGGGTTGGGGAGTTGCGGAGAGATAGCATAGGGATAAATGCCAGATATAGGTGATGGGGAGGAAGGCAGCAAATTATACTGCCATGTGTGTACGTATGCAATAATCTTGCATGTCCTTCACATGTACCCTCAAACTAAAATGCAATTTAGAAAAAAAAAAAAAAAGAAATTACATTTTATGCTTAAATTGAGGGTTGAAAGATAAATCTGTGATTCAAGCATATAGACATCCATTAATCTCAATAGTTTAACTCAAGAATCAGATGAAAACAGAGTTCAAGGCTAACCTAACTCTAATAATTTTATATATTTCAATTAACTTGAAATATATGCCCATTATATATCTTATTTGTCTTAGTCATAATTGTTTTATTAGTAATGTTTGTGTTTTAGTTTAAAAATACAAAAATATTTTCTCATGAAAAGGGGGTATTCATCTCTTTTGCTTTCTCATCTATGATTTTTTATAGCATTTCAGTGGTAACATCCAATCTGTTTTTAAAAATGGATGCATTTTTTATCTTTCAGCAGAATTCTTTCCTGACTATTTCGTTTTTTCTTAGAAATCTTGCAAGTATTTTTTTTTTTTTTTTCTAAATAAGCATAGGTAGTGATTTAATGAAAGAATGTTCTCAGTATTATGTACTGGAGAGAACGATAAGCAGATGGTGGACTAGGAAGTGTCAGGCCTTCATTTCTTCACAGAGCCAGTGAATTAATAACAATATATGAACCACAGTACCTTTGTCAGAGCTCTAGAGCTAAGTCGAGAAGCTGTAGCACTCAAACCCAAGTTACCACTCCTTTAAATTCCCTAGGATTTTTTATTGCACATGTTAATAGTGTAGTTGCTTTTGGTTGTTGAGTAGTACCACATCGTATAAATTTATTACAGCTTGTTTGACCATTCACCGTTAAAGAACATAAGAAATGCTTTTGATTGAGTTGCCATATACGTTCATGTGCAGTTTTTTCCCCTAAGTTTTTATTCTTTAGGATAACTGCACTTAGTTGCAAGGTTGTGTGAGAACTGCATGCTAGTTTTGCAGTGACACTACCATTTTAATTGCCCCTCAGCAATGCATTAGTGGCCTGTTATTTCCACATCTACACCAGCATTTTGTGTTTTCACTACTTTTAAAATTGTAGATGAACTTATACAGCTAATAATATTTAATGGCTTATTCATTTATTTCCCATGTTTATATCCTCTTTGATAAAATGTCCTTGTGCTGTTTATCATTTTCTAATTGGTTTTTATCCAGTTACAGTAATTGAATCCAATGGTTCACAAATGTTTTCTTTAATCCACAGATTGGTATTGTAGTCTGTTCAAAAGGTGTTTCACATAAGAGTTTTTTTTTTTTTTAAATTTGATCTAATTTATCAGTATTACTTTTATGGCTTATACTTTTGAAATCAAATATGGTAACTCTTTGCTACCCCTAAAAGGCTTGAATTTTCTTTATGATTTCTTTTTCTAAAATATCTTATTAAAAGCATAATTTTACATTACATTCATATCCATGAGCCATTTTGAGTTAATTTCTCTAGGGTGAGATTTATGGTAAGACTGTTTTTTCTTAACCTATGAATGTTTATTTGCTCTAGCATCATTTGTTGAAAGGCAATTTTCTCGGCACTGATTTGTGTTTTGCAGCTTTGTGACATATCACTTGGTCATATCTACATGGTTGTGGCTCTGTTTCTGGGATTTTCCTTTTGCTCCCTTTTTCATATGAATTTATTTCTATGTCAATATCACACTGTCTTGATTACATTAGATGCGTATTAAGTCTTTGAAACGTTATTGATATTTTGCTTCCACTATATACTTTTTAACACAACTATCTGAGCTAGCCTAGTGGCAAAGTTTGTTTGTCTACAAAAATTCCTGCTGAAAACTTAACACAACATACTGAGTTTTCCCATCTATGTATTGTATTTCCTTTTATTTCTACTTTGATTTCTTTCACCAGTGTTTTGTATATTTCAGCATGGCATACAAATGCTTGCTTTTGTTTGTTTGTTTACTTTGTTATGTTGTACTTTACGTTCTGTAGGCACCTGTGCAGAATGTGTAAGTTTGTTACATAGGTATATATGTGCCATGGTGGTTTGCCCCACCCATCAACCCATCATCACATTGGGTATTTCTCCTAATGCCCTTTCTCTCCCACCCACCCACATCACCCCCAAAGAGTCACAGTGTCTGATATTTTATTGCCTGTGTCCATGTGTTCTGTTGTTCAACTCCCACTTTTTAGTGAAAAAAAAAAAATGTGTGTTTTTTTTTCCATTATATTATTAGTTTGTGGAGAATTATGGTTCCCAGTTCATTCACGTTCTTGCAAAGAATGTAAACTCATTTTTTACGGTTGCATAGTATTCTGTGGTGTATAGGTGCCACATTTTAAATTTTTAATCCGGGTTATCAGTGATGGGCATTTGGGTTTGTTTCAGGTCTTTGCTCTTGTTTTGTTTCAAGATATATCAAAGCGTTTTATATTCTTTGGAGCAGTTGTAAATGATACTGTTGCTAATTTGTTGTCCTGCTGACCTATGGTATGGGGAAATAGCAGAGTGCTGACTAGTTAGATTCACTTCTGTTCAATGTCTAGCAGGTTGAGTAGTGATAGATGCTTAACTCTGCACTGGAGTCCACAGACAGAATAGGTTAATGGGTTGATCAGACAAAATCACGAGTAATTACCCCTACTTAGCTCTGGTTCTTTAAATACTATTGTTTGATGGACTTGGTTGGTCAACTTGTAACTAGACTCTGCTAACACAGCTTAGAGAATAGGAATGTTGTCATCTGTTTCCTTCAAGTGATAGATAGAAGATTAGCTACCTATTCTGCCTTTACAAGGACTCAGAGCATCACTGACCTGAGATAAGCTTGTCTTTGTACATGGACCCACAGAAACAGCAGTTGGAGTTTTTTGTTGATGTTTGTCTCAAGCAGCTTTGTTATTGCCCCTAAAGAGGTCTCGTGTGGTTGTATGTGTTTCTGTCATCCTGTCTTGGTCCTTTGTCTGAGAAAAAACAGGTTTCACTTGAAGCTTTTTTTATCTGTGCCTATTGGAGATTCAGAATGAAAGCAACTACAATCCATCACCTGAGACATATGGAAGGCAATAAGTAAAACCAGTAAATTTACCATAGTATCATGCTTCAAGCCCTAGAGTCTGTTGACAAATGTCTTCCTCTTTCTATCTTTTAGAGTCTTTGTTTCTTTCTGCGTCTGCAGTGTTTCAGTTGTTAAGAGTAAAAACTGGTGTATTGCATTGGAACTGGAAGCTCTAGGAAGTCAAAAATTTAAAAAGTCTTTCAAAGTACCATGCAAATAAAATCCCATAAAGCAGAACATGGAAAGATATCATTACAGAAAATGATAGGATATAATTTGCCTATAATAAAGTGACTTTATAAAATAAATTTTTATAAAAATTGTATGTCAAGAAAAGTCTTTAGAATATGTGTAAAAGAGTTAATGATTTATGGCACATAAATAATATAATTGAATGAAGAAAGGAAATATCTGCCATACACTTGCAGGAAAAAAAGTAAAGTTGACAATTCTTTCAGAAAATATAAGTAAAAAATATGTTATTTTCAACTTCAAAAGGAATATAGTAATAATACCTTATTCACAGGTTTTATTTGTTAAATAACAAATGATTTAATAGAAATCAAGACTTATTTTAGATTCTCTGGGACAAAGCAAACAGTTGCAAAACCAACTCATAAAATCCAAAGATTCCAAGAGTAAGAATGATTATTTTCTAAAATATCAAACTGATTATCAAATAGAAAACCTCTCTAAGGTTAGAACACCAGTAATATTATTTGGAGGTTAAACTTGGTAGTTTATGGAAATAGTCTATTGAGGAGTAAAGCTGAATAATTTCCAGGCAAATGATCATGTCTGTATCCATTGGGGCTGGTCTCCCTACCTAAATAATTGGTGAAAGAAAGCCTTGTTCAGACATTTAGCTGTAATCTGAGAGTCAATACAGAAAACCATTGCACACAAGTAGTAGGATCTAACACAGAATGAGGTTTTTATTCAAAGGCATGAGGACAAATTTATATCTCAACCTCTATTGTGTGTGACATTCAAGACTGAGGTCAGATTTTTCATATTACCTACAAGATATAACTAAGAAGCAGAAACTGGCATGAAATACTATATTGAATTTAAGTTCTTAAAAACCTGGAAAGGTTAACATAAAGCTGCCCTCCTAATAATAATGTGGCCCTTAAAAACTTAAGACAGTTTTACCACCTCACAGATGTCATTGCCAATACATTGATGGATGTTACATACCCTAAGGAACAGCCCAAAAAAAAATGCTCTTAAGGGTCACACGCAAGGATAAAAAGTTGAATCCAAAAGAGTCTTCATAATAAGTAGGTTTAGGTGTTCTCTGAGATTAAAAACTGAAATCTAAAGACAAAAACAGGTGGGTAGAGGACAAAAATGAATCGTTTAAATAAAATATGCATCACTGAAAAATAAAGCACATACTAAAGGATCTCAGATGAATTTTTTTGTTTAGTTTTTATACAGGAGATTCAGTACAAATTATAGCTAGAATAAGTGATGTTCTAAGTAGATCTGAAAGTAAGCTTGCCAGATGTAGTGGAAAAATACGATAATATAATGTGATATTTTAATTTGAAATGTGTTGACAAATAACAAATAATTTATTTTTAGCATAGGCTATTCAATACAATATTGAGAATATAATTACACTAACATGTTATTTGTTGCCTATTTAAAATAAAAATATAACTGGAAATTCTACATTTTATCTGCTGACCATACATGAAAGAGAAGTTAATAAAAATTGACCTAGAGTAGAAAGCTTTTATATAAATTTACAGGACACACCAGAAGAAAAAAAATATATAAAATGGGCAACAAAAAGGTATGAAAATAATTGCTACACATAATATGATTCCATACAAGTTATCATTTAGTAAAAATGTTTTCCTACATATTTCAACATATTTTTAAAAACAAAAAAAATATAAAAATATGTTTTTCAATACATTTTTAAAAGCTTAATTTATTTTGAGATTTATACCTTTACACTTATTTTCCTAAACTACAAGAAAATAATTACAAAGCTATAAATCTCAAGAAGAGATATGCAAATGTTGTATGTTTTTCAAGGGGGTTGGTAATAGATTTTACATTTTTAGAGAAAGCATGTCAATAGTTAACTAACAAAAAGGTAGAAATTTGGAGATTGATTTCAAAGGCAATAATAAACTTGTAAGAAAACTAAATCAATACAACTAGAAGAAAAGATTGAGATGGGGGGAGAAACTTTTAGAAACAGACAGAAAGAGAAAAAAAGCCAGAGACAAAGAAATCTAGGGTAAATAAAAAGCTGCCTGATCAGATACTATTTATCTAGATTAGACAATAATTATATTAGATATAAGCTCTTTAAAGTTATGCATTAAAATATAAAATACTCTAACATTACATTGAGAAAATTATACCTGGGGAATAATCACAATGAAATTTTTTTTTTTTTTTTTTTTTTTGAGACAGAGTTTCTCTCTTTTTGCCCAGGCTGGAGTGCAATGGCGTGATCTCGGCTCACCACAACCTCCGCCTCCCGGGCTTAGGCAATTCTCCTGCCTCAGCCTCCTAAGTAGCTGGGATTACAGGCAGGCGCCACCATGCCCAGTTAGTTTTTTTGTATGTTTATTAGAGACGGGGTTTCACCATGTTGACCAGGATGGTCTGGATCTCTCGACCTCGTGATCCAGCCGCCTCGGCCTCCCAAAGTGCTGGGATTACAGGCTTGAGCCACTGCGCCCGGCCCTACAATGAAATATTAAAAACAAAGTTTTATAGAATATTAAGAAATAACTATCAGAAAAGATAAGCCACTGACATTTTATTAGACAAAAGAGAATTTTACAAAAAAAATGCAAGCAATATAGAGGGACAATAACAAATAGCAGAAGATGTGACAGACAAAATACAAAATATAAAAAATAAAAATAAAAATAGCATAACAGTCACAGATTTAAATACCTCAGTAGCATTGTCCCAAAATACATCTGAAGTAAATTTCATGGGTATTAACTGAGGTGAAAAATACCAATTATAGTGAGAGGTGTTTCATATATTCCTCAGCTAGACTAATCAGTATACAGACATTTAGTAATTAAGAGAAGTACTTTGCAGCCGGGCGCGGTGGCTCAAGCCTGTAATCCCAGCACTTTGGGAGGCTGAGGCGGGTGGATCACGAGGTCAAGAGATTGAGACCATCCTGGCCAACATGGTGAAACCCCGTCTCTACTAAAGATACAAAAAATTAGCTGGGCATGGTGGCGTGTGTCTGTAATCCCAGCTACTCGGGAGGCTGAGGCAAGAGAATTGCCTGAACCCAGGAGGCGGAGGTTGCGGTGAGCCGAGATCGAGCCATTGCACTCCAAACTGGGTAACAAGAGCGAAACTCCCTCTCAAAAAAAAAAAAAAAAAAAAAAAAAAGAGAGAGAGAGAAAAGTACTTTGCAATTAACAGTAACAAATCTTTTGATATATATGAGTGTTGCATGAGGCAAGTATTACTCTGATAACAAATCTAGAAAGAGATTGCTAAGAAGAAAGAATATTACAGACCAATATATCTTATGAATAGAAATCAAAATTCTCAAGGATATACTTGCAAATCAAATCCAGCAATATATTGCAAGGCACATATGTCATAACCCCCTAGGATTTAACTTAGTGTTCCAAGGTTAGCTTAACATTCAAGAATCAGTTGTGCAATAATGATAGAAATTAAAAAAAAAAAACAAAAACATATGATAATCTTAACAGATACGAAGAAGTATTTTATAAAACCAAACACACTTTTATGATTTAAGAAAACACTCAACAAAGTGGAAATGGAAAGACAATACCTCAGGGTAGTCATCATGGCTCATGCCTGTAATCTCAGCATTTGAGAGGCCCAGGTGTGTTGATCACCTGTAGTCCGGAGTTTGAGACCAGCCTGACAGACCTAAGAATCCCTGTCTCTGCAAAAAAGGCAATATTAGCTGGATGAGATGGGTGCCTGCCTGTAATCCCAGCTACTCTGGAGGCTGAGGCAGGAGAATAGCTTGAATCCAGGAGGTGAAGTTTTGGTGAGCCAAAATCATGCTATTGCACTCTGGCAAGGGCAACAAGAGTTAAACTTCATCTCAGAAACACACATACACACACACACACACACACACACACACACACACACCCCCCCCAAAAAAAAAAAAAAAAAAAGGAAAAGAAAAAGGAAGAAGAAAGGAAAGACCAAGAAAGAGAATTAGCTGTAAAGACAGAAAGGGAGGGAGGGAGAGAGGTTGGGAGGTTGGGAGAGAGAAAACAGAAAAGGGAGGGAGGGAGGGAAAGAGGAAAGGATAGCAGAAAATAGCCTGACAAAAGGCATCTATGAAAATCCCACATCTAACATGAAATAAATGAAAAAATGTAATATTCATAGATTGGATGACAATGCTCCACCATTGATCTAGAGCTTCAATTAAGTCTCTAGCAAAGCTGGGTGGGATTTACAAAAACTACCATGCCAGTTCTATTATTATTATGGAATTTTTTAGGAATCAGAATGACTAAAACAATACTTACACTTCCCATTTTAAAAATTATGACAAAGCCTCAATAGTTACACCAATGGAATAGAATTCAGAGGTCAGAAAGAAGCTTTCCCACTAATCATCAATTGATTTTCAACATTGGTGCCAAGATAAGTCATCAGAGATACTTTACTAAAAAGAAAAAACATGGTGCCCCTTAGGTCTAGAGCTACTTTATTAGACTTGAATTCATTTGTATGTCTTTTGATTCTTAAAAAAACAAAAACATTCCATTAGAAGAACCAGGTTTTTTGCTCAGACTTTGTGGATCAGACTGTACACTCAACACACTCTAATATAATCTACTTAAGATATACAAAATATGCTTATTTTAAAAAATTATTCTCTGAATTTTTTTCTGAAGTTGTCTCAACTGATTTGCTAACCTTGCTTCCTTTCATCTGCATCGTATAATAGAATGTATGTTACATTTTTATGAATGGCAGGTGTTCACTATAATCTGTATTGACTGTTAAAAAGTTTCTTCTTCATGATGCAAATAGTTTCTTACATACATGGAAGGACAGCACATTTGGAGAAACAGTCAAAATCTCAAGAAATGGAGCTGAGATACTTGGATATTCACAAGAAGTTGACACCTGTCTCATAATTACATCACTGTTATCTCAAAATACATTATAAACATACATTCAGAAGCTAAACATTATAAAATCAGATCTTTAGAACAACATGTAGATGTATGTAACTTTAGATTAGGCAATGATTTCTTTGATATGTAACAAAAACACAGTAAGACCAGCTAAAATTGAACTTCAACAAAACTAAACGTCTGTGCTTCAAAGAAATTATGAAGGAAGTTAAAAGACAAAAGACATTATGGGAGAAAAATATTGATACATCATAGAGCTAAGGATAAGAAAAGATAATTAGCTTTCAGAAAAGATAAAAATCAAATCACAATGAAATACTAATTTATATTGATTAGAATGGACTGCAATCAGAAATAAATAACCAATGTTGACAAATGTATGGAAAATTTAGACCCTCATCCCATTACTTGTTGGGAAATAAAAGGAGAAATTTTTTTTGAGAAAACAGTCTGGTGCTTGGGCCAGGCAGGCTCACAACTGTAATCCCAGCACTTTGGAAGCCAATGTAGGCAGATCACAAGGTCAAGAGATCAAGACCATGTTGATGAATCAAAAATAAAATGAGATTAAGAAAACATTCTTAAAAGAGAGCACACGAATAAAATACTTAGGAGTAAATTTAACAAATGTGCCAAAGTTATAATCTAATAACTCTAAAATACTGTGGAAATAAATTGAAGAACACTGAAATCAATGAAAATATATCTAATATTCATGAATTGAAGAAAACTCCTCCACATTGGAACTACAGCTTCAGGTAAGTCTCTAGTAATTCCAGGTGAATCTTTATTAAACCTTGTCTCTACTGAAAGCATACGAATTATCTAAATGTGATGAGGGCATGTAGTCCCAGCTATTGAGGAAGCTGAGACAGGAGACTTGTTTGAATCCAGTAGGCGGAGGTTGCAGTGAGCCTAGATCATGCCATTGCACTCCAGCTAGGTGATAGAGTGAGACTACTAAAAAGGAAGAAAGGACAGTAAGAAAGTAGGAAGAAAGAGATAAAAAGAAAGAAAGAAAAAAGAAGGAAAGAAGGAAAGAAAGAAGGAAAGAAGGAAAGAAAGAAAGAAAGAAAGAAAGAAAGAAAGAAAGAAAGAAAGAGGAAGAAAGGCAAGAGAGGAAGCAAGAAAGTAAGGAAAAAGGAAGGAAGAAAGGAAGGAAGGAAGGGAGGAAGGGAGGGAAGAAGGAAGGAAGGAAGGAAGGAAGGAAGAAAAGGAAACAGAAAAGTAGAAAAGAAAAAAAAGAAAAGAAAGAAAGAGAAAGATAGAAAGAAGGAAAGAAAAGAAAACAAAAGAAAAAAGAAAAAGAAAGGAAGAAAGAAAAGAAAAGAAAGAAAGAAAAAGAAAGGAAGGAAGAAAGAAAGGAAGGAAGGAAGGAAGAAAGAAAGAGAAAGAAAGAAAGAAAAGAAAAGAAAGAAAGAAAGAAAGAGGAAGACTGGAGATATAAGTTTGGAACTCATAGTACCATTCATAAATGCATCGTACAGAAAGAGATAACCAGGAGGTTGAGATTAAATACATCAGGAATAATTAAAGTAAGAGACAGACTAAGAAACAATGGTTATATTTAACCAAGTGAAATGGTCTTTTCTATGACTGCATAGTATTCCATGATGTATATGTGCCACATTTTCTTTATCTAGTTCTTAATGATGGGGATTTGCTAATAGTGCCCCAATAAACATACGTGTGCATGCATATTTATAATAGAATTATTTATAATCTATTGAGTATATACCTAGTAATGGCATTGCTTGGTCAAATACTATCTTTTTCTAACTCTATGAGGAATTGCCACACTGTCTTCCACAAGGGTTGAATTAATTTACAATGACACTAACAGTGTAAAAGTGTTCCTATTTCTCCACATCCTCTCCAATGTCTGTTGAGTCCTCATTTTTTTAATGACCACCATTCTAACTGGCATGAGAAGGTATCCCAATGTGGTTTTTATTTGCATTACTCTAACGACCAGTGTTGATGAGCATTTTTTTAATATGTTTGTTTGGTACATAAACGAGTTCTTTTGAGAAGTGTCTGTTCATATCCTTTGCCAAATTTTTGAACGGGTTCTTTGTTTTTCCTTGTAATTTTTAAAAATATTCTCCATAGATTCTGGATATTAGCCCTTTGCCTTATGGGTAGATTGAATTTTTTCCCCAAACAATGACAACTAATTTAAAAAGAAACTATTATATTTGGCACAAAATAAGCTGATGATGTTAAATAGAATAGTTTGTGTGGACTGTTTTAGATGAAAATCTCACTGGTTAAGTGGAAATTTAAATTAGAGCATATAGTGAATGGTAAAAATGTTTCACAGTTGTTTAACATTTTACACTTAGCAATGAGGATGTCATGGATTGCCTTGTGAGAAAGGACTGTGAGTTCACTCTTGTGAGATAAATAGAATATATATATATATATATATATATATATATATATATATATATATGCTAGAATTTGGACATCCTGAGATAATCAGATATTTTATGATTCTAGAAATTCATATATTCTAGGATTCTCAAATTCGGACCATTTTAGGATTCTAGAATGCATGTATTCTAGGATACTATAATTCAGATATTTTAGGATTCTAAAATTCATACCTTCTAGGATTATAGAATTAAGACCTTTTTAGGATTATAGAATTCATACATTTTAGGATTCTAGAATTCAGGCCTTTTTAGGACTCTAGAATTCATGCAGTCTAGGATTCTAGAATTCAGACATTTTATGGCTCTAGAATTCAGACATACTACAATTCTGGATTTCAGACATGCTTGGATTCTAGAATTCAGACTTTCAACAATTCTAGAATCACAGATTTAAAATTTATAAAATTCAAACATTTTATGATTCTACCATTCTAGATTTTAAACATCCTAAGATACTAGAATTCAAATATTTTTGAATCTAGAATTCATACATTCTAGGTTTCTAGAATTCAGACCTTATTTTTTAGGATTCTAGAATGCATATATTCTAGTATTGTAGAATTTATATATTTTAGGATTCTAGAATTCATCTATTCTAGGATTCTAGAATTCAGACATTTTGAGGATTCTAAGATGCTGGAATCTAGACCTTTTTAAGATTCTGGAATTCATACACTCTAAATTTCCAGAATTCATATATTCTATATTACTAGAATTCAGATGTTTTATGGTTCTAGAATTCAGACATACTACGCTTTTTGAATTCAGACATGTTTGGATTCTAGAATTCAGAATTTTTAAAATTCTAGAATTCATGCATATTAAAATTCTAAAATTAAGACATTTTATGATTCTACAATTCTAGAATTTAAACATCGTACAATACTAGATTTCAGACATTTTATTATTCTAGAATTCATACATTCTTGGATTTTAGAATACAGATCCTCTTAAGATTCTACAATTCATACATTTTAGGATTCTAAATTTCAGACATTCGATCATCCTTGCATTCATACACCCTATGATTCTAAAGTTCATACATTCTAGGATTCTTTAATTCATACTATTTTATGATTCCAGAATTTACACATTTTAAAATTCTAAAATTCAGACATTTTATGATTCTACAATTCTAGAATTTATACATCCTAAGATACCAGAATTCAGACATTTTATGAATGTAAAATTTATACATTCTAGATTTCTAGAATTGAGACATTTTATGATTCTACAATTCTAGAATTTAAACATCCTTGCGCACTAGAATTCAGACATTTTATAATTCTAGATTTCTTACATTATAGAAATATAGAATTCAGAATTTTTTTAAGATTCTAGAATTCATACATTTTAGGATTCTAAAATTCAGAAATGTTATCATTCTTGCATTCATACACCTATGATTCTAAAGTTCATACATTCTAGGATTCTACAATTCATGCTATTTTGATTCCAGAATTCAAACATTCTAGGATTTTAGAATTCAGACAATATATGGTTCTACAATTAGATAATTTTGACATTCATAGATTATAGAATTCTATTATTTTTATGATTATAGAATTCATACATTCTAGGCATGCAGAATTCAGACATATTCTGAGTCTACAATTCTAGAATTTGGACAATCTCATATACTAGAATTTCAACATTTTATGATTCTAGAATTCATACATTCTCAGATTCTGAAATTTCGACCTTTTTAAGATTCTAGAATTCATACGTTCTAAAATTCTAGAATTCATACATTCTAGGATTGTAGAATTCAGACATTTTATGGTTCCAGAATTCAGACTTACTACAATTCTGGAATTCAGAGATACGTGGATTCTATAATTCAGATTTTCTACACTTCTAGAATTCACACATGTTAAAATTTTAAAATTCAGATGTTTTATGATGTTACAGCTTTAAAATGTAAGCATTCTAAAATCATAGAATTCAGACATTTTATGGTTTTGAATTCATACATTCTAGGACTATAAAATTCTGATCTTTTTACGATTCTAGAATTCATTCATTTTAGGATTTTAAAATTCAGACATTCTATCATTCTTACATTCATACACCTTATGATTCTAAAGTTCATACATTCTAGAATTCTAGAATTCATACTTTTTAATGATTCCAGAATTCAAACTTCCAAGGATTCTATAATTCAGACATTTTATGATGCTAGAATTCAGACATTCTATAGTTCTAGCATTGATTCATTGTGGGATTCTAGAATTCAGAATTTCTACAGTTCTAGAATTCACACATTTTAGGATTCAAAAATTCAAATATTTTATGATTCTACCAATCTAGAATTTGTACTACCAATCTAGAATTTATACATCCTCAGATACTAGAAATCAGACATTTTATGATTCTAGAATTCACAAATTCTAAGATTATAGAATTCAGACCTTTTTAACATTACAGAATTCATACGTTTTTAATTCTACAATTCAGACATTCTATCATCCTTGCATTCATACTCCTTATGATTCTAAAGTTCATACATTCTAGGATTCTAAAATTCACACTATATTATGATTCCAGAATTCAAACATTCCAGGATTCTAGAATTCAGATATTTTATGATTCTACAGTTCTAAAATTTGGACCTTCTCAGATTCTAGAATCTAAACATTTTATTATTCCAGAAGTCATATATTCTAGGGTTATGGAATTCAGAACTTTTTAAGATTATAGAATTCATACATTTTGGATTCGGCAGTGCAGATATTCTATCATTCTTGCATTCATATGCCTTATGATTTTAAAGTTTATATATTCAGGATTCTAGAATTCATACTATTTTATCATTCCAGAATCCAAACTTTCTAGGATTCTGGAATTCAGACATTTTATGATTCTACAGTTCTAGAATTTGAATATTCTGAGATTCTAGAATTTAAATATTTTATGACTCTAGAATTCACACATTCTAGGGTTGTAGAATTCAGACTTTTTTTGATTCTAGAATTTATACATTCGAAGATTCTGGAATTTAGACCTATTTAAGACTCTAGAATTCATACACTCCAAATTTCTAGAATTTATACATTATAGGATTCTAGAATTCAGACCTTTTATAGTTCTAGAATTCAGACATAATAGAATTCTGGAATTCAGACATACTTAGAATCTAGAATTCAGAATTTCTACAATTCTAGGATTCACACATGTTAAAATTCTAAAGTTCAGATACTTTATGATTCTCCAGTTCTAGAATTTAAACATCCTAAGAAATAGAATTCAGACATTTTATGATTTTTGAATTTATATATTATTGGATTATAGAATTGAGAACTTTTTTAGATTCTGGAATTCATACATTTTAGGATTCTAAAATTCAGACATTCTATCATTCTTGTATTCATACACCTTATGATTCTAAAGTTTATACATTCTAGGATTCTAGAATTTATATTATTTTATGATTCCAGAATTAAAACACTCTAGGATTCTAGAATTCAGACATTTTATGATGCTATAATTCAGACATCCTAAAGTTCTAGAATTGATTCATTGTGGGATTCTAGAATTCAGAATTTCTACAACCCTTGAATTCACACATTTTAGGATTCTAAAATTCAAACATTTTTTGATTCTACCAATTTAGAATTATACATCCTCAGATACTAGAAATCAGATATTTTATGATTCTAGAAACTCATATATTCTAAAATTCTCAATTTCAGACCTTATTTAAAATTCTAGAATGCATATATTCTAAAATTCTAGAATTCATATATTATAGGATTATAGGATTCATTCATTAGAATTTTAGAATTCAGACCTTTTGAGAACTCTAGATTTCATACATTTTAGGATTCTAGATTGCAGTCCTTTTCAGGATTCTAGAATTCATACATTCTCAAATTCTACAATTTAGACCTTTTGATGATTTTGGAATTCATGCATTTTAGGATTCTAGAATTCATACCTTTTACATTCTGGAATTTAAATCTTTTAAAGATTCTAGAATTGATACACTCTGCATTTCTAGAGCTGATATATTCTAGGATTCTATAATTCAGACATTCTATGGTTCTAGTATTCAGACATTCTAAAATTCTGGAATACAGACTTGCTTGAATTCTAGAATTCAGAATTTCTACAATTCTAGAATTCACATATTATAAAATTCTAAAATTCAGACATTTTTTGATTCTACAATTCTAGAATGTAAACATCCTAAGATACTGGAATTCAGACATTTTATTATTCTAGAATTCATACATTCTTAGATTCTAGTATTAAGATCTTTTTAAGATTCCAGAATTCTTACATTTTAGGATTTTACAATTCAGACATTCTATCATTCTTGCATTCATACACCTTATAACTCTAATGTTCAAACATTCTAAGATTTTAGAATTTATACTATTTTATGATTCCAGAATTCAAACATTTTAGGATTCTAGAATTCAGATCTTTTATAATTCTAGAATTCAGACATTCTAACATTCTAGAATTTAGATCTTGCGGGGTTTGAGAATTCAGAATTCAGACTTTTTACAATTCTAGAATTCACACATATCAGGATTCTAAAATTCAAACATTTTATCACTCAACAATTCTAGAATTTGGACATCCTCAGATACTAGAAATCAAATATTTTATAATTCTGAAATTCGTACTTTCTAGGATTCCAAAATTCAGACTTTTTTTTTTTTTTTTTTGGATTCTATAATGCATATGTCCTAGGATTCTAGAATTCATATATTTTAGAATTCTAGAATTCATAAATTTTAGGATTCTAGAATTCAGAACATTTTAGGATTCAAGAGTTCATATATTCTAAGATTCTGAAATTTAGACCTTTGCAAGGTCTTAGAATTCATATACTCTAAAATTCTAGAATTTATACATTCTAGGATTCTAGAATTCAGTCATTTTATGGTTCTAGAATTCAGACATAGTACAATTCTGGAATTCCGAAAAGTGTAGATTCTAGAATTCCCACGTTCTACAATTCAAGAATACACACACTGTAAACATTCTAAAATTCAGACATTTTATAATTCTACAATTCTAGAATTTAAACACCCAATTCAGACATTTTATGATTCTAGAATTCATACATTCTAAGATTCTGGAATGTAGACCTTTTTAAGATTCTAGAATACATACACTGTAAAATACTAGAATTCATGCATTCTAGGTTTCTAGAATTGAGACATTTTGTGGTTCTAGAATTCAAATATACTACAATTCTGAAATTCAGACAAACTTGGATTCTAGAATTTAGAATTTCTACGATCCTAAAATTTACACATTTTAAAATTCTAAATTCTGATATTTTATGATTCCACATTTCTAGAATTTAAACATTCTATGACACTAGAATTCAGACATTTTATGGTTCCAGTATCTTATAATCCTAGAATATATGCACTCAGGAATCCAGAAAAAGGTCTTAATTCGAGAATCCTAGAATGTACGAATTTCTAGAATCACAAAATGTCTGATTTCTAGTATTTGAGGATGTTTAAATTCAAATATTTTATGTTCTACACTTCTAGAATTTAACCATCCTGAAATACTAGAAGTCAGACATTTTGTGATTCTAGAAATTCATACATTCTAGGATTCTCGAATTAAGACCTTTTTCTGGATTCCAGAATGCATATGTTCTAGGATTCTAGAAGTAATATATTTTGGGATTTTATAATTCATACATTCTATAATTCCAGAATTCCGATTTTTTTTTAATTGTAGAATTCATGTGCCTTAGGATTATGGAATTCAGGCTGTTTTAGGATGCTACAATACATACATTCTAAGATACTGGAATTCTAGAACCCATACACTCTAAAATTGTAGAACTCATGTATTCTATGATCCTGGAATTCAGATATTTTATGGTTCTAGAATACAGACATAGTATACTTCTGGAATTTAGACAGGCTTGGATTCTAGAATTCGAACTTTCTACTATTCTAGAATTCACACGTTTTAAAATTCTAAAATTCAGACATTTTATGATTTCACAATTCTAGAATTTAGACATTCTAAGATACTAGAATTCAGACATTTTATGATTGTAGAATTCATATATTCCAAGTTTCTATAATTCAAATCGTTTTAATATTCTAAAATTCATACATTTTAAGACACTAAAATTCATATATTCTATTATTCTTTTATGCATATACATTATGATTCTAAAGTTCCTACATTCCAAGATCCTAGAATTCATACTATTTTATGATTCCAGAATCAAACATTCTAGGATTCTAGAATTCAGACATTTTATAATTCTACAATTCTAGAATTTCCACATTCTCATATTCTAGAATTTAAATATTTTATGATTCTAGAATTCATACATTCTAATATAATAGAATCTGGATCTTTTTAAGGTTCTAGATTTCAGACATTTTGGATTCTACAATTCAGACATTCTATAATTCTGGCACTGATACACCTTACGATTCTAAAGTTCATACATTCTAGGATTCTAGAATTCATACTATTTTATGATTCCAGAATTCAGACCTTTTATGATTCTAGAATTTAGACCTTCTAACATTCTAGAATTCAGCATTTTGGTATTATAGAATTCTGACTTTCTACAATTTTAGAATTCACACATTTTATGACTCTAAAATTCAAAGATTTTATTACTCTACAATTCTACAATTTGGACATCTTCATATAATAGAAATCAGATATTTTATGTTTCTAGAAATTCATACATTCTAAAATTCCCAAATTCAGATCTTCTTTAAGACTCTATAATGCATATATTCTAGGATTCTAAAATTCATATATATATAGGATTCTAGAATTCATACATTCTAAGATTCTGCAATAGAGACTATTTAGGATTCTAGAATTCATAACATCTAAAATTTTAGAACACATACATTCTAGGATTCTCGAATACAGACATTTTATGATTCTAGAATTCAGACATACTACAATTCTGGAATTCAGACATGTTTGAATTCTAGAATTCAGACATGCTTGAATTCTAGAATTCAGACATTCTGCAATTCTAAAATTAATACATTTTAAAATTCTAAAATTCAGACATTTTATGATTCTACAATTCTAGAATTTAAACATCCTAAGATACTAGGATTCAGACATTTTATGATTCTAGAATTCATACAATCTAGGATTCTAGATTTCATATTATTTTATGATTTTAGAATTCCAACATTCTGGGATTCTAGAATTCCGACATTTTATGAGTCTAGAAATAAGACATACTAAAATTCTAAAATTCAGACATTGTTGGATTCTAGGATTCAGTCTTTCTACAATTCTAGAATTTACACATTTTAAGATTCTAAAATTCAAACATTATATGATTCTACAATTCTAGAATTTGGACATCCTCACATATTAGAAAATAGATATTTTATGATTCTAGAAATTCATACATTCAAGGATTCTCGTATTCAGACCATTTTTAGGATTCTAGAATTCATATATTTTATGATTCTGGAATTAATACATTTTATGATTATAGAATTCATATCTTTTTAGAGATCTAGAAATCATACACTCTAGGATTTCATAATTCATACATTCTAGAATTCTGGAATTCAGACTTTTTATTATTCTAGAATTTATGCATTATAGCATTCCAGAGTTCACACATTTTAGGACTCTAGAATTCTGACATTTGTTGATACTAGAATTCAGTCATTCTAAAATTCTAGAATTCAGACATCACTGGATTCTAAAATTAAGACTTTCTACAATCTACAATTCTAGAACTCACACATTTTAGGGTTCTAGAATTTACACATTTTATAATTCTATAATTTTATAAGATGGACATCCCCATATTCCAGAAATCAGATAGTTTATGATTCTAGAATTCACACACACCAGGATTATACAATTCAGACCTCAGATTCTAGAATTCATAAATTTTAGTATTCTAGAATTCAGACATTCTATCATTCTTGCATTCATACATCTTATGGTTCTAAAGTACATATATTCTTGTATTCTAGAATTGATACTATTTTATGATTCCAGAATTCAAACTTTCTAGGATTCTAGAATTCGTACTATTTATGATTCTAGAATTCAGGCATTCTAAAATTCTAGAATTCAGATATTTTGGATTCTAGAATTCAGACTTTGTAAAATTCTAGAATTCACAAATTTTAGGATTCTAAAATGCAAACATTTTATGATTCTACAATTCTAGAATTTGGACATCCTCAGATACTAGAAATCAGATATTTGATGATTCTAGAAATTCATATATCAAAGATTCTCCAATACAGAACTTTTTTAGGATTCTAGAATGCATATATTCTAGGATTCCAGAATTAATATATATTAGGATTCTAGAATTTATGCATTCAAGGATTATAGAATTCTGACATTTTTTGGATCTAGAATCTACAATTCTAAAATTTAGACATTCTCAGATTATAGAATATAAACATTTTATGATTCTAGAGTCCACACATTCTAGAATTATAGAATTCAGACCTCTTTAGGATTCTAGAATTCATACATTCTCAGATTCTGCAATTTAGACATTTTTAAGAGTCTAGAATTCATGCATTCTATTTTAGAACGCATACTTTCTAGGATTCTATAATTCAGACATTTTATGGTTCTAGAATTCAGACATACTACAATTCTGGAATTCAGACCTGCTTGAGTTCTAGAATACAGACTTTCTGCAATTCTAGAATTCACACATTTAAAATTTATAAAATTCAGACATTTTATATTTCTACAATTCTAGAATTTAAACATCCTAAGATACTAGAATTCAGATATATTATGAATCTAGAATTCATACATTCTAGGTTTCTAGAATTCAGACATTTTATGATTCTACAATTCTAGAATTTGAATATTATAAGATACTAGAATTCAGTCATTTTATGATTCTAGAATTCATACATCCTAGGATTACAGAATTCAAACCTTTTTAATATTCTAGAATTCATACATTTTAGGATTCTAAAATTCAGACATTCAATCATTCTTGCATGCATACACCTTAGGATTCTAAAGTTCATATATCATTCCAGGATCCTAAAATTCATACCAGTTTATGATTCCAGAATCAAACATTCCAGGATTCTAGAATTCACACATTTTATAATTCTACAATTCTAGAATTTAGACATTCTCATATTCTAGAACTTAAACATTTTAATATTCCAGAATTCACACATTCTAAGATTATAGAATTCAGACCTTTTTAAGATTCTAGAATTCATACAATTTAGGATTCTAAAATTTAGACATTCTATTATTCTTGCTTTCATACACTTTATGATTCTAAAGTTCATACATTCCAGGATTCTAGAATTCATACTATTTTATGATTCCAGAATTCAAACATTTTTGGATTCTGGAACACATAGATTTTATGATCCTAGCATTCAGACGTTCTAAAATTCTAGAATTCATTCATAGTGGAATTCTAGAATTTAGACTTTATACAATTCTGGAATTCACACATTTTAGGATTCTAAAATTTAAACATTTTATGTTTTTCAATTCTAGAAAGTGGACATACTCAAATACTAGAAATCAGAAATTTTGTTATTCTAGAAATTTATTCAATCTAGGATTCTCAAATTGAGACCTCTTTTCTGGATTCTAGAATGTATATTTTCTAGGATTCTAGAATTCATACCTTCTTGAATTATATAATTCAGACCTTTTTAAAATTGTACAATTCATACACTTTAGGTTTCTGGAACTAAGTCTGTTTTAGAATTCTACAATTCATACATTCTGAATTCTGGAATTTAGACTGTTCTGAGATTCTAGAATTCATACACTCTAAATTTCTGGAACTCAAATATTCTAGGATTCTAGAATTCAGATATTTTATTGTTCTAGAATACAGACATACTACAATTTTGGAATTCAAACATGCTTGGATTCTAGAATTCAGACTTTCTACTATTCTAGAATTCACACATTTTGAAATTCTAAAATTCAGACATTATATGATTCGAGAATTCTAGAATTTTAACATCTTAAGGTACTAGAATTCAGACATTTTATGATTCTACAATTCATACAATCTATGTTTCTAGAATTCAGACATTTTTTGCTTCTACAATTCTAGAATTTGGACATTTTCACATTCTAGAATTTAAACATTTTATGATTCTAGAATTCATACATTTTAGGTTTCTCAAACTCAGATATTTTGTAGGATTCTACAAATCATTTATTCTGGGATTTTAGAATTTATATATTTTAGGATTCTAGAATTCATACATTCTAGAATTCTTGAATTCAGAACTTTTTAGGATTCTAGAATGCATACACTTTAGGATTCTAGAATTCAGGACGTTTTAGGATTGTAGAATTCATACACTCTATAATTCTAGAGCTCATATGTTATAGGATTCTAAAAATCAGGCAATTTCTGGTTCAAGGATACAGACATAGTACAGTTCTAGAATTCAGACAAGCTTGGATTCTGGAATTCAGACTTTCTCCTATTCTAGAATTCACACATTTTGATAGTCTAAAATTCAGACATTTTATGATTCAACAATTCTAGAATTTAAACATTCTAAGATACTAGAATTCAGACATTTTATGATTCTACAATTCATACATTCTAGGTTTCTAGAATTCAAACATTTTATGATTCTCCAATTCTAGAATTTGGACATTCTCAGATTCTAGAATTTAAACATTTTATGATTCTAGAATTCATACATACTAGGATTATAGAATTCAGACCTTTTTAAGATTCTAGAATTTATACACTTTTGATTCTAAAATTCAGACTTTGTATCATTCTTGCATTCATACACCTTATGATTCTAAAGTTCACCCACTCCAGGATTTTAGAATTCATACTATTTTATGATTCCACAATTCAAATATTCTAGGATTCTAAAATTCATACAATTTATGATTCTAGAATTCAGACTTTATAAAATTTTAGAATTAAGCATCATTTAATTATAGAATTCAAATTTTCTACAATTCTTGAATCCACACACTTTAGGACTCTAAAATTCAAACATTTTATGATTCTACAATTCAAAAATTTGGACATTGTCAGATACTAGAAATCAGACAACTTATGATTCTAGAAATTCATATTATTGTAAGATTCTCGTATTCAGATCATTTTTAGGATTCTAGACTGCATATATTCTGGGGTTCTAGAATTCACATATATTATGATTCTAGAATTCATACATTCTTGGATTCTAGAATTCAGACATTTCGAGGATTCTAGAATGCTTACATTCTAAGATGCTGGAGTTTAGACCTTTTTAAAATTCCAGAATTCATACACTAAAATTCTAGAGTTCATACATTCTAGGATTCTAGAATTCAGACTTTTCATGGTTCTAGAATTCAGACATACTACAATTCTCTGATTCAGACACGCTTGTATTCTAGAATTCAGTATTTCTACAATCCTAGAATTTACATTTAAAACTCTAAAATTCTGACATTTTATAATTCTATATTTCAGGAATTTCGACAATCTCAGATTCTAGTATTTAAACCTTTTATGATTCTATAATTCATACATTCTAGGATTATGCAATTTCAAAATTGTAAGATTCTAGAATTCATACACTTTGCATTCTATAATTCGGACATTCTATCATTCTTGCATTTATATATTTTATGATTATAAAGTTCATACACTCTAGGATTCTAGAATTCAGACAATTTATGAATTTACAATTCTGGAATTTGGACATTCTCAGATTCTAGAATTTAAATATTTTGTGTTTCTAGAATTCATACATCCTAGGATTATATAATTCAGATGTATTTAGAATTCTAGAATTCATACATGCTCAGAATCTGGAATTTAGACTTAAGATTCTAGAATTCATGCACTCTAAAATTCTAGAATTCATATATTTTAGGATTCTAGATTTTCAGACTTTTTTTCGTTTTAGAATTCAGACATAGTACAATTCTGAAATTCAGACATACTTGGATTCCAGAATTCAGAACTTCTAAAATTCTAGGATTCTCACATTTTAAAATTCTGAAATTCAGACATTTTATGATTCTACAGTTTCAGAATTTAAACATCCTAAGATACTAGACTTCAGACATTTTATGATTCTAGAATTTATACATTCTTTGTTTCTAGAATTCAGACAATTTATGATTCTATACATCTAGAATTTGGACATTCTCAGATTCTAGAATTTAAACTTTTATGGTTCTATAATTCATACATACTAGGATTATACAATTCAGATCTTTTAAAATTCTAGAATTCATAAATTTTGAATTCTAAAATTCAGACATTCTATCATTCTTGCATTCATACTCCTTATGATTATAAAGTTCATACAATTCAGGATTCTAGAATTCATACTATTTTATCATTCCAAAATTCAAACATTATAAGACTGTAGAATTCAGACATTTTACGAATTTACAATTCTAGAATATGGACATTCCCAGATTCTACAACGTAAACATTTTACTATTCTAGAATTCATAATTCTAGCATTATAGAATTCAGACCGTTTTAAAATTTGAGAATTCATACATACTCAGATTCTTTAATTTAGACCTTTTTAAGATTCTAGAATCTATACAGTCTAAAATTCTAGAATTCATACTTTCTAGGATTCTAGAATTCAGATATTTTATGATTCTAGAATTCAGCCATACTACAATTCTGGAATTAAGACATGCTTGGATTCTAGAATACAGACTTTCTACAATTCTAGAATTCACATATTTAAAATTTATAAAATTCAGTCTTTTTATGAATCTACAATTCTAGAATTTAAACAACCTAAGATACTAGAATTCAGACACTTTATGAATCTTGAATTCATACATAAGAATTCCAACTATTTTTAGGATTCTAGAATTCTTACATTCTAAGATGCTGGAACTTAGATCTTTTTAAGATTCTAGAATTCATACACTCTAAAATTCTATAATACACACATTCTATGATTCTAGAATTCAGACATTTTATGGTTCTAGAATTCAAACGTACTACAATTCTGGAACTTAGACATGCATGGATTCTAGAATTAAGAATTTTTTCAATTCTTGAATTCATATATTTTAAATTCTCAAATTCAGATATTTTATGATTCTATAATTCTAGAATTTAAACATTCTAAGATACTAGAATTCAGACATTTTATGATTCTAGAATTCATACACTCTTGGATTTTGCAATTAAGAACTTTTGATCCTAGAAATCATACATTATAAGATTCTTAAATTCTGACATTCTGTCATTTTTCCATGTATACACATTGTGTTTCTAAAGTTCATGCATTCTAGGGTTCTAAAATTCATACTATTTTATGATTCCAGAAATCAAACCTTCTAGGATTCTTGAATTAAGACTTTTTTACGATTCTAGAATTCAGACATTCTAAAATTCCAGAATTTAGACATTGTGGAATTCTAGTGTTCAGACTTTCTACAATTCTAGGATTCACACATTTTAGAATTCTAAAATTGAAACATTTTATGATTCTACAATTCTAGAATTTGGATATCCTCAGATACTAGAAATCAGACCTTTTATGATTCTAGAAATTCATACATTGTAGGATTCTCAAATTCAGACCTTTTTTAGGATTCTAGAATGCATATTTTCCAGGATTCTAGAATTCATATATTTTAAGATTCTAGAATTTATGCACTTTAGTATTCTAGAATTCAGGCCTTTTTATAATTCTAGAATTCATACATTATACAATTCTGGAATTTAGAAATATTTAAGATTCTAGAATTCATACATTCTAAAATTCTAGAACTCATGTATTCTAGAATTCTAAATTTCAGGCCTTTTATGGTTCAAGAATACAGATATAGTACAATTATGCAATTCAGATATTCTTGGATTCTTGAATTCAGACTTTCTACTATTCTAGAATTCCCACATTTTGAAATTCTAAAATTCAGACATTTTATGATTGGACAATTCTATAATTTAACATCATAATATATTAGAATTCAGACATTTTATATTTCTAGAATTCATACATTCTAGGTTTCTATAATTCAGACATTTTATAATTCTCCAATTCTAGAATTTGTACATTCTCAGATTCTAGAATTTAAACATTTTACCGTGTTTGAATTCATATATTCAATGATTATAAATTCAGACCTTTTTAAGATGCTAGAATTAATATATTTTGGATTTTTCAATTCAGACATTCTATTATTCCTTCATTCATAAACCATATGATTCTAAAATTTATACATTCTAGGATTCTAGAATTCATACTATTTTATGATTCTGGGATTCAAACGTCCTAGAATTCAGATATTTTATGATGCTAAAATTCAGACATTCTATAATTCTGGAATTGATTCTAGAATTTCATTCATTGTGAGGTTCTAGAATTCAGACCTTGTGCAATTCTAGAATTCACACATTTTAGTATTCTAAAACTCAAATATTTTATTATTCTACAATTCTAGAATTTGGACATCCTCAGATACTAGAAATCAGATATTTTATGATTCTAGAAATTCACGCATTCTAGGATTCTCGATTTCAGACTGTTTTCAGGATTCCGGAACGCATATGTTCTAGGATTCTAGAATTAATACAACTTAGGATTCCAGAAGTCATACATTTTATAATTCTGTAATTCAGACCTTTTTAGGATTCTAGAATTCATACATTCTAAAATTCCTAATGTATTCAGCATTCTAAGATTCTTGAATTTAGAACGTTTAAAGATACCAGAATTGATACACTAAAATTCTATAATTCATACATTCTAAGATTCTAGAATTCTGACATTTTATGGTTCTAGATTTCAAATATACTGCAATTCTCGAATACAGACATGCTTGGATTCTAGATTTCAGAATTTCTACAATTCTAGAATTCATCCATTTTCAATTTCTAAAATTCAGACATTTTATGATTCTACCATTCTAGAATTTAAACCTCCTAGAATAGGAGATACTATAAATGAGACATTTTTATTATTCTAGAAATTTATACATAATAGGATTCTTGAATTCAGACCTTTTTTAGGATTCTAGAATGCATGTATTCTAGGATTCTAGAATTCATATATTTTAGAATTCTAGAATACATAAACTCTAGAATTCTGAACTTTTTGATCCTAGATTTTATACATTTTCATACTCTAAAATTCAGACATTCTATCATTCTTGAATTCATACAACTTATATTTCTAAAGTTCATGCATTCTAGGATTCTAGAATTCATACTATTATATGATTCCAGAATTCAAACATTATAGGGTTCTAGAATTCAGACATTTTATGATTCTAGATCTCAGATATTCTAATATTCTAGAATGTATTCATTGTGGGATTCTAGAATTCATTCTTTCTACAATTCTCAATTCACACATTTTAGGACTCTGAAATTCAAACCTTTTATGATTCTACAATTCTAGAATTTAGACATCCTCAGATACTAGAAATCAGGCATTTTATGATTCTAGAAATTCATACATTCTGGGATTCTCGATTTCAGTCTTTTTTTAGGATTCTAGAATGCATGTATGATAGGAATCTGAAATTCATATATTTTAGGATGCTTGAATTCTAGAACTCAGACCTTTTTACTATTCTAGAATTCATACTTTTTAAGATTCTAGAATTCAGGCATTTTAAGATTCTAGGATTCATAAATTCTAATATTCTGAAATTTAGACCTTTTTAAGATTCTAGGAATGACACACTCCAAAATTCTAGAACTCATACATTCTAGGATTCTAGAATTCAGACATTTTATGTTTCTAGAATTCAGACATACTGCAATTCTGTAATTTATACATGCTTGGATTCTGGAATTCAGAATTTCTAAAATACTAGAATTCATACATTTTAAAATATGAAATTCAGACATTTTATGATTCCACAATTCTAGAATTTAAACCTACTGAGATACTAGAATTCACACATTTTATGATTCTAGAGTTCATACATTGTAGATTTCTAGAATTCAGACATTTAATGATTCTACAATTCTAGAATTTGGACATTCTCAGATTCTAGAATTTAAACAATTTATGATTCTAGGATTCATACATTCTAGGATTATGGAATTCAGACCTTTTAAGATTGTACAATTTATACATTTAGGATTCTACAGTTCACACATTCTATCATTCTTGCATTCATACGCCTTATGATTCTAAACTTCATACATTTGAGGATTCCAGAATTCCTATTTTGTGATTGCAGAAATCAAACATTAGAGGATTCTAGTATTCAAAGACTTTATGATTCTAGAATTCAGACATTCTAAAGTTTTTAGAATTCATTCATTTTGGGATTCTAGAATTCAGACTTTCTGCAATTCTAGAATTCACACATTTTAGAATTATAAAATTTAAACGTTTTATGATCCTACAATTCTAGAATTTAAACAACCTGGGATACTAGAAATCAGATTTTTATGTATGTATGTATGTATGTATTTATTATTATTATTATTATTATTATTATTATTATTATTATTTATTCTAGAGATTCACACCATTCTAGGATTATTGATTTTGGACCTCTTTTAGAATTCTAAAATGCATATCTTCTAGGATTCTAGAATTCATATATTTTACGATTCTAGAATTCATACCTTCTAAAATTCTAGAATTCAGACCTTTGTAGGATTCTAGAATTCATACTTTTTAAGTTTCTAGAATTCAGGCATTTTAAGATTCTAGAATTCATACATTCTAAGATTCTGGAATTTAGACCTTTTTAAGATTCTAGAATTCATACACTTCAAAATTCTAGAACTCATACATTCTAGGATTCTAGAATTCAGACATTTTATGTTTCTAGAATTCAGACACACTGAAATTCTGGAATAGAGACATGTTTGAATTCTAGAATTCAGAATTTTTACAATTCTAGAATTCATACACTTTAAAATCTGAAATTCAGTCATTTTATGATTCCACAATTCTAGAATGTAAACATCCTAAGATACTAGAATTCACACATTTTATGGTTCTAGAATTCATATATTCTTGGATTATGGAATTCACACATTTTTTTATTCTAAAATTCAAACACTTTTGAATTCTACAATTCAGACATTCTATCATTCTTGTATGCATACACCTTATGATTCCAAAGTTCATACATTCTAGGATTCTAGAATTCATACTATATTATGATTCCACAATTCAAACATTCTAGAATTCTCAAATTCAGACGTTTTATGATTCTACAGTTATAGAATTTGGACATTCTCAGATTCTAGTATTTAAACATTTTATGATTCTAGAATTCATACATTCTAGAATTGTAGAATTCAGACCTCCTTAGGATTTAGAATTCATACATTATAAGAGTCTGGAATTTAGAACTTTTTAAGATTATAGAATTCATACAATCTAAAATTCTAGAATTCATACATTCTAGCATTCAAGAATTCAGATATTTTATAATTCTAGAATTCAGACATACTACAATTCTGGAGTTCAGACATGCTTGGATTCTGGAATTCAGACTTTCTACAATTCTAGAATTCAAACATTTAAAAATTCTAAAATTCAGACATTTTGTGATTCTACAATTCTAGAATTTAAATATCCTAACATACTAGAATTCAGACATTTTATGATCCTAGAATTCGTACATTCTTGGATTCTAGAATTCAGACCTTTTTAAGATTCTACAATTCATACATATTAATATTCTAAAATTCAGACACTCTATCATTATTGCATCCATAATCCCTTTTTAGGATACTAGAATTCATAAATTCTAAAATATTCTAGAATTGATATACTCTAAAACTCTGTAACTCATACATTCTATATTCTAGAACTCAAACCTTTTATGGTTCTAGAATTCAGACATAATGTATTTCTAGAATTCAGACATACTTGGATTCTAGAATTCAGAATTTCTACATTTCTAGGATTCACATATGTTAAAATTCTAAAATTTAGAATTTTATGACTCTACAAATCTAGAATTTAAACATCCTAAAATACTAGAATTCAGATATTTTAGGATTCTAGAATATAATCATTCTAAGATTCTGGAATTTAGAACTTTTTAAGAATCTAGAATTCATACACTCTAAAATAACAGTACTCATATTCTGGGATTCTATAAATCAGGCATATTTTGGTTCTAGAATACCAACATAGTACAATACTGGAATTCAGACATGCTTTCATCCTAGAATTCTGGCTTTCAATTTTTCTAGAATTAACACATTTTGAAATTCTAAAATTCAGACATTTTACGACTTGACAATTCTAGAATTTAAACATCCTAAGATACCAGAATTCAGACATTTTATGATTCTACAATTCTAGAATCCGGAAATTCTCAGATTGCAGAATGTAAACGTTTCATGATTCTAGAATTCATACATTCTAGGATTATAGAATTCAGACCTTTTTAAGATTCTAGAATTTATACATTTTAGGATTCTAAGATTCAGACATTCTATCATTTTTGCATTCATACACCTTATGGTTCTAAATTTCATGCATTCTAGGATTCTAGAATTCATACTATTTTATGATTCCAGAATTCAAACATTCTAGGATTCTAAAATTCAGACATTTTGTGATGCTAGAATACAGACATTCTAAAGTTCTAAAATTGATTCATTGTGGGATTCTAGAATTCAGAATTTCTACAATTCTAGAATTCACACATTTTAGGATTCTAAAATTCAAACATGTTATGATTCTACCAATCTAGAATTTGGACATCCTCAGATACTAGAAATCAGATATGTTATTATTTTAGAAATTTATACATTCTAGTATTCTCAATTTCAGACCTTTTTTAGTATTCTAGAATGCATATATTCTAGAATTCTAGAATTCATATATTTTAAGATTCTAGGATTCATGCATTCTAGAATTCCAGAATTCAGACATTTTGAGAATTCTAGAAGTCATACATTTTAGGATTCTAGAATACAGGCCTTTTTAGAATTCTAGAATTCATACATTCTAAGATTCTGAAATTGAGAACTTTTTAAATCTCTAGAATTGATGCACTCTAAAATTCTAGAACTCATACATTCTAGGATACTAGAATTCAGACATTTTATGTTTCTAAAATTCAGATTTACTACAATTCTGGAATTTAGACATGATGGATTCTAGAATTCAGAATTTTTAGAATTCTAGAATTCACACATTTTAAAATCTGAAATTCAGACATTTTATGATTCTAAAATTCTAGAATTTAAACATACTAAGATACTATAATTCAGACATTTTATGATTCTAGGATTCATACATTCTTGTATTTTAGAATTCAGACCTTTTTGATCTTAGAATTCATATATTTTAAGATTCTAAAATTCAGACATTCTATCATTCTCGCATGCATACACCTTATGATTTTAAAGTTTGTACATTCTATAAATCTAGAATCTATAATATTTTATGATTCCATAATCAAACATTCCAGGATTCTAACATTCAGACATTTTATGATGCTAGAATTCAAACATTCTAAAATTCTAGAATTTAGACATTGCGGTATTCTAGAATTCAGACTTTCTACAATTCTCAGATTCAAACATTTTAGGACTCTAAAATTCAAAAGTATTATGATTCTACAATTCTAGAATTTGGACATCTTCAGATACTAGAAATCAGACATTTTATGATTCTAGAAATTCATACATTCCAGGATATTCAAATTCAGACCTTTTTTTTAAGGAATCTAGAATGTATGTATTCTAGTATTCTAGAATTCATATATTTTAGGATTCTAGAATTCATACATTATAGAATTCTCGAATTCAGGCTGTTTGAGGATTCTAGAATTCAAACATTCTAATATTCTGGAATTTAGAACTTTTTAAGATTCTAGAATTCATACACTCTAAAATTCTAGAACTCATATATCCTGGTATTCTAGAAATCAGAATTTTATGGTGATAGAATACAGGCATAGTACAATTCTGGAATTCAGACATGATTAGATTCTAGAATTCAGACTTTTTATGGTTTCTGAATTCAGACATAGTACAATTCTGGAATTCAGAAATGGTTGGATTCTAGAATTCAGATTTCTTACAATTCTAGAATTCACACTTTTTAAAATTGTAAAATTCAGACATTATGTGATTCTACAATTCTAGAATTTAAATATCCTAAGATACTAGAATTTAGACATTTTATGATTCTAGAATTTATGCATTATAGGTTTCTAGAATTCAGACATCTTATAATTCTACAATTCTAGAATTTGGACCTTCTTAGATTCTAGAATTTAAGCATTTTATGACTCTAGAATTCATACATTCTAGGTTTATAGAATTCAGACCTTTTTAAGATTCTAGAACTGATAGCTTTTGAATTCTACAATTCTGACATCCTATCATTCTTGCATTTATAAACCTTATGATTCTAAATTTCATATATTCTATGATTCTAGAATTCACTCTATTTTAAGATTCCAGAATTCAAGCATTCGAGGATTCTTGAATTCAGAAATTTTATGATTCTACAGTTCTAGAATTTGGACAGTCTCAGATTTTAGAATTTAAACGTTTTATGATTCTACAATCCATACATTTTAGGATTATAGAATTCAGACCTTTTAAGATTCTAGAATTCTTAAATTTTGGATTTGACAATTCAGACATTCTATCATTCTTGAAGTCATACACCTTATGATTTTAAATTTCATAACTTCTAGGATTCTAGAATTCATACTATTTTATCATTCCAGAATTCAAACATCCTGGGTTCTAGAATTGAGACATTTTATGATTCTACAATTCTAGAATTTGGATATTCTCGGATCCTATAATTTAAACATTTTATTATTCTAGAATTCATACATTCTAGAATTCTAGAATTCAGACCTTTTTAGGATTCTAGAATTCATACATCCTATGATTCTGGAATTTGGACCTTTTTAAGATTCTAGAATTCATACACTCTAAAATTCTAGAATTCATTCATTATAGGATTAAATTCAGAAATTTTATTATTCTTCAATTCTAAAATCCAGAAATTTTATGATTCTACAATTCTAGAATTTAAACATCCAAAGATACTAGAATTCTGAGGTTTTATGATTCTAGAATTCATACATTCTTGGATTCTAGTATTCAGACCTTTTACAGATTCTAGAATTCATACATTTAAGGATTCTAAACTTCAGACATTCTATCATTCTTGCATTCATACACCTTATGATTTTAAAGTTCATGCAATCTAGGATTCTAGAATTCATACTATTTTATGATTCCAGAATTCAAACTTTCTAGGATTCTAGACTTCAGACATCTTATGATTCTAGAATTCAGACATTCTAAAATTCTAGAATTTAGACATTGTGGGTTTCTAGAATTCAGGCTTACTAGAATGTTTGAATTCACACTGTTTAGGACTCTAAAATTCAAACATCATCTAATTCTTCAATTCTAGAATTTGGACATCACCACATACTGGAAATCAGATATTTTATGATTCTAGAAATTCATACATTCTGGGATTCTCGAATTCAGATCTTTTTAGGATTCTAGAATGCATGTATTCTAGGATTCTATAATTCATATATTTTAGAATTCTAGAATTCATATATTCTCGAATACTAGAATTCAGACCTTTTTAGAAATATATATTTCATACATTTTAGGATTCTAAAATTCTGACCTCTTTAGGATTCTAGAATTCATACATTATAAGATTCTAGTATTCAGACATTTTATGGATCTAGAATTCAGACATATTACAATTCAGGATTTTAGACATGCTTGGATTCTAGAATTCAGACTTTATACAAATCTAGAATTCACACATTTTAAATTTATAAAATTCAGACATTTTATGATACTACCAATCTAGAATTTAAACATCTTAAGATACTATAATTCAGACATTTTATGACGCTAGAACTCATACATTCTAGGTTTCTTGAATTCGGACCTTTTTTAGTATTCTAGAATGCATATATTCTAGGATTTTAGAATTCATACATTCTAGGATTCTAGAATTCTGACATTTGTAGGATTCTAAAATTCTTATGTTCTAAGATTCTTGGATTTAGACCTTTTTAAGGTTCTAGAATTCATACATTTTAGGATTCTAAAATTCAGACATTCTCACATCCTTGCATTCATACACCTTATGATTATAGATTCATACATTCTAAAATTCTTTAATTCATACTATTTTATGATTCCAGAATTCCAACATTTTAGGATTTTAGAATTCAGACATTTTATGATTCTACAATTTGGACATGGTAAAATTTTATAATTTAGACATTGTTGGGTTATAGAATTCAGACTTTCTACAATTCTAAAATTCACATATTTCAAGATTGTAAAATTCAGACATTTTAGGATTCTACAGTTCTAGAATTTAAACATCCTAAGATACTAGAATTCAGATTTTTTTTTTTGGTTCTTGAATTCATACATTCTAGGATGATAGAATTCTGACATTTTTAAGATCCTATTATTAATTCATTTTAGGATTCTGAAATTCAGACATTCTCTTATTCTTGCATTCATACACCTTATGATTCTAAAGTTCATACATTCTAGGATTTTTGAATGCATACTATTTTATGATTCCAGAATTCAAACATTATAGGATTCTAGAATTCAGATATTTTATGATGCTAAAATTCAGACATTCTAAGATTCTGGAATTGATTCATTGTGACATTCTGGAATTCAGAATATCTACAGTTTTAGAATTCACACATTATAGGATTCTAAAATTCAAACTTTTAGTATTCCACCAATCTAGAACTTAAACATCCTCAGATACTAGAAATCAGACATTTTATGATTCTAGAAATTCATACATTCTCAGAATCTCGATTTTAGATATTTTTTAGGATTCTAGAATGCATATATGACAGGATCCTAGAATTCACATATTTTAATTTTCTAGTATTTATATATTCTCTAATTCTAGAACTCATACTATTTAGAATTCTAGAATTCATACTTTTTAGGATTCTAGAATTCAGGCATTTTACGATTCTAGAATTCATACATTTTAACATTCTTGAATTTAGACCTTTTTTAAGATTCTAGAATTGATACACTCAGAAATTCTAGAACTTATACACTCTAGGATTCTAGAATTTAGACATTTTATGTTTTTAGAAGTCAGACATACTGCAATTCTGGAATTTAGATGTGCTTGGATTCTAGAATTGAGATTTTCTAAAATATTAGAATTCACACATATTAAAATTCGAAATTCAGACATTTTATGATTCCACAATTCTAGAATTTAAGCATCCTAAGATACTAGAATTCAAACATTTTATTATTCTTGAATTCATACATTTTTGGAATCTAGAATTCAGACCTTTTTGAATATAGAATTCATACATTTTGGATTCTACACTTCAGACATCCTATCATTCCTGCATGCATACACCTTATGATTCTTAAGTTCATGCATTCTAGAATTCTATAATTCATACTATTTTATAATTCCAGAATTCAAATATTCTAGAATTCTAGAATTCAGACATTTTATGATTCTACAGTTATAGAATTTGAACATTCTCAGATTCTAGAATTAGACCTTTTTTAAGATTCTAGAGTTCATACACTTTAAAATTCTAGAATTCATACATTCTAGCATTCAAAAATTCAAATATGTTATGGTTCTAAAATTCAGACATACTAAAATTCCGTAATTCAGACCTGCTGGAATTCTAGAATTCAGATTTTCTACAATCCTGGAATTCACACATTTCAAAATTCTAAAATTCAGACATTTTGTGATTCTACAATTCTAGAATTTAACCATCCTAAGAAACTTGAATTCAGATATTTTATGATTCTAGAATTCATACATTCTAGGATTATAAAATTCAGACATTTTTAAGATTCTGAAATTCATACATTCTATGATTCAGGAATTTAGACCTTTTCAAGATTATACAATGCATTCATACACCTTAGGATTCTAAAATTCATACATTCCAGGATGCTATAATTCATACTATTTTACTATTTCAGAATTTAGACATTTTATGATTCTGGAATTCAGACATTCTACCATTCTAGAATTCAGACATTGTGGCAGTCTAGAAGTCTGACTTTCTGCAATTCTATAATTCACACATTTTAGGAATCTAAAATTCAAACATTTTATGATTCTACAATTCTAACATTTGGACACCCTCAGATACTAGAAAGCAGATATTTTGTGATTCTAGAAATTCATACATTCAAAGATTCTCAAATTCAGAACTTTTTTAGGACTCTAGAATGCATATATTCTAGGAATCTAGAATTCATATATATTAGGATGCTAGAATTCATACATTCAACGATTATTGAATTCAGACCTTTTTTGGATTCTAGAATGCAAACATTCTAAGATTCTGCAATTTAGAACTTTTTAAGATTCTGGAATTGAATCAATCTAAAATTCTAGAATTCATACATTCTAAAATTCAAGAATTCATAAATTTTATGGTTCTAGAATTGAGACATAGTACAATTCTGGAATTCAGACATGCTGGGATTCTTGAATTCACAATTTCTACAGTTCGAGAATTCACACATTTTAAAATACTAAAATTCAGACATTTTATGATTCTTCAATTCTGGAATATAAACATCCTAAGATATTAGAATTCAGACATTTTATGATTCTAGAATTTATGCATTCAATGTTTCTAGAATTCAGACATTTTATGATTCTACAATTCTAGAATTTGGACATTCTCAGATTTCAGTATTTAAACCTTTTATGATTCCATAATTCATATATTCTAGGATTATACAATTCATACCTTTTAAGATTCTAGAATTCATACATTTTGGATTCTACAATTCAGACATTCTATCATTCTTGCATTCGCACACCTTATTCTAAAGTTCATACAGTCCAGGATTATAGTATTGATATTATTTTATGATTCCAGAATTCAAACATTCTAGGATTCTAGAATTCAGACATTTTATGATTCTAGAATTCAGACACTCAAAAATTCTAGAATTCATTCATTGTGTAATTCTAGAATTCAGATTTTCTACAATTCTAGAAATCACGCATTTATCCATTCTAAAGTTCAAACATTTTATGATTCTGCAATTCTAGAATTTGGACATCCACAGACACTAGGAATATGACATTTTATATTTCTAGAAATTCATACCTTCTAGGATTCTTGATTTCAGACCTTTTTAAGAACTCTAGAATGCATGTGTTCTAGGATTCTAGAATTCATATATTTTAGAAATATAGAATTCATACATTCTAGAATTGTAGAATTCAGACCTGTTTAGGATTCTAGAATTCATACATTTTAGGATTCTTTAATTCAAGTCTTTTTATAATTCTTCAATTCATACATTCTAGAATTCTGGTATTTAGACCTTTTAAAGGTTCTAGAGTTCATACACTCTAAAATTCTAGAAATCATATATTCTGAGATTTTAGAATTCAGACATTTTATGTTTCTAGAATAAAGACATAGTACAATTATGGATTTCAGACAGGCTTGGATTCTAGAATTCATACTTTCTACTATTTGAGAATTCACACATTTTGAAATTCTAAAATTCAGACATTTTAAGATTTGACAATTTTATAATTTAAGCATCCTAAGGATAATAGAATTCAGATATTCTATGATTCTAGATTTCATACATTTTAGGTTTCTTAAATTCAGACATTTTATGATTCTACAATTCTAGAATTTGAGCATTCTCAGATTCTAGAATTTATACATTTTGTGATTCAAGAATTCATACAATCAAGGACTATAGATTTCAGACCTTTTTAAGATTCAAGAATTCATATATTTTGGATTCTTCAATTCAGACATTCTATCATCCTTACATTCAAACACCTTACGATTCTAAAGTTCATACATTCTAGGATTCTAGAATTCATACTATTCTTTGATTCCAGAATTCAAACATTCTAGGATTCTAGAATTCAGACATTATAAGATTCTATAATTCAGACATTCTAAAATTCCATAATTCACTAATTGTGGGATTCCAGAATTCAGGCTTTCTACACTTCTAGAATTCACACATATTAGGATTCTAAAATTCAAACATTATATGATTCTACAATTCTAGAATTTGTACATCCTCAGATACTAGAAATCAGATATTTTATGATTCTAGAAATTCATGCATTCTAGGATTCTCGATTTCAGAACCTTTTTAGGATTCTAGAATGCATATATTCTAGGATCCTAGAATTCATATATTTTAGGTTTCTATGATTCATACATTCTAGAATTCTAGAATTCAGACCTTGAATTCTAGAATTCAGACCTTGAATCCTAGAATTGAGAATTTTAGAATGTAGAATTGAGAATTCTAGAATTCATACATTTTAGGATTCTAGAATTCAGGCATTTTAAGATTCTACAATTCTTACACTCAAATTACAGAACTCAAATATTTTAGGACTCTAGTATTCAGACATTTTATGGTTCCAGAATTCAGACATACTACAATTCTGGAATTCAGACATGCTTGGATTCTAGAATTCCGAATTTCTACAATTCTAGAACTCACACATTTAAAAATTCTAAAATTCAGACATTTTACGATTCCAAAATTCTAGAATTTAAACATCCTAAGATACTAGAATTCAGACATTTTATGATTCTAGAATTTATACATTCTAGGTTTCTACAATTCAGACATTTTTTGACAAATATAGAATTTGGACATTCTCAGATTCTACAATTTAAATATTTTATGATCTAGAATTCATACATTAAAGGATTATAGAATTCAGACCTTTGTAAAATTCTAGAAATCACACATTTTCGATTCTACATTTCAGACATTTTATCATACTTGCATTTTTAGACCTTATGATTCTAAAGTTCATACATTCTATGATTCTAGAATTCATACTATTTTATGATTCCAGAATTTAAACATTCTAGGATTCTAGAATTCAGACATTTAATAATTCTAGAATTCAGACATTGTTGGATTCTAGAATTCAGACTTTTTACAATTCTAGAATTCACACATTTTAGGATTCTAAAATTCAACCATTTTATGATTCTACAATTCTAGAATGTGGACATCATCAGATACTAGAAATCAGATCTTTTATGATTCTAGAAATTCATACATTCTAGGATTCTCGAATTCAGACCTTTTTTAGGATTCTAAAATGCATGTATTCTAGGATTCTAGAATTCATTGATATTATAATTCTAGAATTCATACATTCTAGGATTCTAGAATTGAGACATTTTGAGGATTCTAGAATGCTTACATTCTAAGATGCAGGAATTTAGACCTTTGTAAGATTCTAGAATACATACACTCTAAAATTCTAGGTTTCATACATTTTAGGATTCTACAATTCATACTTTTCATGGTTCTAGTATTCAGACATATTACAATTCTCTGATTCAGATATGCTTGGATTCATAAAATGTCTGATTTCCAGTATCTAAGGATGTCCAAATTCTAGAATTGTAGAATGATATAATGTTTGAATTCTAGAATTCAGATATTTTATGGTTCTTGAATTCAAACATTGTAGGTTTATAGAATTGAGACATTTTTAAGATTCTAAAAGTCATACATTTTAGGGTTCCACAATTCAGATATTCGATCATTCTTGCATTCATACACCTTATGATTCTAAAGTTCATACATTTTAGGAGTCTAGAATTTATACTATTTTACGAATCCAGAATCCAAACATTCTAGGATTCTAGAATTCAAAGATTTAATGTTTGTATAATTCAGACATTCTAAAATTCTCACACATTTTAGGATTCTAAAATTCAAACATTTTATGATTCTACAATTCTAGAATTTGGACATATTCAGGTACTAGAAATCAGACATTTTATCATTGTAGAAATTCATACATTCTATTATTCTCAATTTCAGACCTTTTTTAGGATTCCAGAATGCATACAATCTAGGATCCTAGAATTCATACATTTTAGGATTCTTAAATTCAGAATTCTATCATTCTTGCATTCATACACCTTATAATTCTAAAGTTCACAAATTCTAGTATTCTAGAATTCATACTATTTTCTGATTCCAGAATACAAACATTCTAGTATTCTAGAATTCAGACATTTTATGATTCTACACTTCTATAATTTCGACATTCTCAGAATCTAGAATTTAAACCTTTTATAATTCTAGAATTCATACATTCTAGGATTATAGAATCAGACCTTTTTAAGATACTAGAATTCATACGTTTTGGATTTCACAATTCAGACATTTTATCATTCTTGCATACATACGCCTTATATCTAAGGTTCATACATTCTTGGATTCCAGAATTCATACTATTTTATGATTCCTTAATTCAAACATCATAGGATTCTCAAATTCAGACATTTTATAATTCTACAATTCTAGAATTTGGATATTCTCAGAATCTAGAATTTAAACTTTTCATGATTCTAGAATTCATACATTCTAGGATTAGATAATTCAGATCCATTTAGGATTCTATAATTCATACATTCTAAGATTCTGAAATTTAAATCTTTTTAAGATTCTAGAATTCATACATTTTAGGATTCTAGAATTCAGACCTTTTTAGGATACTAGAATGCATATATTCTAAGATTCTAGAATTCATATATTTTAGGATCCTAGTATTCATACATTCTAGGATTCTAGAATTCAGACCTTTTTAGTATTCTAGAATTCATACATTTTAAGATTCTAGAATTCAGACCTTTTTAAGGTTCTAGAATTTATACATTCTAGAATTCTAGAATTCAGACATTTTTAGGATTCTAGAACTCATACATTCTAAGATTCTGGAATTTAGACAAGTTTAAGATTCTAGAATTCATACACTCTAAACTTCATACATTCTAGGATTCTAGAATTCAGACATTTTATGGTTCTAGAATTCAGACATACTACAGTTCTAGAATTCAGATATGCTTGGATTCTAGAATTCAGACTTTCTCCAATTCTAGAATTCACACATTTTAAAATTCTAAAATTCAGACACTTCATGATTCTTCAGGCCTAGAATTTAAACATCCTAAGATACTGGAATTCAGACATTTTATGATTCTAGAATTCATACATTCTAGGTTTCTAGAATTCAGACAGTTTATGATTCTATAATTCTGGAATTGTGACATCCTTAAATTCTAGAATTGAAACATTTTACAATTCTTGAATTCATACATTTTAGGATTCTAGAATTGAGACATTTAATGTTCCTACAATTGATCCATTCTAGGATTCTAAAATTCTAGAATTCTGACATGCTTGCATTCTGGAATTCAGGTTTTCTACAATTCTAGATTTCACACATTTTAGGATTCTGAAATTCAGACATTTTATGATTCTGCAATTCTGGAGTTTGGGCTTTTTCAGATACTAGATATCAGACCTTTTAGAATCCTAGAAATTCATACATTCTAGCATTCTAGAATTCAGACCTTTCTAAGATTCTAGAATTCATACATTTTAAGATTCTAAAATTCAGACATTCTGTGATTCTAGCATTCAGACACTTTATGATTCTAGAAATTCATATATTTTAGGAATCTAGAATTTAAGCCTTTTGAAAATTCTAGAATTCATACATTAAATATTCTAGAATTCAGACATTCTATGATTCTAAAATACAGACATTTTATGTTGCTGGAATTGAGACACTATACAATTGTAGAATTCAGACACACTTGGACTCTAGACTTCAAACTTTCTAAAATTCTAGGACTCACACATTGTAGTATTCTAGAATTTATACATTGTATGATTCTACAATTCTAGAATTTGGATATTTTCCTGTTCTAGAATTCAGATATTTTATGATTGAACAATTGATACATTCTAGGTTTCTAGAATTGAGATCTTCTTTAGATTCTAAAATTTATACATTCCAAAATTCTAGAATGCAGACATTCTATGATTCTAAAATTCAGACATTTTACGATTCTAGAATTCATAGATTCTGGGATTCTAGAATTCAGACCTTTTCAGGTTTCTAGAATTCAGACTTTTTATGATTCCAGAATTCACACATTTGAAGATTCTGGAATTCAGACTTTTTTTAGCATTCTAGGATTCATACCTTCTAAGATTCTGGAATTGAGACTTTTTTAAGATTCTAGAATCCATACACTCTAGGATTCTAGAATTCATTCACTTTAGGATTCTAAATTTCAGACATTTTATGGTTCTAGAATTCAGACATACTACAATTCCAAAATTCTGACATGCTTGGATTCTAGAATTCAGACTTTCTACAATTTGCACATTTTAGGATTCACATATTTAGACATTTTATGATTCTACAATTCTAGAATTTGTACATTTTCAGATACAAGAATTCAGACATTTTGTCATAATAGAGTTCATACATTCTAAAGTTCTAGGATTCAGACGTTTTTAAGATTCTAGAATTCGTACATTTTAGGGTTCTAAATTTCAGACATTCTGAGTCTTCTATTCAGACACTTTATGATTCTAGAATTCATTCATTCTAGGATTCTAGAATTGAGATCTTTTTAGGATTCCAGAATTCATACATTGTGAGATTCGAGAGTTCAGGCATTCTATGATTCTAGAGTTCATACATTCTTAAATAGTAGAATTCAGACCTCTTTAAGATTCTAGAATTTGCACATTCTATTATTCTAAAATTCAGACATTCTAGAATTCTAAAATTCAGAGGTCATTGGATTCTAGAATACTACCTTTCTACAATTCGGGAACTCACACATTCCAGGATTCTAGAATTCAGATATTTTATAATTCTACAATTCTAGAATTTGGATATCTTCAGATTCTAGACTTTAAACATTTTATGATTAAATTCATACATTTTAGGATTATAGAAGTGAGACAATTTATGATTCCAGAATTCAGACATTTTTAGGATTCTAGAATTTATGCCTTATAGGATTCCAAAATAAACCCATTATAGGATTCTAGAATTCAGACATTCTATGATTTTTAAAAAGAGACATTTCATGGTGCTGCAATTCAGACTTTCTACAATTGTAGAATTCAGAAATCCTTGGGCTCTGGACTTCAAACTTGCTAAATTTCTAGAACTCACACATTTTAACAGTGTAGAATTTAGACTTTTTAAGATTCTACAATTCTAGAATTTGGATATTTTCATGTTCTAGAATTCGGATGTTTTATAATTCCACATTGATACATTCTAGAATTCTAGAATTGACACCTTTTTTAGAATCTAAAATTTATACATTTTAAAATTCCAGAATTCAGACATCCTATTATTCTAAAATTCAGAAATTTTATGATTCTAGAATTTATAAATTCTAGGGTTCAAGAATTCAGACCTTTTTATGGATTCTAGAAATCATTCATTCCAGGATTCTAGAACTCAGACCTTTTTAGGATTCTGGAATTAATACATTCTAAGATTCTAAAATTTAGACCTAATTAAGAATTTAGAATGCATACACTCTAGGATTCTAGTATTCATACACTTCAGGATTCTAAAATTCAGACATTTTATTGTTCTAAAATTCAGACATACTACAATTCTAGAATTCTGACATGCTTGGATTCTAGAATTCAGACTTTCTACAATTCAAGAATTCACACATTTTACCAGTCCAAAATTGAGACAATTTATGATTCTACAATTCTAGAATTTGAATATTCTCAGATACCAGAATTGAGACATTTTATGATTCTAGAATTTAGAAATTCTAAAACTGTATAATTCACACATCTTTGGATTCCAGAATACCTACAATTTCAGAACTCACAAATTTTAGGATTCTTGAATTCTAATATTTTATCATTCTAGAATTCATACATTCTAGGATTCTAGGATTCAAACCTTTTTAAGATTCTAGAATTCATACATTTTATGGATCTAGAATGCAGACAAGCTATGACTCTAGCATTCAGACATTTGATAATTCTAGAATTCATACATTCTAGCATTCTATAATTCAGACCTTTCTAAGATTCAAAAATTTATACATTCTAACATGTGAGAAATCAGTCTTTCTGTTATTCTAGGATTCATAAGTTCTAAAACTGTGGAATTCAGACCTGTTTAAGATTCTATAATTCATAGATTGTATGATTCTAGAATTCAGACATTCTAAAATTCTAGAATTCAGACATCATTGGATTCTAGAATTCTTTCTTCAATACTAGAACTCACATCTAAGATTCTAGAATTCAGACATTTTATTATTCTACAATTCTAGAATTTGGACATCCTCAGATTGTAGAATTCAATCACTTTATGATTCTACAATTTATATATTTTCAGATTCTAGAATTGAGACATTTTATGATTCTAGAATTGATGCATCCTAAAATTCTAGGATTGAGACCATGTAAAGATTCTAGAATTCATATATTTTAGGGTTTTAGAAAGCAGATATTATATGATTCTAGCATTCAGACACTTTAAGATTCTAGAATTCATACATTCTAGCATTCTAGAATTCAAACTTTTTACAATTCTAAAATTTATACTTTCTAACATGCGAGAATTCAGAGATTCTATGATTATAGAGTTCATATGTTCTATAATCATAGAATTCAGACTTGTTTAAGGTTCTAGAATTCACACATTTTATGATTCTAGAATTCACATATTCTAAAATTCTAGAATTCAGACATTGGAATCTGCAGTTCTAACTTTCTACAATACTAGAACTCACATCTAAGATTCTAGAATTCAGATATTTTATTATTCTACATTTCTAGAATTTGGACAGCTCACATCCTAGAATTCAAACATTTTATGATTCTACAATTGATATATTTTAGGATTCTATAATTGATACATTTTATGATTCTAGAATTGATGCATTCCAGGATTCTAGAATTCAGAGCTTTTTTGGATTCTAGAATTCTTACAATCTATGATTTTATTATTTAGACACTTTCAAGATTCATACATTTCAGAATTCTGGAATTCAGAACTTTTTAAAATTCTAGAATTTATACATTATAAAATTTAACAACTCACACATTCTATGATTGTAGAATTCAGACATTTTATGAATCTAGAATACAGACCTATTTAACAATCTAGAATTCAGACATTCTAGGATTCTAGAATTCAGACATTCTAAGATTGTAGAATTCAGACCTATTGAAGATTCCAGAATTCGTACACTCTTTGATCCTAGAATTCAGACATTCTAAAATTCTCAATTCAGACATTGCTAGATTCTAAAATTTTAACTTTCTACAATACTAGAAATCACACGTTTTAAGATTCTAGAATTCAGACATTTTATGATTCTACAATTCTAAAATTTAGGAATCCTGAAATTCTAGAATTCAAACTTTTTTGATTCTAGAATTCATACATTATAAATTTCAGAATGCAGACATTTTATGATTCTAGAATTCATACATTCAAAGATTGTAGAATTCAGGCCTATTTAAATTTCTAGAATTCATACATTTTATAATTCTAGAATTCCTTCTTCTAGGATTCTAGAATTCACACCTTTTTGGGATTCTAGAACTCATACTTTCTGGGATACTAAAATTCAGACATTCTAGAATTCTAGAATTCACACTTTTTTAGAATTCTAGAATTCATTCTTTCTAAGATTGTATAATTCTGACTTTTTTAGGATTCTAGAATTTATACATTCTGGGATTCTAGAATTCATGCATTTTAGGATTCTAGAATTTATACATTTTAAAATTCTAGAATGCAGACCTTTTCAGGATTCTACAATTCATACATTCTAAGGTTCTATAAATCTGACATTCTATGATTCTAGAGTTCATTTACTCTATAATTGTAGAACTCAGACCTGTTTAAGATTTTAGAACTCATACATTCTGTGATTCTAGAATTCAGACATTCTAAAATTTTAGAATTCAGACATGATTCAACAATTCTAGATTTTGACGTCCTTAGATACCAGAATTCAGACCTTTTATGATTTTAGAATTCATACATTTGAAGGTTCTAAAATTCAGAACTATTTAGGATTCTAGAATTCATACATTTTAGCATTCTGGAATTCATACATTCTAGAATTTTTAAATTCATACATTCTAGAATTCTAGAATACACACCTTTTTAACATTATATAATTCATTCTTTCTAGTTTTGTAGAATTCAGACCTTTTTAAAAATTCTAGAATTCATACATTCCAGGATTCTAGAATTTAGACATATTTAAGATTCTAGATTTCATACATTCTAAAATTCTAGAATTCAGATCTCGTTAGGATTCTAGAATTTATAAATTATAGGATACTAGAATTCACAAATTCTATGATTCTAGAATTCAGACATTTTATGTTTCAAGAATTCAGACATGTTTCAACGTGTTTCTAACTCACTGAATTTAAAAGCAGATGCAACTCCTTAAGGTGAATGAGCACACAGCAGAGCAGTTTGAAAGATATGTTTATTCTGTGTTTTAGACTCAGTCTTACTGCTAATTCTCATATGCCTGGATTTGGCTGAGAATATCTGTTTTTGATCCTTTAAATAAAATATTTCTGAATGGCTGCATACACATATCAGTGCAACTCTGTAAGGTGAATGCACACATTGACAACCATTCTGCTAGATAGCACCGTTTTTGTTTTAGAGCCAAATATTTCTCACTACAACCTATACTCCCATTCACTCTGGAATGTCCAAATGCAGCTCCTAGAAGAAAAGCTTTTCTAACTCACTGAATCTAAATATAGATGCAACTCCCTAAAGTGAAAGAATACACAGAAGAGCTACTTGAAAGATGCTTTTCTTCTGTGTTTTAGACACAGTCTTATGGCAAATTCTCATATGTCGGTTTGTGGCTGGAAATATCTGTTTTTACATTCTCCAACGAAAGAGTTTCTGAACTGCTGCATGCACACATCAGTGTAACTCTGCAAGTTTAATGCACACATTGAGAAGCATTCTGCTAGATAGATCCGTTTTTGTTTTAGAGTCAGATATTTCCCATTACAGCATATACTTCCATTTACTCTGGAATGTCCAAATGCAGATCCTAGAAGAAACGTGTTTCTAACTCACTGAATCTAAAGACACATGCAACTCCATATGCTGAACGAACACACAGCAGAGGAGTTTGAAAGATGAGTTTCTTTTGTGTTTTAGACACAGTCTTACTGCTAATTTTCATTTTTGGGACTTGGCTGGAAATACGTGTTTTTAGATTCTTCAAAAAAAGGTTTGCTGAACTGCTGAATGCACACATGGTTCTAACTCTGAAAAGTAAATGTGCACATTGACAACCATTCTGCTATTTGCTCCGTTTTAATTTTAGAGAAAAAATATTTCCCATTAGAACCTAAACTCCCATTCACAATTGAATGTTCAAATGCAGCTCCTAGAAGAAACGTGTTTCTAATGACCAGAATCAGAAAATAGATGCAACTCCCTAAGGTGAACAAGCACAGAGCAGAGCAGTCTGAAAGATACGTTCCTTCCCTGTTTTAGATTCAGTTTAACTGCGAATTCTCATATGCCTATATTTGGCTATAAATATCTGTTTTAGATTCTCCAAAGAAAGGGTTTCTGAAGGGCTGCATACAGACATCAGTGTAAATCTGTAAGATGAATGCACACACTGACAACTATTCTGCTAGATAGCTCCATTTTAGTTTTAGAGCCAGATATTTTCCATTACAGCAAATACTCCCACTCTGGACTGTTCAAATGCAGCTCCTAGAAGAAATGTGTTTCTAACTCGCTGCATCTAAAGATAGATGCAACTCCCAAAGGTGAACAAACACACAGCAGAGCAGTTTGAAAGATACATTTCTTCTTTGTTTTAGATGCAGTTTTACCGCTAATTCTCATATGCCTGGATTTGGCTGGAAATATCCGTGTTTAGGTTCTCCCAGTAAAGGGTTTCTGAACTGCTGCATATACATATCAATGTAACTCTGTAAGGTGAATGCATACATTGACAACCATTCTACCAGATAGCTTCATTTTAGTTTAGAGTCTGATATTTTCTATTACAGCATAATTGCCCATTCACTCAGGAATGTCCAAACACAGCTCCTAAAAGGAATGTGTTTTGAACCGGCTGAATTTAAAGATATATGCAACTCAATAAGGTGAACAAACACACAGCAGAGCAGTTTGAAAGATACCGTTCTTCTGTGTTTTAGACGTCATCTTACCACTAAATCTCTAATGCCTGGGTTTGGCTGGAAATATCTGTTTTTACATTCTTCAGAAAAATGGTTTCTGAACTGCTGCATACGCACATGAGTGTAACTCTGTAAGCTGAATGCACAAATTGATAACCATTCTGCTACATAGTTACGTTTTTGTTTCAGAGCCAGATATTTCTTATTACAGCATACACCCCAATTCACTCTGGAATGTCCAAACGAAGCTTCTAGAAGAAACGTGTTTCGAACTCACTGAATGTAAAGCTAGACGTAACTTCCTAAGGTGAGTGAACACACACAGAGCAGTTTGAAAGATACGTTTCTTTTGTATTTCAGACGTAGTCTTACTGCTAATTCTCATACTCCAAGATTTGGCTGGAAATATCTGCTTTTACATTTTCCAAAGAAAGGGTTTCCTAACTGCTACGTACACTCATCAGTGTAACTCTGTAAGGTGAATGCATACATTTACAATCACACAGCTCCAAGAAGAAACGTGTTTCTAACTCACTGAATTGAAAGATATATGCAACTCACTAAGATGAACAAACACACAGCAGGGAAGTTTGAAAGATAGGTTTCTTCTTTGTTTTAGATGCAGTCTTACTGCTAATTCTAGTATGCCTGGATTTGGCTGGAAATACGTGATTTCAGATTCTGCAAAGAAAGGGATTCTGAACTGCTGCATGCACACATCAGTGGAACTCTGTAAGATGAATGCACACGTTGACAACGATTATGCCAGATAGCTCCATTTTTCTTTTAGAGCTAGATATATCTCATTACAGCATATACTGCCATTCACTCTGGAATGTCCAAACACAGCTTCTAGAAGAAACGTGTGTCTAACTCGCTGAATCTAAAGATAGAAGCAGCTTTCTAAGGTGAACGAACACACAGCAGAGCAGTTTGAAAGATATGTTTCTTTTGTGTTTTATATGCAGTCTGACTTTCATATGAATCAATTTGGCTGGAAATAAAATGTTTTTAAATTCTCCAAAGAAAGGGTTTCTCAACTGTGACATACAAACATCAGTGTAACTCTGTAAAGTGAATGCACACATTGGCAACCATTCTGCTAGATAGCTCCATTTTTGTTTTAGAGCCAGATATTTCTAATTACAGCATAAACTCTCATTCACTCTGGAATGTCCAAACGCAGCTCCTAGAAGAATTCTGTTTCTAACTGGCTGAATCTAAAGATACATGCAACTCTCTAAGGTGAACGAACACACAGCAGAGCAGTTTGAAAGTTTCATTTTTCTCTGTTTTAGACGCAGACTTACTGCTAATTCTCCTATACCTGGATGTGGCTGAATATATCTGTTTTTGGATTTTCCAAAGAAAGCATTTCTGAGCTGCTGCATACACACATCTGTGTAACCTTGTATGGTGAATGCACAAATTGACAACCATGCTGCTAGATAGCTACGTGTTTGTTTTAGAGCCAGATATTTGTCATTACAGCATATACTCCCATTCACTCTGGAATGTCAAAATGCAGCTCCCAGAAGAAACGTGTTTCTAACTCATTGAATCTAAAGATAGATGAAACTCCCTAAGGTGAAGGAACACACAGCAGAGCAGTTTGAAAGATACGTTTGTTCAATGTTTTAGATGCAGTCTTACTGCCAAATCTCATGTGCCGGTGCATGGCTGGAAACATCTCTATTTTGATTCTCCAAGGAAAGGGTTTCTCAACTGCTGCATATACACCTCAGTGTAACTTTCTAAGATGAATGCACACATTGACAACCATTCAGCTAGATAGCTCCATTTTTGTTTTAGAGTAAGTCTCTGAATCTAATGATAGATGCCACACCCTAAGGTGAATTAACACAACACAGAGCAGTTTGAAAGATATGTTTCTTTTCTTTGTTACAGGCACTCTAACTGCTAATACTCATATTCCTGGATTTGACTGGAAATATCTGTCTTTAGATTCTTTAAAGAAAGGGGTTCTGAACTGTTTCATATACAAAATTAGTGCAACTCTGTAAGGTGAATGAATGCACACATTGACAACCATTCTGGTAAATAGCTAGGTTTTTGTTTTAGAGCCAGATATTTCTGATTGCAGCATATACTCCCATTCACTCTGGAATGTACAAATGCAGCTCCTAGAAGAAACGTGTTTCTAACTCACTGAATCTAAAGATAGATGAAACTCCCCAAGATGAATGAACACATGGCAGAGCAGTTTAAAAGATATGTTTCTTCTTTGTTTCAGATGCAGTCTTACCACTAATTCTCATATGTCAAAATTTGGCTGAAAATATGTTTTTAGATTACCAAATGAAAGAGTTTCTATTGCCAACCATTCAGCTAGATAGCTCCCTTTTATTTTTAGAGCTTAATATTTCCCATTACAGCATATACTCCCAATCGCTCTGGAATGTCCAAACGTAGCTTCTAGAAGAAATGTGTTTCTAATTCACAGAATCTAAAGATAGATGCAACTCCCTAAGGCGAACAAACGCACAGCAGAGCAGTTTGAAAGATGTTTCTTCTCTGTTTTAGATGCAGTCCTACTGCTAATTCTCATATGCCTGGATTTGGCTGAAAATATCTGTTAGATTCTCCAAAGATAGGTTTTCTGAACTTCTACATACACACCTCAGTGTAACTCTGTAAGGTGAATGCACATATTGACAACCATTCTACTATATAGCTCAGTTTTTGTTTTAGAACCAGATATTTCACATTACAGCATATACTCCCATTCACTCTTGTATGTCAAAACGTCAACTCCTAGAAGAAATGTGTTTCTGTCTTGCTGAATCAAAATATAGATTCAAATCTCCAAGTGAAAGAACACACAGAAAAGCAGTTCAAAAGTAAGGTTTCTCCTGTGTTTTAGACACAGTGTTAATGTTAATTCTCATATGCCTGGATTTGGCTGGAAGTATCTGTTTTTAGATTCTCCAAAGAAAGGGATTCTGAACTGCTGCATACACCCACCTGTGTATCTCTGAAAGGTGAATGCACACATTGAAAACTATACTTCTCAATAGCTCTGTTTTTCCTTTAGAACCTCATATTTTTCAGTAGAGCATACACTCCCATTCACTCTGGAATGTCCAAACAGAGCTTATAGAAGAAATGTTTTCCTAACTAGCTGAATCTAAAGATAAATGCAGCTTTCTAAGGTAAACAAACACACAGTAGAGCAGTTTGAAAGATACGTTTCTTCTGTGTTTCAGACGCAGTCTTATGCTTATTCTCATATGCCGGGATTCAACTGGAAATATCTGTTTTTGGATTCTCCAAAGAAAGGGTTTCTGAACTGCTGCATACACACATCATTATAAATCTGTAATACTGTGAGTAAAACACAGAAGAAATGTATCTTTCAAACTTCTCTGCTGTGTGTTTGTTCTCCTTAGAAGGTTGCATCTATATTTAGATTCAGCAAATTAGAAACATGTTTCTAGGGCAGGGGTGAGACTCGGGGGAGACAGAGCACGCTCCCACTGGCCTCCTGCTGTCTGCGGGGTGCTGGGAGCCCTGAGGCCTCCCTGCTGCCTGACCACCTGCATGCTGGATCCTCACTATCTGGCTTCTGCGACATCTTCAGCTCCCACTGCCCCCCCAGCAAGCTCCCACAAGCTCCCACTGTGAATGATGCTTGTCCACACTCAGCTGGCCTTGGTGGCATCAGCAGCATTTCCTGTGCACACCGTCTCCAGCTCCATGTAGACCGAGCAGTTGACCTGGCTGTACGTGTAATCACAGACAGCCAGGAAGTTAGGGCACAGGCAACCGATTGTGTACTTGTCCAAGTCCATCAGAAACTGGCTCACGGCCACCCTGAACAGGAATGTCCCCAACACCTTGTACATGACAGCCACGTAGTTGTTGAAGTCAGAGTGGGAATAGAGCTGGTCCGTGTGCACCAGGTAGGTTTCTCCTGCTGAGATTTGCATGTCAGGCAGCCGCAGTGACCAGTGTGGGTCGTGGTCAGCCCATGGGCCCTCACTGGGCCTCAGTCCTCCCCATAGGCCTCCCCAAGGCTGCTGCAGAGCTGGGAATTCTAAAGGTGCCCTAGCCAGGCTCGGTGGCTCATGCCTGCCATCCTAGCACTTTGGAAGGCTGAGGCAGGCAGATTACCTGAGGTCGGGCATTCAAGATCAGCCTCACCAACACTGTGAAAACCAACTCTACTAAAAATACAAAATTAGCCTGGTGTGATGGTGCATGCCTGTAGTCCCAGCTACTGGGGAGACTGAGGCAAGAGAATCACTTGAACCCAGGAGATGGAGGTTATAGTGAGTAGAGATCCTGTCATCACACTCTGGCCTGAGCAACAAGAGTGAATCTTCATCTCAAAAAACAAAAGTGAATTTCTATTAACCCCAATACCACTCGGGGCAAGGCTGTGTCCCCCAGCCCACCACAGACCTCCAGGCCACCCCCATCAGGAACGCAGGGTTAGGATGTACCCCAACCTGTCACCCTCCCTGTCCCTCTGAACCCCTTCTGCCTTACAAGGATGACAGTGGTCATGATGGTGACCCCAGCCATGAGCCCATGGGTGATGGTGTCTGCCTGGTAGGGGTACTGGATGAAGTCATACCCGCAGCAAAATCCTCACTTATATGGGGCATTTACCAATGACAGGACAGCAAAGGGCAGGGAGGCTGGAGGGGGAGAAGAGCCAGGGAGCTGCGAGGTTCTCCAACCAGCTGGGCTGTGGGGCCCCCACAACTGCCCTGCCTCGAGGCCTCTCACCACTACTGCCACGGACAGCAAAGAAGAGCTCTTCCCACAGAACGTGAGAGGCCCAAGTGTCAACCCTTTCCCATCATCCTCAGATGAGCACAAACTCCCCAGGCCTTCTCCTCCTCACACCCTCCCTCAGCTCCTTGAACAAACCGGGCAAATGCTCACCTCAGGGCCTTTGCACAGGCACTTCTCTGCCCAAAATATCTTATTTTTATTTTTAAAAGTAGAGACACAAGTCTCATGTTGACCAGGCTGGTCACAAACTCCCAGGCTGGATTGACTCCCCAGCCTCAGCCTCCCAAAGTGCCGAGATTACAGATGTGAGAAAAGGTGCCAGGCACCAAAGTGACTCTCACTTCCACTCAGTTTCATCTCCCTTCCCGGCTGCCCACACGGGTGTCCCTCTCACAAGAGGAAAAGTCTGTTTAGCCGGATGTGGCGGCCCATGCATGTAATCTAGCTACTTGGGAGGCTGAGGAAGGAGAATTGCTTAAAAGCAGAAGATGGAAGTTGCAGTGAGCCGGGATCATGCCACTGCACTCCAGTCTGGTGACAGAGTGAGACTCTGTCTCAGTTTATAAAAAGCAAATAAATAAACAATTCAAAATAAAACGGAAGTTATGCTCTTTTTCCTTCTTGTCCCATGTCACCTATGGGACACTGGACTTAATCTCCCCCGCTCAGCCTGCCCACACCAGGAGGGGGCTATTGTATTCAGAGCAGAGACCCTGGAGGCTGCTCAGAGCCTGGCCAGGGCAGATGTTTAATAAACATCTGTTAAAACAGGCAGGACTTATTTCAACCTAAGAGCTGCACAGAGAAGTCAGGAAAGCACCAAAGCAGGGGCATAGCCGAGGTGACTTCATGCTTACCCCTGCCTGTCACTGACCCTCATGCCAGGGCACATGCCAGCTAGGCAGTGACTCAGGGATCAAAGGCACATTCTCCTGAATTCCACAGTTTCAGAAGGTGTCACATGGCACTGGGTCTCCTGGGGCCCTACTGAGCCCAGGGTGGCCAAGGAAGCAGGAGTCAGCTACAGAGAGCAGGGGCAGGGGGTGCTCCCTGTTCAACGTGGCAGGTGCAGAGCAAAAGCGTGGGGTGTCTACCCCAGAGAGAAAAGAAAGCAGGGGCGTCCTTTGGCCCAGCAGGGCAAAGACAAAAAATTGTGACTCTTCTGAATTCTGAGAGTCTGAGGAGGGGCAGGGAGCCTCACATTCCTCCTTCATGCCAGCTGCAAGGGTCCTAGAACATGGCACACCTTCGATGCTGGCTGAGTCTGGGAAAACAAAGCAGTGAAGACAGCAGATGTCTGCCTCACAGGGCAGAAAAGGCAGAGGGAATGCAGAACAGAACCGGCAGTGCAGTGGCCCAGAGCCAGGACAGTGCTTGGAGAGGTGAGCGCTGGGGCAGAGGGGGCTGTCATGTAAGAGCCCAGCTTCTGCTGGGACGCAGGGGTGGCTGGCGCCGCTGTTGAGGGCAGAGATCAAGGAGGAGACTCCTGCAATTGCCGCACTGTGGAAGATTAGGATCACAGGACTGCAGCTGCTCCCCACAGCTCTCAGCAGGCAGAGGCTCACACTGGTTGGCCTCCATTTCTGACCTCCCTGCCCCAGTAACTCCAGCTAGAGACAGACATCCCCATGACAACCGACCCCAGGCTTCCCTCTGCCTGGAAAGCTCGCCCTGGGGTCCCCGAAACAGGCACCTCCTCTTCATTTGACCCCCAGGGGCCTTTCTGCCCTCACAATGCCCCCAAAGCCCCATCTGGAACCTGTGGACTGCACTGTGACGGGCCAGAGCTTCCAGATGGAGGTGCACTCGGCCTGGCCGCCACCCCCGGCACACAGCAGCCACACCTAACCCCACCGCGGCAGCAACTCCCAGCTGTGTGGCCTCCAGCAGGCCACTCCATGAGGCTGCACCTCCCTCATAGGCCGTTTAAGGGTCTCCTTTTGGTTGTCTGCATGCTGCTGAGCGCCTAGCAGCCAGAAAGTGCCACACACATGTTTAAGTAACTGACAGCACAGCTGCTCAGGACATGGCACCCAGGGCTGGCAGACACGCCACAGGGACCTGGTGCTGTCCCCTGGATCCCCTTAACGACGGTCTACTTCAGAGGTCAGAGGGCTTGGACAGAGAAACAGGAAAGGGCTCTGGGGAGGAGCACACCCACGCCCCCCGCAGTGACCGAAGTGCGGAGCCATTGTCCCTTCATTCACTAGAGGAAACACGCGGCCTTTGTTCCGGGGACCCTGGACGAGTTACAATCTGGGTGCTCTGAAGTCTCTGTCAGCCGGTGGCATTGCTGTGGTTTGTCTTACAGAGGAGGCAGCATCTACAGTTCTGAGATGTGCAGCCGGGCAGATTTCTCCCCGTTATTGAACACCTTGAAGGTAAGGTTGCCTAATTCCCTTGGTGGGGTTTGAGGGCCAGATTTTAATTTTTGTACCTTTTTGTAATTTTGGGGTTGACTGGGTGACAAAATGTATATTAAGCATTTTTTAGGGGTGAAAGTCAAAGTAAGGGTGATATTTAAGTCACTCCAGGTGAGATTATAGGACTGGGTGAATTATTCGACGTTCTGATGAAAAGGAGTCTAACCGGTGGCCGAAGTGGGAAACGTTGGATAAAGGGAAGGAACATCACCCTAACTGTGTCTTTGGCTCCAGCCACTTCTGGAAGTGGGATTGTCAGGCAGGGGTGTAGGAGGCAGCTGCAAGACTAACTGTAAGCCAGGTCATGTACAAGGTGGGGAGGTGACAGGAGGGGCATGAAGAGGCAGGATGTGGGCGTAGGAAGAGGAGGAAGGCTGTGGGGTGGGGTTAGGTCCTGGATTAGGACCTGGTTCACAGGCAGGAAGGAGAAAGGTCAGGAGTTTGATGGACAGGGAGGATTCTGGCTAACCCGCAGATGAAGGAGGGGCAGACAGAAGCAAAGAGAAGGAGTAGAGATTAGGGAGGGATTGGTGTGTAAAAAAAATGCCTGGACGTAGGGAATTTCAGAACATTTACCCAAGTTGTGACGAAAATTTTCTTAATTTCATAAACTAGAGGTAAAAGGTGCCAATTTTTGGCCAATTGGAGCCATGGTTTAACTTACATTGCGACCATGCAGTGGCCCAGTAAAGAGAACACAATGTCTAGAGACGTTTGGGTTTTAGGTTAGGGAACAGTTGGAGAGGTTTGAGATTCTTTAGAACACAGGCCAGCGGAGAGGGCGGAGGGATAGAGGATGGACAATTGCCAATGATTCTGGAAAGACAGCAGAGACAAGAACAGGCACACAACACAGCCGCTCAACAGGCATCTCTCGGTGAGCCTGGGTTGAACCTCATCATTGGTGAGTGGTCAAAGAGAACATCCTGTATGACCTGCCACCAATATCAGTCCTGAGCCTGGTGGGCGAGTGACTAGGGTGAAAGTCTCCATGATAGCCGAACCCTTGGAGAACCTAGGTCTCCAGATCCATGACCTAGATATGGTTTCTCGGGTCCCGAACCTCAAGAGAAAACCTGGTTTACCTGATTTTCCTTGTGTTTCTGGTCAAAAAAATGATGAAACCAAAAGGGGGAGGAAGTGGAAAGGAAAAGATAAAAGAATGAGAAAGCAAAAAAGTGAGACTGCTTACCAAAACAGTCGGTGGTGTGTGTGTGGGCTGGTCTGATGACCCGGGTCGGTAGGTCGATCTCCTCTTGGAGGGAGCACAAGAGCAGAAACAGGGGTTTGGTCTACTGAAGGAGTTCCACCATCCCGGGTTTTGGTACCAAAATGTTTAAAATTCGTGCTTTGAATGAAGATACCACCCAGACAGGCTTTGTGTGGGAAACGTGGCTGCTTATTCACTTAGGTGCAGGTCGGCTAAGGCCAAAAAGTGCATTAGCAAAGGGTAGTGGGATAGGAGTTGGTTTTATAGGTTTGGGGTGGGCAGTGGAAAATTACAGAGTAAGATCAGTTACAGTGGTTGGTAGGGGAAAGGAGTATACATGACCACAAGTTCAGTTACAGTGGTGGCTGGAGTGAGGCAGAAGAGCAGTTAAGGTGACAGGATGGGTGAGGGGTATTCACATTCATAAGAAGAGTTGAGATGGCAGGCTTGGGTGAGGGGCTTTTCCAGGCCAGCTCTGCTGGGTGCTCAGGGACAATGGCGAACGTGGGGGTTGGGGGCGTGTGGGAGATGATCAGGAGCAAGCAAGACTTCAGACTTTCAGGTTCCAGGTTTACATATGGAGACCTGACACCGGGTTCAAGCAATTTTCTGCCTCAGTCTCACGAATAGCTGGGATTATAGGTACTCACCACCACGCTTGGCTAATTTTTGTACTTTTAGTAGAGACGGGGTTTCTCCATCTTGGTCAGGCCGGTCTTGAACTCCTGACCTCGTGATCCACTGCCTCGGTCTCCCAAAGTGCTAGGATTACAGATGTGAGCCACCGTGTCTGACCACCTCATAGTCTTTATCTGAAATACAGAGGCAGAGGTATTCTTCCCAGGGCCATCCACCGTCCAGTCAGACGAGTTATCAGGTCTCTTAGCAGAGTGACTTGGACAAAGGAGAGGCTCCACAGCTGTCCTCTTTCCACCGTTGCTCAGAGTGATTATGAGTGAGACTGGAAAGTAGCCCAGGTGGGAGAGTGGCCAGGTGCAGGGAGGAGGTGACCCAGTGGGGAAGGAGACTCAAGCATCTAAGGTCACCTCCCCCTTGACTTCTACACTGTATTTCAATAGAAGTAAAGGCTGGTTGACCAGGTGCCACCTTATAGATTGCAGGCATGGCGTGGGGTAATCTTTCTGGAAGACGTTTTAACTGACATGAGTTCAAGCCCCCACCTCACACCTACTTCATGGACCAAGACCCTTTCTCATGTATTTTCTAGAACTGTAAACCCAAGACCCTTTCACGTGTCATATCTGGAGTTGTAAGCATGTGTAAAGCCGGGCTTCTGATTGTTAGAGGAGCTTGGCCCTTAGGTAGTTATGCAGCCTTGCACCAGAGCACCCTCTGCAGGTGCTCGGGGGCACTGCAGGGCCCTCGCACTCACAGCGCTGGTAGAGGACGCACGCCCTCTAGTGGTGGCCAAGGACACTGCAGGATTCCCGCACTCAGTGCTGGCAGAGGATGCGCGCCCACTGGTGGCCGTCCCTCTGCACCACTTGAAGTTGGGACGCAGAGTGTTCAGCGCCATCGTTCTGGAAATGCAAACTGACACGGAGCCCACTAGCTCGTGTGTTTCCAAAAAGGAAGAAGGGACAATTAATTGAAAACCATAGGAATTTAGAAATAGCTGAATCTGGGCATGGTGCAGGGCTCACGAGTGTAATCCCAGCACTCTGGAAGGCCAAGATTGGAGGATCACTTGAGATCAGGAGTTCAGTGCCAGCCTGGTAAGATATCGAGATCCTCATGTCTACAAAAAATATAAAAATTAGCTGGCATGATGGCTTATGCCTGTGGTCCCAGCTACCCAGGAGGCTGAGGTTGGAGGACTGCTTGAGCCCAGGAGTTTGAGGCCACAGTGAGCCAGCCATAATCACACCACTGCACTCAAGCCTGGGAGACAGAGTGAGACTCACTCTCTCTCTCTTTCTCACTCTCTCTTTCTCTCTCTCTCTCTCACACACACGCAAACACACACATACAGTTTAAATCTGTTGAATTATATCTTTTGGTTATAAAATATTTATGGTTGCAGGAACAAGTTAATAACTAATAGACACAAAACTTATAAAAATTTACCAGTACTTTAAGCAAAAAGCATTCTTAATTTAAAAATAAGTTTTAAAGATAATAGTACACTCATAAATTATTGTTAAAATCAATAATAACAAAGAAAAGTAGCAATACTAATAGCCTGACACAAACTGATTACAATTCTTCATAAGATACAACACTATTCTTAATAACCTATATAAACAAATATTAAGTACTTCTGTTTGTACGTTAATGTGCTGGGATTGCAGGTGTGATTACTTAATGTTTACATTAATGTAAACTTTAATGTAAATATTAAGTAATCACACCTGCAATCCCAGTACTTTGTGAGGCCAAGGAGGGCAGGTAAACTGAGGCCAGGAGTTGGACACCAGCATGGCCAATGTGGTGAAACCCAGTCTCTACTGAAAAAAAAAAAAAAAAAAAAAAAAAAGCTTTGCACAGAGGCAGTATCATAGCCAATGAGATTTATCTGAAGTGAGATTATTGCTAATTGAAAACTTTTCCCAGTACCCTGCCATGATGACTGGAAATACAGTCAGCATTGGCAATTTTTGGAAATCTCTATAGAGATAGAATTTTAAAAATGTAAATAAAAAAATATAAATGGAAAAGAAATACAAAAAAAGTTTAGCTGGACATGGTGGTGTACACCTGCAATCCCACCTACTTGGAAGGTTGAGGCAGAAGAATCCTTAAACCCAGGAAGCAGGGTTTTAGTAAGCTGAGATCTTGTCATTGCAACAAGAGTAAAACTCCATCTCAATTTTTTTTTTCTTTTTCTTTATAACAGGTGTGTTCCTCCTCTTGCTTTCTGAGGACTTCTTGGTCTGTCACTTGGTAGTGGCTAATAAACTATTTTAACATCATTACGCTGTGTGACTTGCCATAAATTCCATTTTGTGTGAGATACAAAATCCTGTTGTTGTGGCCAGGGACTAGACCCCTCTTCTGGAGACAAAATTATACTAATTGTTTTCTTTTCTTATCTTTTCTTTTTTTTCTTTTTTTTTTTTTTTTTTTTTTTTTTTTTTTTTGAGACAGAGTCTTGCTCTGTTGCCCAGGCTGTAGTGAAATGGCATGATCTCAGCTCACTGCAACCTGTGTCTCCCAGGTTCAAGAGATTCTCCGGCCTCAGCTTTCTGAGTAGCTGGGATTACAAGCACCTGCCACCACGCTTGATTAATTTTTAAATTTCCAATACAGACAGAGTTTTCCAATGTTGGCCAGACCAGTCTCAAACTCCTGACCTCAGGTGATCCACACATCTCAGCTGCCTCAAGTACTGGGGTTACAGGCGTGAGCTACCTTGTCTGGCCAGCTTGTATTCTTGGTGATCGCTTGGAGGATGAAGGAGGAGGGGCGTCATGCAGATATCACTCTTGGATTACCACCTGGGATATTAGGTGCAAGCCTCTATTATTGGTTCGAACCCTGAAAGCGCCAGCAAACAGCTTGAGTTTGTGTGGAGCAACATGCTGTTTCCATGAGTGCCTGGGGGCAGACGGGTTGAGGCCTAAGATGGTGTCAGCCCCAAGTGAAGGTGAGGCTGGGGTTTTCTAGTCTCCTGTAAATGGGACATGTTCCAGTTTGATGTAGCTGCTCCGTGGAACCTAGACGGCCTCTCTCCTGATCTTCAGGGGGTCCTTGTCTTCCAGCCTGCCCTTTTCTGGCTTCTGATCTCTTGCTGACCCTCGCTGCTGGTGCATGTGGTCTTGTACCTTGGGTCCAAGCCTGAGGAGGGAAGAGTTACCTCCAAGTTGTCAGGCTCTGGGGAGAATCTTTCATTAGGGAGAGTAGGCTGACTGATTCTTTTTTGCTAGTCACAACTTGGTTTTGAAGGTGCAGTGGGGTGCCTCAAGCTGAAAGCCTGACTCCTTGTATGGGCCAAACTCCACGTGGCTGTTGCTGTGACTGCCAGGCCCCTTTGAGGCTGAGAGACAGTTTTATCAGGACTTTGTCCTGCACATATTTATGATGCCTTCTCTGTGTTGGTAGATCTGGGGGTCCACCAGATAGGATTCTGTGAAGAGATCTCAAAGGTCATTAGTCCGCTGTGTTTATCACATCACTTCCACAATCAAAGATGAATAAAATATAGAGGCATATTTATTTATAAGGTTGATGGTGCCCCTGTGCTAGGCATTGTTTTAGTTCCTTGAGACGTGAATGAGTTGAGACAATCCTTTGCCTTAGAGTTTTGCATCCATAAGTCCTGCTCTCAAGAACTATGTGTGTTAAAATGTCAAGTATCCAGTACCCCGAATATCCCAGTTCTCCTCCACCAGTCTTCCAATTCTAGGACAGATGCAGAGGCCCTCAGAGTGACTTGAGAAGGAAAGTAGTCACTGTGCTCTGTGGATGGCTTGTGTGGGAGCATGCATTGTAAATCCTCTCCCAAAAACGTTGGAGACAAATAGTGTTTCAGCTTAAGTTTCTCATAAATGGCTTGCAGTCGTATAAACCAGAGCATGTATACCACAGGGCAACATGAGGGTCCCTCTACCACCCTTTCTCCCAGCGGCCTAAGTGGGCATCTACACAGAATAATGTGTGTAGCTTCACTGTGTTAAAGTCCAGTGATTTGTGCTTGGAGTGTCATCAGGGAAGGGTCCCTGATTTGGAAGGTTGCTGAGCTGCTGTGGAGGGAAGGAGGGGCCGTGCAATACCGCTGGGTCTGCATCTCATTCTGTGAAAGGAGGCATGAGATAGCCTTGGTCTTATGAAGACCTTGGGTGTCCCAGCTCACTTCAGCCCTGAGTAACTTGATGCAGGTGCTGGGCCCTGGTTCTGAAGGTGAGAATATAGTGAGGGCTTCCACTGTACGGCTGACACAATGGGCATGCATGCAGGTGCCTATATGGGGACTGCTATGGAGTCCTTTGCCAGATGCAGTGGTGCACAGCTGGAAGCCAAGGGTCCCTGCTTCTGCTGGCGAATCTGGGCAGATGTAATGGATTAAGGTTAGTGGTAGGGTTAGAGGCTAAGTTTAGGGTTGGTGTTGCGGTTTGGGGGTTGGCGTCAAGGTTCAAGGGTCAAGGGTCAGGGCTAAAGAGTAGGATGAGGGATTGGGGTAGGGGTGGGGGTAGGGTCACGCGGTTAGTGTTCAGGGTTAGAGGTTAAGGCAGTGGGGGTGAGGGTAATAAGTAGATTACTAAAAGTAATTCTGCTTCACTTCAATAACAACCTTCTCCAACTCATTTTGTCTCCACAAACTTATTTTTCCAAGAAGAATCCCAGGCTTCTTAAAGCAGCCAGTGACTTTTCACACCTTAAATCTGTGAAATTCTGTCTTCTTTTGCTGTATGCATAGTTCAAGAATACAAGGCGAGGCAAAGCCAGATGCCTTCCTGAAGGGACCCAGTAAATTTCTCTCTTTCTCTCTCTGGACCAAAATGAATTCTCGGGACCATCAGTGCTAACCTTCAAAAGCCAACCCCGTTTGAGAGATCTCCTTTAAAATTACTGCAGACCCATATGTTTATATTTATATGATATTAATTTCACATTTATATTAATATAAATGTTTAAATATGTGTATGCCACATGGGCCTCTGGCTTATTGCACAGTTAATTGTCACCTCAGGCTAAACTTTGGTTTCTGTCTCTAATTTTTCTCAGAAAGAATATAACTGATCTCAAAACATATGCTTTTATTTTAGGAACTCATGCTGCCGTCTCCATTACTCCCTCTTTCCCTGTAGTCTGTGTGGAAGTTCTTTAATGTGAACACTTTGACCACCTAGGGATTTTTATTTTTCTGTGATATGGTTGGCACTCCTTTGACTTCCTGTATCACCCTAGAGTTCTTTTCATGTTAGGAGCCCAAGAGGGCAGAAAAAAGAAGTAGGTTAGCAATTAAACCTTCTGAGTCAGGAGAGAGTCCCATTTTGTTAAGCAACATTGAAGAACATCGTATGTAGTAATCCAGCAGATGAGCCACGTGGCTGCTGAGCACACATGCTGGCTTGCTGCTGTGAGCTCAGATTGCCTCACCATTAGTCTTTTCTTTTTCTAGATGGAATTATAAGGGCCACTTATTAACCTGTAAGTCATAGAGAGTTAAAGGTATTTCCCCAAAACACTGAGGACAGAATGAAAGGTGAGAAGTGTTAGCCACAGCTCAGAAGTGCAGAAAAGTCTCTCGATGTGGGTTGTTGGAGAAATGCAGGTCTTTTTTCTTTTGGAAGTCTCCATAGAATGGGGTCAAGGACTCTGCCCATTCTAGGATGAATAATTGGTATATTAGACACCCTCAAATATTTATCCCAAGGCTTCATTTAGGGTTCTTAATGAGTTCGTTCAGCCATCACAGTCTCAAATGCTAAGTAGGACTTGGAATCTCTCCACAGTCCAAATTAGCACTGTCTTTTAACGTTGAGTCTCTCATTATTCTCACTTGACATACTTTATGTATCCCACACGTATGCTAATAACACATCGTGCTCACTGTTACCTTTGTAATAAGACCTGAATTTTACTTAGCCTGGAGGAGTGCACTTCACATGTCCAGACCCAGTTCTGACTCATTCTTCAACCCTGCATTAGTTAGTGGGTCTCTATTAAACCACGGTGACAAACAACCTCCAAGTTTCAGTGGCTCAAAAATCTTCTTCCTCACTTATTTGCATCTCATTATGTGTGAGTGGTCATTCTGTGCTGTGTCGCCCTAACACAGGAATCGAGGCTAAAGGAGGTACCATCATAAGTTCCCCGTTGCTATAGAAAAGACAAAAGGTGTTGGATAGAACTCTGTTTCTTGGAGATTTCTCCTGAAAAAGGTCACATATTATCTCTTATCACCTGGAATAGCAAACACACACACACACACACACACACACACACACACACACACACACACACAAATGTAATGTGGCCATGCAAAAATTTAAGCAGGTGGGATGGAACACTCAGAATGCGTTCATAAAAAATGAACTGAAAATATGTGGAGAACAGCATCAACTACTATTGTGAATGCCAACATGCATTCCTGACAACCCAGTGCTGCTGTCCTTCACACTTCTGTCTTGCAAAGTATTAGAACTTCTTATCTGAAGCCATACCACTCAGAGGGACTGCAGAATACATGACATCTCCTTCAGGATGTCCTTAGAGAATTCAAGGAAAAGAAGTTAAATAATCAAAAAGTGCTTTTGGGTACAGCTGTTTAGCACTAGAAGGCAAGATTAGAGATAGATTGTAGTGATAATAATAGGGTATGAGAATTGTGGTCTGGATCAGGGTCAGGGCTGGAAGTATGGTTAAGGTGGGATCATGGTCAGGGTCAAGATAAAAGTCAAGGTCAAAGTCAGGGTCAGAATTATAGACCAGGGTATGGATCAGGATTTAGGGTCAGGGTCAAAGTCTAGGGATGGCGTTAGGATTAGAAGCAGAGCTTTGTTCTCCTCAGGACCCACCTGAGGAGAGGCTATGTCTTTGGAGCACCTGGTAGTGTGTCCACAGTGAAGACCAAAGTTTTGTTCTCCTCAAGTCTGACCTGGGGAGATGTGTCTGCAGGCCACATGAGGAAGGTGAGGCAAAAGCTTCCTGCCTGCTCCCCATGTGCAGAGGAAGGAACTCGGACACTGGCTTTACTTTCACACGTTATATGCTACAAGGCTTGTTTTCAGAAGCATCCCTTGCTTGAGGCTTTGGCTGCTCATCATCGTAGCGTGCCCTACAACAAATATTGTAAGACTTGGGTTTGTTTTTGGGGTGAGGTCTTCATATAGAGAAAGGAGAAATGCTTAGAGCCACCATCAGGACAGCTGGGATGAAAGGTGGGGATGGGCAGGTGCCTTTCAAGTCACCCTAATCCTGAGGCTGGAGGAAATATGACCACCCCTTGTAAACACTTTTATTCATGTTTTAGTTACTCATTTTTCTTACAGTGTTAAAGTAGTCAAAAAAGGCGTATTAAAAAATAAAAAGTAGGCATATTAAAACTTGCAACATTACTTAAATGCAAATACATTATTTGTACGTCGATATTTTTATTTTGTTGAGAAAGTCTAAGGTTAATTGGCAGTATAGTTTTAATAGTAGATAGAAAAATGTGTGTTGTACAAACATTAACATCCTACATTACACGTATGAACTCCAAAAATCTGACACAGGTCTTAGATTATTTAGGAAGTTTATTTTGCCAAGTTTGAGGAGCCTCACACTCATGATGTATCCTCATGAGGTCCCGACAACATGTGCCCCAAGTGGTATGAGCACAGCTTGGTTTTACACATTTCAGGGAGACATGAAACCAGTCATTATGTGCAATATGTACATTGGTTCAGTCCAAAAAGGTGAGAAAACTTGAAGAGAAGGCCAAACGGGGGGCTTCCAGATCATAGGTAGATAAAGATGAATGGTTTTATTCTTTTGAGTTTGCTGATTACCCTTTTCAAATGAGGCAATCAGATATGCATTTATCTCGGTGAGCAGATGGGTGGCTTTGGATAGAATGGGAGGCAGGTTTGCCCTAAGCAGTTCCCTGCTTGACTTTTCCCTTTAGCTTAGTGATTTTGAATCCCCAGGATTTATTTTCTTTTCACCAGGTCAAACATGTTTTCCTATGAGCATCAATTATTCATTGTGTATTTTATTACACAAATAAGGTAGAGATTAAAAAAAAAAAAAAAACTATCAACTTCATGACTAGCTAAATGGACAGAATTACATAGAAGTTCAAATAAATTTGGAAACATTCAAGAGTTCGGGTTTCCAATAAGTCTTTGTGATTATTTTAATGGTAAAGTATTTTTCTCCATAAAACATAGAAACATCTAAAATCACTCATAGGATGTCCTGCCATTTTTTTTTCTCTAGTTTCCTCATTTTCTGCAAAGCCTTTCTGAGGAAATTGACTTTGAATATCCTTTTAAACTTTTCCGTTTTAAGAAGTGTTGTGGTGAAACATTGAATTACCATGGTCATAGTTCGGTTCACATTCTTTTTTTCTTAAAATATTTTTCCCCAGTGGCCAATATTTGATTCTGGTGTATTATGGCTAAAAGGTAGACACTGGAAAAAAATACAGACAAGAAGTATTTGGAATAAGTGATCCAGCCACAATGAGTCAATCAGCCATTGGAACATATACAAAGTCACTCTTGTTAAAATATTTATCCATGAATTGAAATAGAATCTGTAAGGTTATTTTATTTCCTGGTCTAAGGTGAACATCATTTTAGAGAATGAAACCAGGGCACAACCACAGCACAAGAAAAAAAAAAAAATGTGAAAAATAAGGTTACACATATGTAAAGTCCATACTCCTGGAATGAGGTGTTAGCTTCACCTTCTTGATGGCTGACTGTCTACATTAAGTATTTGGAATTCTTTTGCAAAGGAGATTTCTATTCAACTCCATTTGCTTATTCACCTACACATACAAATGGAGACACCTAGGTAATTACTTGAAGCTTTAGTTAGTATTAAACACTGCAGCATTATGTTGAACAGTTCATTCTTACATTGGCCAGCGTAGCTCTTTTTATTGACTTCAATTTTCCTTCGACGTATTTCGTTTTTTTTTTTTTTTTTTTTTTTTTTTTTTTTTTTAATTACTTACTTACTTTCTGATACATCAAGACTTTCCTGGCTCTTATAATTACTGTCTCGTGTTCTAATATCAGACATTTCTTCAAAGAGCCTGATTTCTTTCAGAATGGTAGGAAAACTTATATCTGGCTGCTGAGTGAGCACATTGTATCTTGTCTCTCATTAGTAATGCTAGGAAGTATGTATGTGTATATCACCTACCTACACACACCTAGTTAGGAAGATTTTGATGTGGAACTGTATGTATCTGTATTAAACTAAACACAAGTTTATGTTGATGTCTTCACCTCTGATCTACTATCACATGAGTCTTTCTACCCTTCTCCACTTGCTAATTTACAACCTCCCACTTCAACACTGAGGGACCTGGTTGCTACTATCTGTGACTTATATAACTCATTGTTTGATTCCAGATACCAATACTGTGGTTTTACAATTGTTCACCATTATCCCTGTTGGAAAGAACTTTATAAAATGTAATCCAATGATGAAGTATAGTTTATTTTCCTTCAGCCTACAGATTCTATTCATTGTTAAAGAGACTTAGGTCAGCACCATTTTCCCTACACCTTCAGAGAGTTGTTTCCCACATTTGTGTCTTAGTCCATTTTGTGCTTCTGTAACACAATACCTGAGGCAGGGTAATATGTAAGTAAAGAAGGTTCGTTTGGCTCACAATGCTGGTGGCTGGAATGTCCGAGATTTGTCAGTTGCATCTGGTGGGGCCTCAGTCTTTTTTGCCTCATGGTGGAAAATGGAAGTGGAGCAAGTGGTGTAGCAGAGATCACAGCAAGAGTGAAAGCACAAGGGAAGGCAAGAAAGCAAGACTCTTTTTGACAATCTACTCGTGCAGGGATTAATCCATTCCTGTGAGAGCAGACAGGACTCATCCCCATGGGAGGGCATTAATCTATTCATTATGGATTATGGAGGGATTGATCTCCATAATCCAAACAACTTCCACTAGGCCCCACCTCCCCACACTGCCAACTTGGGGGTCAAATTTCAACATGAGTTTTCTCAGGGACAAACAACATCCAAACCATTGTATTTTGTAACATAGTTAAATTATTTTTCACATTGTGGATTCTGTGCTGGGATACTCCTGACCCTGAATAATATTATTTAATTTGAATGGAGTTTGATTTATCCATTTAGCTGTAAAATTCTTCATTTTTTGATAAATGGATAGTGGCCAGTATATACTATTAAAGAATCATATGGAACACCTCAAACCCCAGCCCCACGCAGCCAATGGCTTCCCATCTGTGTAGTTTCCCTTCTCGGGAATCTCATTAAATGAGGTCACACTGTGTGAATTCTCCTCACACTGTCTTCTTCCACTTAGCTATGTGCATGAAAGACCACTCATGTCTTTGTGTGAGTTTATAGCTTGTTCCTTTCTATGGCAAAATAGTATTCCATTGCATGAATGTATTGCAATTTGGTTATGCATTTCAGGGACCAAACCTTCCTCTTCTTTGTTCCAGGGTTGGAAGCCTTCAAGTTATCTGACAATAGATACATTAACAAGGGAGAAAATGCTTGGCTGCTTGTTCCACATGTATCATCGTGTGACAAAATTCATCAGATGGCAGGATCCAGTTTACAAAGAGTTTAAAATAACCCAAAGAAAAGAAACAAGACTATAATCTGATATCCCACAAGGGCTATAGTTTTCCTATTAAAAAAAAAAAAAAAATTCAGACAGGGTCTGGCTCTATGGCCGAAGCTGGAGTGCAGTTGTGCAAGCTCAGCTCACTTCACCCTCTATCTCCTGGGTACAAGAAAGCCTCCCTCCTCAGCCTCCTGATCAGCTGGGACCACAGGCACATGCCATCATGCCCAGCTAATTTTTTTATTTTTAGTAGAGATGCGGTTTTGCCGTGTTGCTCAGGCTGGTTTTGAACTCTTGGCCTTTCAAAGTGCTAGAATTGCAGGCATGTGCCACCATGCCTGGTTGAGTTATAGATTTTCATTGAAACACAAAATTTATCTCGGTTGTAACCATCATTTTTGATCATAGATAATCAAAGATTATTCTTGTTTTAAAATAAGTCTAGCTTTGTTAGATTTTGCCTGATTATTTGTGTAAGTGCAGGAAGAAAAGGAGCTGACCACACAGATGCTTTCAAGCTTCTTTGCTGCAAGTTTTTCTACAGAATCTCAGATTGAAGTTTTAAAGGTCTATTGAGGCTAAAAGCCAAGCCAAGAACATACTATCAAATTTCAGCTGACATCCTAATAGCTTTGAGTGAATTCCTCTCTTCTTGAGGCTCCCACACTATCCCTAAATTTCTGGGCCTACAAGAAAGAACCTTTCTTACAACCTGTAAGGATGTGAATCCTGTAATCTCGGTATCAGGCTGGCTTTTCTCAGACTGCTTTGTAAGGACTGGGTCCGTAAAAATCAACTTTAGTTCCTTAAAATTGCTGGTCATAACTGATCTTAGGTACAATATTGCTAAATATAATATTCCAGTAAAAGCCTTGATAATATAAACAAAATTTCCAATTATATCCTGTTTTAAGGTGAACAGATTCTTATTAGACTTCTGCTAACAACTATATTGTCATGAAAATAAGAGTGTTCAGTAAGAATTTCAAAATTCTGGAGAAATTGATCAAGGAAAAAGAGAAATGCTTCATTTCTGTTTAGATAAATGTAATCTACTAAATTGTTGTGAGTTATAGTTAGCTTAAGAGAGATTTCTTAAATCCAGAAACTATAACATTAAAGAACCAGCAATGCTCAAAAGAAGCTATAAAATTATAATCCATTTTCATCAATTTATTCAGTGCCCTGTACTTAATTCCAGTCTTGCTGAATCTTGGGTTAGCAGTGTCATGAACCCATCAGTTTCTCAACTAGACTTCTGGAAGCTTCACTGAGTCAAGTGTATAATCTTAAAGTTATTTGAGCAATATCATCAGAAGCCTGTAACCAGAGTACCAGTCATAGCCTTTTCTGTGAGTCTCTGAAGGAGTCCTGTGTTGGAGACCAACATTCTGATTCACAGCTGATTGCAGGAACTTTTAGGAAAGAATCAGGCCTAAATAATATCTAAATGACAAAGAGCATGAAATGGCTATGACAAAAGATCTAATGTGAGTTCGTTATACCACAACTGACAAGGATATTCAATTTTGTCAGTGGCATATGACATTTAAAATAACAATTGAAAATATGACTCATAGTACTATATCACCACATACCATGGATAAGGAAGACACCGACAAATTTCCAGGGATTTTATATATTTTCTGACAACATAACATTTTGCTAATTCAAATATAACACAGGGAAGGTTAGATATCTCTTTTTACTTTTGTATTTGGTACAGTTTTTCTTATAAAAATTACAACGTCCTTTATTTGCATACCTTGCCCTACATTTTCTGCATAATTTGCATAGAGTTTCTAGATATTCTATCAGTTCTAGTAATTTTATTTATGTATAGGTGATATTTTTAACACTTAGTAATCTTTATTTTCCTGAGTAAACTAGGAAGTAGAAAATTTTAAATTGTCATATATTAACTTTTTATAGTAGATTAGAAAATGTATGAGTATATGATCTCCCAACATCTAGAGTGATATTTCCACATAGTAAAATTTCTCAGCGTTGTGGACAAAAAAAAAAAAAAAAAAAAAAAAAAAAAAAAAAGTTTATTAACAGACCAAAATATCTTTTTTCTCACTGTAGAAATAGGGGGTCAGAAGTGTATATAAAATTGAATTATTTATGTTTGGTAATTAATGTTTTAGTATTGTAACTTATTTATAAATGATCTAGATATTTAATGTGAATCTTTTAATTAGCTTAACTTTAGTACTTTGGAAACTATTATTAGGCAGATTTACTGTAAAAATTATTATTGAAATAATGATTTTTGTAGAATGACAACTTAATTAGAATCAATCTATAAACGTTAAGACTTTAAGTATCTAATAAGTATAATATTAGCTTATTTGAGTAGAACTGAAGAAGAATAGAAATTTATGTTGGTTTTATATTTAATAGTGATAGTTCTGAAGGCATAGTTGTTTTATTACACCAAAAATATTAAATTGGTCTTATTTATGTATGTTTTATGTAAATTATGTTAACTTGAAAAACATTTATATCAGTTTCTACATTTCTAGGAGTTTGGGAAATATTTATGTATAAATGCTTATTTTTTTTTTTTCCAAGCGAAGTTAGAATAGAGCATTTTTAGAGGATTTTATAAATGAATTTTGCAATGCTATCTGGTGTCAAGAAAATATCACATATACATAACATACATTAATAGGCAAAAAGCACAGATAGAGATCTCATAGGTTTCATTCTAAAAGTTTAGCCATGATTCAGGCATGTGTATTCTCATGGTTAATTTTAGATATCTGGTTGATTGGATTAAGAGACACGTAACTGGTAAACCACAGTTTCAATATTTCTACTCATTTGATTACAAGTTCTCCCGTATCAAAACTAATTAACAAAATAACAATTTCTAGGACTTCTCTAGGAGAGTATGGAAGGAATTTTGAACTTTGTAATACTGTCAACTGAAGAATGATGAGGTTGATAAATTTGGAAAGGAGTGATTTCATTGATTACATTTGTATTTATTTTTGTTTTTTTGAGAAGGTGTTTCACTCTCGTCCAGTCTTGAGTACAGTGGTGTCATCTTGGCTCACTGCAACCTCCACCTCCCGTGTTCAAGCAGTTCTCCTTCCTCAGCCTCTCAATTATTTGGGATTACAGATGTCTGTCACCAAGCCTGACTAATTTTTTGTATTTTTAGTAGAGACAGGGTTTCACCATGTTGGCCAGGCCGGTCTCAAACTCCTGAATTCAGGTGATTCACCAACTTTGGCTCCCCAAAATGGGAAGCATAGACTCCAGCCAGAAGCCAGAAGCAGACACTTTAAGAGAGAGTTAAAGAAAACAGAAATTTATGCTGAGTGGCGTGGTCAAATACAAATATTTAATAAGCTCTAGAAGGAGTCATGAATATTTATAAAAGGAGAAATGAGTGCAATCGCAGTTGAGTTTCTTACTTCCTCATGGGTCCCATGTACAATGGGTGATCTTTTATCAGGCAAGAAAGGAAAGGCAGCTTCAGGCAGATGGTTGATATAAGTGGCGGAGTCTTTTGAAGGGGCTGGTTTCTCTTAAATCCTTTGGTTAGGTGTCTGTTCAGATTTCTGTCCATCTTTAACTGGGCTGCTTTACTTGGTTTTAAGATATTTTTATATATTGAATACAAATTCTTAGATCTGTATTTTGCAAATAGTTTCTTACAATATGTGGCTTGTGTTTTTATTCCCTTAACAAGATATTTTCTAGAGTATACACGTTTAATATTAAAAAAATCCACCTAATTCTTTCTTTGGTGTGTATTGACAGTTTGTGTGGTTTGTTAAAATTCATTACTGAACCCAAGAGCAGATAACTTTTGTTCTATGTTTTCTTCTGGAAATTGTATAGTTTTGCATTTTTAGTGTAAGGATGATTTTGAGTGATTATTTGTGTAAGTTGCAAAGTTTCCATCTACAATCATTTTGTTTCCAATGAATTGTTTCTTCACTTATTTTGGGAAAGACACATGATAGTGGGCTCTGTTAGAGTCAGTAGATAGCTAGACATGAATATGATGGAGATGGAATCTCACTCTGTCACTGAGGCTGGAGTGCAGTGGCACGATCTCAGCTCACTGCAACTTCTACCTCCGTGTTTAAAGAGATTCTTCTGACTCAGCCTCCCAAGTAGCTGGGAGTACAGGCCCACACCACCACACCTGGCTAATTTTTTTGTGTGTTCGTAGTAGAGAGTGTTTAACCATATTGGCCAGGCTGGTTTGAACGCCTGACCTCATGATTTGCCCGCCTCGGCCTCCCAAAATGCTGGGATTACAGGTGTGAACCACTGTACCCAGCGAGAAGATTATTTCATAATGATAAATGGGTAAATTCATCAGGTGTCAGGGTTTTCAGGGTTTAAAATTGGGGATTAGGATTCGCAGTTGAGAATCTAGGAGTTAAGTTTTGGGCTTCCTCTGGAGTCTACATGGTGTCAGAAGAAAAAGAAATGAAATACTTCAGGCTTGGTGTTACTCCAGATTTTGATCTTCAGTCTGCCTGTTAAACATACATTTTTAGTCTTCGAATCAGCTGCTCCATACATTCTAGGATTTATAGTTGTGGAAGAGACAAGATGCTTTCTCCATCTTGCCCAGAACTTGAACCCCAATGCAAAATAATCCTAACCTCAAAACTCAGTGCCATAAAACCAGTATAGTGTTTTATTTCCTAAGGTTCAGGTTCAGGTGTCAGGTTTGGGATTGGGAAATTGAGTTCAGGTTAGGGTTCGAGTTAAGCCTGAGCATCTGTTTTAGAATTAGTGCCGACATCAGGGATTGGGTTGGGATTATTGTTGGGGTTTGGATTCATGCTCAGATTGAAGGTTTTTATTTGTTTGTTTGTTTTTAGATGAAGTCTTGCTCTGTTGCCCAGGCTGGAGTGCAGTGGCATGATGTTGGCTCACAACGACCTCCACCTCCTGGATTCAAGCACTTCTTCTGTCTCAACCTCACGCACCACCATGCCCAGCTAATTTTTGTATTTTTAGTGGAGTCGGGATTTCACCATCTTGGCCAGGCTGGCCTCAAACTCCTGACCTCAAGTGATCCACCCGCCTTGACCTTCCAAAGTGCTAGAATTATAGGCATGAGCCCCCACACCCAGCCAGATTAAAGGTTTTGAATTGGAATCAAGTTCAAAGTTAGGATTGAAATCATAGTCAGGGTATAGGTTAGGTTTAGGATTGGTTGGGTTACAGGCATGTGTTCAGGTTTAGGGGTTTTGGTAAGATTCTAGCTCAGGTTTGAGTTTAGGCCTGGAGTGTAGGGGTTCCATTTCAGGTTAAGACTCTAGCTCAGTTTTATGGCTTAAGGATTTGGGTTCAAGTCTGGGTTATATTTTGAGTTTGAAATTAAGGTTTATATTTATGGTCAGAATTTATGGTATAAGGTTTGGGTTAGGGTTAGTGTGGATGTTGAGAGCGAGTTCTTGGCTTAATTAGAAATGTGGTTTGGGCTCAGGCTTGTACTCTGACTTGATTTCTAGGGTTTATGAATGCACACTTGCATTCTGGTTCAGGTTCAGAGTTTGGATTTGTATTTGAGTTTAGTATTTGTGGTTGGGCGAAAGGACATGATTGAAATGACGTTTGGTTCTGGGCTAGAGCTGAGGCTGGGATTTCAGGTTGGGGGTTGGTTCAGTTTGAGGTCTGCATTGAAGCTCGGTCTCTGAATCCAGTTCACGATAGGGCTCTGACCAGAGCTCACTTTGGGCTAGAGATTGGGCTATGACTGAGATTGAGGTTAGGGCAGAGGCTTAGGATGGAGCTAGGTGCAGGATAGTTCTCCAGATATCCTTGGACCATCCCAGTTCTCCTCTTTTCTGGTAATTCTCAAGAATAATTGTAAAATGTCTGGGAATGCAACACCCTGAGATAAGAAGAACCAATTGGAACAGCCCAGGCTCCGTTCCAGTGCCCCTCACCCAGAACAGGATGTCATATCACACTTCAAACAAGTGGTTCCTCTACTCCCCAGAGTATACACTCCAGTGCAGACAGCTTTCTAGGATCCTTCAGTTGCAGTGAAAGTGAGGCATACACAGGCAGGAGTCTATCTATCTGTCATGAGGAGCTTTCCTGAGCCTTGAGGGACTGGCTCACAGTAAATTCTAGGCTTATGTTTTCTCTTGCTGCCTATTTATAATTAATAAATGTGCTTCATATAACTTGTGTCACCAGACCCAGACAAGCTGGTAAGCAGTGCACAGGGAACCTGCTTTATACTAGCTTAAGGCGTGGGCTGAAAATGGTAATAGGATTGGGATTAGCTGGGTTTGGATTCTAGTTCAGGTTCAGATTTGGATTTAGAGTTTTCCTGTTCAGGTTCAGGCTCTGACTTGTGTTTGGAGTTTAGTGGTTTGGGTTCAATGTTCAGTTCTGAATGCAGATTTACAATTTTGGGTTTGGGTTCAGGATTATGATTTAGATTTGAAGTCAGTGCTGGAGTGATTCACATTTGGGCATGAGCTGTCACTCAGGTAAGTTTTAAATATTATGCCTGTGGTCTCGCTGTCATTCAGTATCAGAGTTCAAGTGCAAATTTGATTGGAGTTTGGTTTCAGATTACAGTTAGTGTAAGGGTTGAGTTCAGGGTTTAAGTTGTGGTTTCAGTTTAAGATTAGATTGGATTTACAGTTTGGGCATGGGCTTGGACTCAGACTCTGGAAATAGTTTTGTGTTTAGGGATTTAGGCTTGGGTACGAATTCAGGTTAGAGTCTCTATTTGGCTCCAGGTCAGACTCAGGGCATGGGTCAGGTATTGGACATTTGATTGGACTGGAGCTCCAGGTTTGGGCGTGGGGTTGTGTCTGGGTTTAGAATGTGGTTCAGCTTAGAGTTTTGGGCTTAGGTTTGTTCTAGTGTTCTGCTTAGACTGGAGTTGATGCCATGGATGGGGATGGAGTTTGGGCTGGTGTTGAGGCTGAGTTTGATTTTGGGACTATGGGAAAGGTTGAAGTTGAGGTTAGCTTTGGGATCAGGATTTGAGTAAAGAATCAGGTCCGGGTTTGGAATAAAGTCAGGATATGATCCCTCAACCTGGATCTAGCCTCAGTACTGGTTTCAGGGTTTGGGTTTTGAATTCAGGTTAGTGGTCAGGTGCAGTGTTCTAGTTAGGTTTGCAGTTTGACTTTAGGGTTAGAGTGCCAGTTTGAGTTTGGGTTCATGCTTAGGCCTTTCGGGGACCTTTTGAGATCAGGGTGTAGTTCATGCATCGGGTTTAGGTTTTGGTTTGGTTTTAGGATTCAGGCTTGGACTGGAGTGTAGTTATGTTCAGGATTTAGGAGTTCAATTTTAGTTTCAGGTTCAGAGTTTGGATTGCAGTTCACATTCATGCCCAGACTTGGTCTCCGACTCCATTTAAATATTATGGCTAAGGGCTTTGGATTAGGATTTTGATTGGGGTTCAGGTTTTGTCTTTAAGTTTGAGTTAGGCTTTAACGTTTAGAGTTTGAGCAAGTTATGCTTTAAGTTCAGTTTGGATTTAGGTCATATTTCATGTTTAGGACTTTAGTTTGGTGTCGTTGTGGTTGGGAACAGGGTTTGGAAAACAGGCAGGTTTGGTCCCAGGTTGAAGTCAGCATTGCGGTTGGGATTCAGGTTGTTGTTTGGTTCAGAATGGGTTCTGGGATTTGGCTTTGGCTCAAGCTCAGTCTTATGTCTAGCTTGGAGGCTGCAGCTCTGACTGTTGTTGGGGCTGGGGTTGATGTCAAGTGTGGATGTGGGGTGTGAGGGTCAGGTTTGGGATTAGGTTTGGGCTTTGGATTATTGGATATGAATTGGGTTTGTTATGATGCTCAGGCTTGAGTTCTGACTTGGCTTGGTTTTAGGGTTTAGGGATTCCAGCTTGAGTTCAGGCTTTAGAAAGTCGAGTTCAGTTCTCGTACAGGTTTGTGTTTATGGGTTTAGATCGGATGTTGAGGTTGGAGTTTATGGTTTTAAAAATTTAGGGTTGGGTATGTGGTAGGGTTAGGAACAGTTGGTTACAGAGTTTGAGTCAGGATCGATTTAGGAATTGGGGTAAGAGTTTGGACTCAGTCCTCAGGCTAGGGCTTGGCATGGGCTGGAGCTGGGTCTGGGACTTGGCCCGTTCTGTGAATGGACTGGTGCTAAAGCTTAGCCTGGATTTCGGATAGGGTTCAGGTTGTGAGTCGGGTCTTGTTTCTGATTGTGGCTGGATTAGGGTTGTATTTGAGGGCAAAGTTTGGGGTTGGAATTCCAGCAGGAGTATTGATCAGGATTCAGCTCAAGCTGTGATTCAGGCTTGGTTTTGGCTTTTAAGTGTATGACTTCTTGTTCAAGTTTAGAGTTTGGCTCCTGGTTCATGTTTAGGATTAAGTTTTAGGGTTAAATTTCAGGTTCAGATTCTGGTTGAGTTTGCCTATGGGTTTGAGTTGGCTTTATAGTTTAAGGCTCATGTTTGTGTTCTTTTCTGGATTTGTCTTAAGGATTTAGATGTGAAGTCTGAGTAGGAGTCAAGTATGATTTTACAGTTTAGGGTTGGTCTTGTGATCAGGGTTGTTTTTGTTGTAATGTCTAGGTTCAGGCTCAGGTTTATGCCAGGTCTGAGGTAGGGCTTGGCTTGGGTTCAGTTAGGGTTAGGGTTGGGGTGCTGGTTTTGACTGAAACTTGGGCTAGAATTGAGTTGGGGCTGCCTCAGATTATTGTGATTATGTCCTGGAACCCCAAATTCAAACTCATGTACCCAATGCACAGCTGAGGCCAAACACTGAGACAGCAGTTCTTGGAGATAGAGGAAGGTTTATTAGATTTTGCCAAAGCAATAAGATGAGAGAGAAAGATCTGTCAAATCTGCATTAACAAAAAGATGCAACAACGAGTTTTTATGCAACTAGGGAATAAGGGAGGGGTTGTTTCAGAAAACTGAAGGGGAAGTCTATGTTTCTTCAATCTCAGGTAACACCTTGAACAACCAGAGTTCTGGGCATCAACAACTGGTCCTAATATCCTTCTAAACATCCATTCAGTCTGCGTTTTTTTTTTTTTTTTTTTTTTTTGTTTGTTTGTTTTTTTTTTCGTGTGTGTGTGTATGTGGCCCTGAAGTTATCTCCTCCTGCTTGACAAAGAAGTAATGTTTTACTGGACCGACCATAGAGAGTCAACACCAAGACAAAAGTATGCCAAATTGCAGGGTTTATTGTTGCAGGTGGCCACAGAGGACTCACGTCTCTCCAACCCTCGGCTGGGGAAAAGGAGGGTGCCAATATTTTTATACCCAAAAAGCCACCTTGGAAGTGGGGGGTGAGAGTGTGGGGCGGGGTGTAGAGGTGAATGTATTCAGACATTCTGAGGGCCAGGTGATTCCATAAATCACTTCTCTGGCAGGGACGAGGGTGCGGGTCTCCAGACATTCTGAGGACTAGAAGACTTGTTGTCAATTTGATTGTTACCTAAGTGGCTTACAGAAGTCAAGATAAGCGTTAGTTTGCACATTGTCTGAGTTAATGTAGAAATAACATATTTTAGTCAATTATTACAAGCTGCAGGAGCTGGGATGGAATTAGATGGGGATGCTTATTCTGGTTATTACTGGTAAGCAAAGACTATCAACTCTGGCAGTTACTGATAAGCGGCTTTACCTTTTGCATTTTGCAAAGTAAACTTGCAGTTGTATTTACAGAGGCCAACGCCCACAGTTATTGTGAGGAGAATGGGGCAGCCTTTACAATTTATTTTAAAAAAAGCTTTTTACTTTATAAAATGGCATTGCTCAGATTCTAACTTTAGGCTACCTGTGCTACAGTAATATATCATCAGTTTATAATCATAATGTGGAAAAAAGAAATAATGGACAAAAATGTGAATAGTTAACATGTGTAAGCAATAGTCTGATCAGAATTTTCATTATTTCAATCACTAGAATGTTGGGATGCTGAAATCTCAAGGGGTCTGATTACAGTTGGATTAGGGTACCATGAGGTCAAACTTGGGAAGAGCATTGGCCTTGATATAGACTGGTGTTCTGGTTCAGGCTTGGGCTCTCACTTTGGCTTGGTTTTAGGGTTCAAATGTTTAGAATCAGGTTCTGACTTATATTCAGTGTTTGACTTTTAGTTGAGATTTGGAATTAGAGTTAGTATTAGGACAGGCTTGGGGTTTGGCTTGTTTGTCAAGTCGAGGTTAGAATTGGGCTCCTAAGTTTTAGGGTTTATGGGTTCAAGTACATTTTCTGGTTCATATGTAAGTGTAGTGTTCTGGGATTTTGATGGGGTTCACATTTGGGTTTGATTGGGGTTCGTGGTTGGGCTTGAACTTGGTCTCTCACTTCTGCTCAGTTTCAGTGCAGAGGGGAGTTAGTGTGCTTGTTCAGGTTTAGTGTTTCAGATACCAGAGGCAAGATCACAGTGGTAGGGGACAGATTTAGCCAAGAGTAGGGCAGACATCAGAGCACAGGGGCCAGGGGTCCTGAGCTTAAAGGCTGGTGCTGCCCTGGAGTTACAGCAAAGAGCCTGGACCCATATGGCAAAGTTGTGGAAACAAAAGGCTGAGCCACATGAGCATAGGCAAAGGGCTGAACTTCTGGCCCAGAGTGAGGAGTTTCATCCTTAGATAGAGGAGCAGTGGGTGAAGCTGGGAGCAAAAAAAGGAGCCATTTCCCCAGAGGGCAGAGCTACAGGCCCAGATGTCATTTTTATGGTTAAGGGCTTGATTTTGCATTAGTTTGGGATTCATGTTTGTGGTTAAGATTAGGGGTACAGTAATGATTGTAATTGGAGTTAGGACTGGGTTTGGGTTTGAGTTTGGGGTGTGGTTTGGTTCAGATGACTGGGTTTGGGTCCTGACTTAAGCTTGGTTTTAAAGTCTAGGAGTTTGTACTAGGGCTTTATTCAGCTTCAATGTTTGGCTTCAGGTTTAACTTGGGTTTAGAGCTTAGGTTTTGGGTCAGGTTACATTTGTTTTAAAGTTTGAGTTCGTGTTCAATTCTGGTTAAGGATTTTGGATTTGTATAGGGGTCATGGGTCAGGTCATAATGTGTTTGGAATTCAGAGTTTGGGTTTGAGTTCAAGTTTGGGATCAAGGTTTATGATAAGGGTTGGGGTTGGAATTGGAATTGGAGTTTCATTCAGATTTGGATTACAGTTTATGTCCTGGCCTTTGCATAGGCTCTGACTGAAGCTTGACTTCTGAGTTCAGGGGTTTGAATCAGGATGTTGTTTCATGTTCATAATTCACTTTCTGGTTCAAGTTCAGGTTGGTATTGGTGTTATGGTTGGGATCAGTTTTGATGTCAGTGTCTGATTGGAATCTGTTTGGGGTTTGGGATTAGACTCTGACTTGGGCTGGGTTTTTAGGGTATAGGATTTTGGCCTCAATTGGGCTAGGGTGTAGTGTTTAGGACTAGGGTTCAGATGTGGATAGGATTTGTAGTTTTGTATTCGAGTCAAGGGTATGATTGAGAAATAGGTCGCACAAAGAGTTTAGGATTGTGGTTGGGACTTGGGCTTAGGCTCAGGATAGGTTTTAGTGGTTACAGTTGGATCCTAGTTTACATTTAGATTAAGTGTCAAGATTTCTGGATTTGGGTTCAGGTATGAGGACGGTTTTGTAAGAGTGAAACGGCAAAATAATAATAATAATAATAATAATAATAATAATAATAAAATTAAACTAATGTAACTAATTCTATTTTCGTTTAAGGGACCTTTACGCATTCCGGCCCATAGGCTACGATAATTTTAGAGCACTGAGATAATATGGAAAAACAGCAATCATGTAGCTTTTAAAACAAACTCTGGAATTAAAGAAAATGCATGTAAACAACTAACTATTTTGTTAAAGATATATAGGAGCATTTTGACCTGACCAAAGACTAAGAATTTCCCAAACTCCTTGGGTCCTCACTGGCACCCGGATATCTGAAGTTGTTGAGCCCTTCTGGATCCCAACTCTTTCCTCTACACTTTGTCTTTAACATAAAAGGAACCTAAAATTTGTGGTCACTTGAGATGGTACTTTAGGATGCTAGCATGTCACCTTCTAGGTTTGCTGGCTTTCTTAATAAATGTGCTTTTTCCGCTCACCAACTCCTGTATCTTGAGTTTTGTCTCAAGTAGCTAGCAGCTGAACCAGGAGTCAGTTAAAATTTCAGGGTACAGTCTCAAATTCTGGTTTAGGACTTATGGTAGGTGTTACCACTAGGGTTAGGGTGAAACAGATGTTGAGTTTTATTTCAGGATAATATTGAGTTTTGATTGTTTTTGGATTTAGCCTTTGGCTTATCTAATGCTAAGAATAAGGTAAGAGGTACACTCGAGTGGAACTGGGGAATATTGGGTTAGGGTTAGAATCAGAGGTCAGGGTCAGGTTAAAGATCAGGATTGAAAATTGGGTCAGGGTCAGGGTTGGGGTTAGAAATGTGGGTTGGGGTTGGCATCTGGGTCCGGGTTGGGGTTTGGATTGGGATCGAGGTCAGGGTTTGATCAGGGTCAGTGTCAACATAGGGTTAAGTTTAGTAGTTAGGATTAGGTTCTGAATAAGTGTTGGGATAAGGATCATTATCACATTTTTCTCATTACTTTAGCTTTGTAATAAGTGTTGGGGTACAGATGTGTGAGGTCTTTAAGTTTTGGTTTATTCAATGTTGTCTATTATAGGTTTAGAAACAGTTTGCTGGGAATTTGATTGAGATTAAACTCAACGTATAAATCACCTTTGAAAGAAGTGTTATCTTAACTATGTCTAGTTACTAATGGTGAATAAGGAGTATCTCTCAATTTATTTATATATTGTTTCTTTCAACTGTGTTTCCAGGTGGTATGAATGTATATGTGTAGCTTTTTAAAAAATGTATACTTAAGAACTTTAATTTTTAGGCCTTTTGTTGTAAATGATATAGATTTTTTTTTCTTTATTATTATTTTTTAATGCATTTTAGGTTTGGGGGTGCATGTGAAGAACATGCAAGATTGCTGCATAGGTCACACATAGCAGTGCGATTTGCTCCCTTCCTCCCCATCACCTATATCTGGCATTTCTCCCCATGCTATCCGCCCCAACTACCTACCCACACTGTCCCTCCCCTATTTCCCCCCCGAAGACCCCAGTGTGTAGTGCTCCCCTCCCTATGTTCATGTGTTCTCATTGTTCAACCCTCACGTATAAGTGAGAACATGCAGTGTTTGATTGTCTGCTCTGTGTCAGTTTTGCTGAGAATGATGGTTTCCAGGTTCATCCATGTCCCTACAAAGGACATGAACTCATCGTTTTTTTTTTTTGTTTGTTTGTTTGTTTGTTTCATTTTGTTTTGTTCTGTTTTGTTTTGTTTTTGTAGTTTACCCATCTGATGAAGGGCTGATATCCAGAATTTACAAAGAACTAAAACAGATTTACAAGAAAAAAAAACACAAATAATCCCATTCAAAAGCAGGCAAAGGATATGAACAGACACTTTAAAAATGATATAGATATTTTTAAATACCATATTCCAGTTTTAAAATTCCACTTGTATCCATATATAATTGCTGATACGTAGGACATCAGTTGACTTTTGTCCATCGGCAATCAACTTTACTTTTATCTCTGTCCATTCTGTTCAAGGCGTGGGATGATAGGTTCTCTTTCAGTTTTAACTTCCAAAATCATAGCATGAGATTATCAGAACAATGGATTTCAGAGATCCACGGGGACCACAGGAGAGGTCCATGGGCATCACTATACAGAGAGCACTTCAGCATCCTGTGCTGCCCCAACTGGCAGCCTGTAGGGGTCACACAAATTCCCAAAGGATTATAAATCATTCTACTATAAGAACATATGCACACAAATGCTTATTGCAGCACAGCTTACAATAGTAAAGACCTGGAACCAACCCAAATGACCATTGATGATAGACTGGACAGGGATATTGTGGCACACATACACCATGGAATATTATGCAGCCATCATAAATGATGAGTTCGTGTCCTTTGTAGTGATATGGATGAACCTGGAAGCCATCATTCTCAGCAAACAGACACAAGAGCAGAAAATCAATCAACGCATGTTCTCACTCATAGGGGGGTGTTGAACAATGAGAACACATGGACACAGGGAGGGGAACACTACACACTGAGGCCTGTTTGGAGGAAACAGGGAAAGGACAGCAAGGGGTGAGGAGTTGGGAAGAGATGGCATGGGAGGAAATGCCAGATATAGGTAATGGGGAGGAAGGCAGCAAATCACACTGCCATGTATGTACCTATGAAACAATCTTGCATGTTCTTCACATGTACCCCAAAATGTAAAATGCAATAAAATAATCCCACCTTTTTGGACCTTCCCCCCATGTTCCCCACACAGATATCTGGCACCTCCACAGTGAGGATTAAGCTTTGTTCTCCTCAGGTTTCATCCAGAAGGTGCCACTATGGCTACAGGACACCTGGGAGCCATGCCTAGGTAGGACACAAATCTCCTTCTCCTCAGGACCCACCTGGGAGAACCCTCTGTGGCTAAGAAACACCTAGGGGCTATGCTGGTGCAGCTTCAGGACACCAGAAGGTAAGTAAAAAGCTTCCTGTATATGCCCTGAGTGCAGAGGAGGGAGTACTGCCATGTTTTACTTTCTCATGTTGTTAAGGATTTTTGGGGTGTCACTTTTCTGGCAGGAAATCTTTCTGGCTATTGGCACCTTTGCCTGAGTTTGTTCTGACCTGCTGAATTTGTTCTGCTCACTTAGCCTGGTAGGCTGCACTTGGCTCATTCTATGTGCTGGGAGTTCATGCCTGCCAAGGGCAAGTCAGGCATGAAACGGTGAGAGGTGGGTGAGCAAGTGTTGGGTCTGGCTACTGCACAGTCAGACACACCGGCTGCTGCAGTGGGGTGGGCAGCTCCAGGTGCCAGCGTGGGTGCTGGCTCTCTGCAAGGCTGTGGCTGGACCAGACAAACCACAGGCAGCTTCCACAGCTGGCACTGGGGAATACGGTGGCACTCGGAAGCTTGGAGGTGACAGGAACTGCAAGGCCCCAAAGAAGAAGTCACAGCCTTTGCTGGGGTAGCTCCCAGGTTGGTGCTCCCCAAAGGATTGCAGCTCTTCTCTCCTCTTCACTCACAATGTGGCAAGCAAGGGGCACGTCTTAGCCCTGTTTGTGTTATAGGTCTTTTATCCTTACCACTGGTGTATTCCAAGTTCTTGTTCTGCCATCAGGAAGAATGACGTACACAGACAAGAGGGTGAGCAAGACAAAGAAAAGCTTTCATGAGTGATAGAACAGCTCAGAGGAGACCCACAGCAGGTAACTCCTTTCCATAGCTAGGGGATCTTGAAGAGTGTTAAGCTCCTAGTTGAGAGGGTAACTCCTCTCTGCAGCTGGTCATCCCATTGTCTGCTCTGCTCTAGCTGAACCTGGGGCTTTTATGGGCCTCTGAGGGGTGGAAGTGGATGCCAGTTGGTCTGTGTGTGGCCATGGGCAAGCCTGGAAAGGGCACCACAAGTTCCCAGCATAACTGGCAGCCCAGCCTACAACCTTCAGGCCCTCTCTGGCCTGAAGGTGGGGCCTCATCAGGGACCTAACCCCTTCTGCCCAGGAGTCTTTCTGACTCCTGCTGCCATCCGTGGAAAACTGCTTATGGTAAGGGTCACCTACAGGCCCGCACCAAGCCACCCTCAGCCCACCCCAGCACTTGTCTGTGCCCAAAGTGCGGAGGGAGCCAAGGTGGCAGAGGGCTGGCATGTAAGCTCTGCCCCTAGCATTTGCACACCTAGGCAGGCTTTGATAGCACCTGGACTCAGCCCCAAACCCCCATCAGATTACAGCAGGTGCTGAGAGCCAGAGGCCAAGTAGTGGGAGCAGACACCCCCAAGCCTCTGGGGGCAGGTAAGACCCCCCTCCCAGGCCCCTGAGGGTGCAGAATGCAGAGATGACCAAGTCCTGTGTTTGAAGGGTCTGGCTCCCACTCACTCCATGGAGCGTACAGGCAGTCCCAGGTGCATCTCTTTGCAGCTTGGGGTGGGGGCTACAGGTCCTCTCTGGGCCCCTCTTTGCCTGCCCCTTCATGCCCAACAGGGCTGCTCCCCTGATAGCAGGCAACTCAGCCCAGCCCCATCGTGGCAGCTCCCAGGACAGTGGGCTCCAAGGGGCTCTAGCTTGTCCCTGGCTCCTGCTGGCTCCATGGAGTGCAGCACTGCCCCAGGCCCAGCTCTGCCTCCTCCCTGCACCCTCTCCACGGTGGTGTTGGGTGAGAGCCCCAACACAGGGCTAGGGTCTGGAGCAGCAGTCTCTGGACCTGAAATAAGGTCCCACCCAGCCACAAGAGGTTGGGGGCAGCACGTTTGGCTGCCTCTGGGACTCAGGGTACAGAGGACACAGGGCACAGCCTGATGCTGCCATCAATGTTATGTTTATTTTATTTTACAAAAGTGTCCCTTCGTTGAGGGTTTGATACTCATCATCACAGCACGCCCGACTGTGTTTTTCCAAATTTGAGTTTGCTTCTGGGGGAAATATTGGTACAGAGAAAAGGGAAACCCTGAGAGCATCACAGCGAGTCCCCTCACGGCCCCCAGGACACACACTCTGCAGACTTGCTTTTATTTGTGTCTCATTGGCTTATTCTCACAGTATTAAACTGCTTGAGAATATTGAAGAGTATGTGTCTTAAAACTCACAATGTTATTTTAAGTATAAATGGTATACTTATGTCTCTGAAAGGAATTTTAGGCAAAATAAATTTAAACACATTTTATTTGTACAAAAGAATGATTCATGAATTGAGAAGCTCCGAAACAGAAAACATGTTTTGGGCTCCACATTCGCAGAGTGAGCAGAGCTTTTAGAGGTAGAAGCTAAGTGAAGAAATAGCCTGATTGGCTCCAGCTAGATGACTGCCTGATTTGGAGAATGGTTCTGTGGGTATCCCTAGCCCTATAGCCAACTGACTGCTGGGCTCTTTGTGATTGACTTCAGGTGGTTCATTAATTTTTTTTAAAGTGAGTTACTAGAAATGCATCCAGGTTAAATTTGTGTTTGCTTAGGGAAGACCTTAGTGTAATGACCTCCTCCTTATTTGCTTTAACATGTCAAAACCATAATTCATTTTCATTTTACTTTCCTGGCATTAATAGAAGTAAACTGACAACATTTTTGTTGTCATTCACAAAGCGAGTTTAATTGGCAGCATATTTGTAATGTTACATAAAAGAATGTGTGTCTTACAATCACTGTTATCTTAGATTAGATGAAATATGTTAACTCTATTAAGCTTGCTATTAAACTGTAACACGAATTGAGTTCTCACTTTTCTCCTGGGCTTTGACCATTTAAAATACACTCAACTGTCACTTGAGGAGAGGCTGCTTTCTGAGAAATGTGTCATTAAGTGCTTTTATCATTGTGCAAACATTATGGAGTGTACTTGCACAAACCCGGATGGTATAGCCTACACCTAGCCACACCTAGCTTATATGATATAGCCTGTTGCTCCGAGGGTGCAAACCTGTGTAACATGGTACTTTACCAAATAATATATGCAGTTTTTACTACAATGGGAAGTATTTGTGTATCTATTTAAACATATAAAATAATGCTTTGAGCCATGAGGTTATGACATGATGTCTAGGCAGAAATTTTTAACCTCCATATAATCTCATAGGACCACCACCTATGTATGTGGTGTGTGACCATAACATCAGAATTAATTAAAAAGATCAGCTTACATTAAGCTATGAATTCAGATGGTCCTTGAGTCTTTTCCACTGGGAGATCTTTAAGCAGTGTTCCAAGCTGTTCTATGCTAATATTTTTTGTTTCCTTAATTTAGAATCCATTTTGTTAATGTGTATTTTTACTAGGAAATCACCTGTTTCTTCTAGGTTTCCAGTTTGATACAGTTGATTTCTTATTTGACCTTTGATTTCTCCTCTCTTACTAGTTTTATAAGAATTCTTGATTCTATATACTTTTGCACTCTCTTTTTATGAGCAACAATATTTTAAAATATATTTTTTAGCTTTTCTTAATGGAAGAATTGTCCTGGTTGGTAATTTCTCATGACCCAATGATGATCTTAAATAATTGTTAATTAACCTCAGCTTAATAGGCTATCTTTTTCAGGACCCAACTGTTAAAACTCTGTCACATGACATATGTAGGTTATGTTTATAACCACAGAAAAGAAAGTGACATAGAGAAAACAGAAGTGGAATACACAGACAGCTCCATTGGTTACAGCCTGGATTTGTCTTTAGGGAACCTAATTTGAACAGTTGGCAGCCTAATATTGGCTGACGCTTGGCAGCTATGATTGGTTGGCCTCAGCTACTTGTTAAAAAGACAAGATTTCTAAGTCAGATTATCAGTTTGTTTATATGCTAAGTTAGGTTGTAGTCCTCTACAAAACTCTTTGGAGGGCTTCATAAGCCCAAATTTAATTTAACAAATCCCCACTTTTGGTCAGCCTTTCAATTTTGAGAAACTGACCAAAATTTTGGGCATTGATACCATGAGACTATTCTCTGTCATCATTGTAAATTGATTTACTTGCTCTCAGTATAAAGTTCAGAAGTCCTTATTTGGTCTCAGTTCTCCCTGTGCAATAGCAGAACAGTGAGTTTTGTAAGATGGGAAGAAGGAAACAGAACAATGGAAAATAACAGCTGATTGGTTATGTAAACCAAAAATAAAATTCTAAGGCCCCCAGCCACCTTCTCTCAGCCAAGGGGATTCCAGAGTTAACCTGAAAATGTAGTTCAGGTCATTATGCAAGAGGGGGCTGGACGTGCCTCGTTATACTCCTCCATCAGCAATATCAACGCAGATCTAAGTCTGTTAAGAAAGGTTTATAATCTTTTTTTTTCTCTGAAGCCTGCTACTTCAAGGCTTCATCTGTATAATAAAACCTATGTCCCCACAACCCTTTATCCACCCAGACATTCCTTTCTACAGATGATAACTCTTTAAACTAATTGCTAATACCAAAATTTTTTAATCTACCTGTGACCTGGAAGCTCCCACCCCTTGAGTTTTTCCAACTTTCCAGATCAAACCAGCATAAATCTTACATGTATTGATTGATGTATTATGTCTCCTTAAAACGTATAAAGCAAGCTGTACCCTGACCAACATGAGCAAATGTTATCAGGACCTCTCGAGGCTGTGTCACGGGTGTGTCCTTAACCTTACCAAAATAAACTTTCTAATTTGACTGAGATCGGTCTCAGATATTTTGGGTTCACAGTTAATATCAGGTTATTTCAGGTTACTTTTTTCATAAGGGTTAAAGCAGAGGGGACTTCCTTATGCTAACTCATGTAGACTGGAATGTAGTCTTTTTCAAGAAAAAAATGACTTGTTTAGAAATTTATCTGCTTCCTTACAGCTTCAGTTTGGTTGCCTGGCATTTAGCATCACTGACTCCAATCTGGTTTGGCCTGCTCTGTTGTGGCCTACTGCAGGAGCCCAGTCCAGAAAAATGGCCTGCCATAATTTGTTTGATAATTCTCCCCTTTTGGTCAGGTTCTCACCTAGGTGAGAGTGTGACCCAAATGCTGCACATTAGTAGTATTCTCAGTTGCCATCATTTTGGTTTCTGGTCTCAACACGTCATTTCAGTAAAGTCATTAAAACTTTCTTCAATTATTCTTGCCAGTGGCAGCTATCTGAGTTACCCTAAGTTACCAATGGTGAATCCATATGTATCTGCAGCAACTTCGGTTCTTGTATCCTCAGGAGAAAGAATTGCACTGAGGGACATAAGGTGGAAGAAGCCAAGGCGAGTTTTAGAGGAGGAGTGCAAATTTATTTGTAAAAGGCTTTAGAACAGGAAAGAAAGGAAAATTCTCTTGGAAGAGACCCAAGAGGGCATCTGAAGGTCAAAGACAGCATTGAACCTTGATCCTAGGACTTTATAGGCTCACCTCTTTCCCATAATTCTTCCCTTTGTGTGGGCTGCCCACATTTGCAGTGAGCACTTACAGTCTGTTTAGGAAGTTGTAAGTATGCCCATTTAGACTTTCTTCTCTTTTCTGATGGAGTATCCCCAGAAGGTCATACTTCACCATTTTGTCTCTTAAGCATCCTCTATAGTTCAACAGTGTGTAGTCAATCACTAATCAATAATATTTCTGAACCCAGTGAGAATTCCTGGCACACAACTTTGTATCAGCTGATTCCTTGTCCTTTTTGCTTTAAAAACCTGCTTGTAACAGAAGTTGAATGGAGCTTGTATCTACAGACATTTAGTTCTGTGTCTTCTGGGTGGGTGTTTTTATCTTGGCTCAAGTAAACTCTGAAATTCTGTTTTGTGCCTCATCTTCTTCCTTTAGGTCAACAATGTGAATATACTTTAACATGGTACATTTATTCCTGATGAGCTACTTCTGTTGTACAATCAAATGTCAGGAAGTGTCAATGAAGAGTCAGACTCTGTAAAATCTTTGAAGAGATTTAATCTGAGCCAAATACGAGTGACCATGGCTCAGACACAGCCCTCAGGAGGTCCTGAGAACATCTACCCAAGGTGGTCAGGGTGCAACTTGGTATTACACATTTTAGGGAGACATGACACTTCAATCACATACATTTAAGAAATATGTTGGTTTGATCTAGAATGGCTGGACAACTCGAAGTGGGGTGGGGGTTTCCAGTTTATGGATAGATTTAACATTTTTCTGTCTAACAATTAGTTGAGTTTATCTAGAGACCTGGGATCAATAGAAAGCAATGTCTGGATTAAGGTAAAGGATTGTGGACTTCCAGATTCTTATTTGCAGAGGAAGTCTTCAGGCAGTAGGCTTCACAGAGAATATGTTTTAAAATGTTTCTTATCAGACCTAAAGTCTGTGTTGATGTTAATGTCAGAGAGGTACAATGAGGCATATCCGACCCTCACTTCCCGTCATGGCCTGAAACAGTCTCACAGATTAAATTTTAGACAGCCCTGGCTGAGAAGGAAGTCCATTTAGAAGGTTGGGGGAGGGCTTAGAATTTTATTTTTGGTTTACAGAAGTGTATTTTGCTTTTAATATTATCAACTGTATTTCTAGACTAACAAGTTTTCCTAGGAGCATTAAATACTCTTTTGGGATTTTATTACACAAATAAGGCATAGATCCCATGTTATCATTACCTTCATTACGAGATATATTGACATCATTTCAACTGAATTTTGAAACCTTGCAAAGTTTTGTTGAACTGGAGTGAGCACAGAAGGTCAACACCAAGACAAAAGTATGCCAAATTGCAGGGTGTTTATTGCCTGCAGCCATGGAGGACTCATGTCTCTCCAACCTGTGACCCCGAAAGGAGGGTGTCAAGACCCTTTATACCCTTAAAACCACCTTGGGAGTGAGGGTGAGAGGCAAGGTGGGGGTGAGGGGCTTCAGACATTCAGACGACCAGGGGACTTTGGATATTCCGATTGTTACTTAAGTGGTTTACAGAAGTCAAGATAAGCATTAGTTTTACTTATTATAAGTCGCAGGTGCCAAGATGGCCTGGTTTTGGACTGCTTGCCTGCCACATTAGGGTTACAGAGAGCAGTTTTAACAGAAAGCTGAGGTATGGTCTAGGTATGCAGTTTTATGGGGCTTTTACTATGTCACAGTTTGAGCTTCTAATAATTATTTGTGATCCCCTAAAAGGTAGATTACATTTTTCCTCAAGACATCGCAATATCTAAAATCACTCATAGAATGTCCTGTCACTTTTTTTATGTAGTTTCATCAATTTCTCTAAAGCATCACTGAGGAAATTGACTTTGAATATCCCTTTAAACTCTTCTCACTCATAGATGGGTGTTGAACAGAGAACACATGGACACAGGGAGGGGAGCATCACACACTGGGGTCTGTTGGGGGGAAATAGGGGAGGGACTGTGGGGGGTGGGGAGTTGGGAAGAGATAGCATGGGGAGAAATGCCAGATACCGATGAAGGGGAGGAAAGCAGCACATCACATGACCATGTGTGTACCTATGCAACAATCTTGCATGTTCTTCACATATACCACAAAACATAAGATGAAATAAAAAAATAAATTAATTAAAAAAAAACTCTTCTATTTTAGAAAACATGACAAGAAAACATTGAATTACAGTGGTCACAAAATCTGTTTACATATTTCCTTTCTCTGAATATTTTTTGCAGTGACAAATACTTGTTTCTGTTGTATTACTGTAAAAATGAATGTTTGGAAACAAAATAAAGACAAAGATTTATTACAATAACTGATCCAGTAAGAATAAATCAATTTGCCATTTGACCCTTTTCTTTCTTAAAGACAGAGTCTTGCGCTGTTGTCCAGGCTAGAGTGCAGTGGCACCATCTGGGCTCACTGAAACCTCTGCCTCCCAGGTTTCGGCAATTCTCCTGCCTCAGCCTCCTGAGTAACTGGGAATATAGGCACCTGCTACCATATCCAGCTAATTTTTGTATTTTTAATAGGGATGAGGTTTCACCATGTTGGCCAGGCTAGTCTCGATCTCTTGCCCTTGTGATCTGCCTGCCTTGGACTCCCAAAGTGCTGGGATTACAGACATGAGCAACTGCACTCAGCTCCCACCAACACATGCTTTTTTTTAAGTTGTACTTTTGAAAATGTTCATCCAAGAATTGAAATAGTCTCAAAAATGTGTATTTTTTCCTGATCTAAGCTGACCAGATTTCTAGGGAGTGAACCTAGGACAGAAACATACCCCCCCCCCCCCACACACACACAATGATTAAGTGTACACAAATGTGTTCTTTTAACATTAAAATACAAAAGAGGCATTTATTTAGAATTATCTATTACTCCACATTATATACCTGACAGCATCATGAATGTTCTTATTTTTTAAATATAGGACTAGTTAGTGTCAGTTACTACTACGATTATTACTACAAATAATTAGTTAACTATAGAAATAATTTCTGAACGTAGAGTCTGAATTATTAGTACAAATAAACAGATGTTTAGCCAGGCGCGGTGGCTCAAGCCTGTAATCCCAGCACTTTGGGAGGCCGAGGCGGGTGGATCACAGGGTCAAGAGATCAAGACCATCCTGGTCAACATAGTGAAACCCCGTCTCTACTAAAGATAACAAAAAATTAGCCGGGCATGGTGGCGCGTGCCTGTAATCCCAGCTACTCAGGAGGCTGAGGCAGGAGAATTGCTTGAACCCAGGAGGCGGAGGCTGCGGTGAGCTGAGATCATGCCATTGCACTCCAGCCTGGGTAACAAGAGCGAAACTCGTCTCAAAAAAAAAACAACAACAACAAAAAAAAAAAAAAAAAAAACAAAAAAACAAACGAACAAACAAAAAAAACAGATGTTTGAAAAAATATTACAATGTTTTGAATAAAGTTATTATTTTAAAGTGGTTTTAGATTCACACAGAAATTCGGAAGAAAAATGTTTCAGATGTTTTGTTAACATCTAACATCACTTGTTACAATTAATGACCAGATATTGATATGTTATCATTAAGTAAGCCCACGTTTTATGTAGTTTCTCTTATTTCTATCTTTTTCTATTCTGGGATCTCATGTAGGATTCCTACAGGACATTTAGTTGTCACGTCAGGCTCTTCTTGCTTGTGACAGTTTCTCAGATGTTCCTTCTGATAGCTTTAACAGTGTAAGAAAGATTGGTCAGGTATTGTGTACAGTATTTCTCATTGTGGTTTACTTTGTGTTTTTCTCATAATTAGACTGGGGTTATGGGTTTGGGGGAAGCAGATCAGATTTGTAGTGCTATTCTAGTCTCTTCATGCTCTTAAGATGCATTGTCACCATTAATGTTAATTTTCATCACCTGGCTGAGGTAGAGTTTTTAGGTTTCTTACTGTGAAGTTACTTTTTCCCCATGTCCATACTGTATGTATTCTTTTGGAGGAAATAAACCTGCAAAGCCCACACTTAAGGAGTGGGGAGTTAACTCTAAGTCCTTGATGCCTGAGAGTCTAAATCAGGTATTTGAAATTCACGTGTATAAGATATTTCTATTTGGCGCTTTGTGTATTTACTTAATCATTTATTTATAGCAGTATAGACAACCAGATAGTTATTTCAATCGTTTGGTTATTATCGAATTGTACAGTATTTTGTTGCTTTGATTTCCTACCTGTGACCATTGGGAGCTTTTTTCCATTGGCTTCTGTTTTCCTTTGAGACAACTGAATGTTTTGTCTTGTTTTGTTTAACAATTTCTTTCTGACACCTCAAGAGTATCCTGGCTCATGTATTTACTGTCTTGGCCCGAGTTTTAGCTATTTCTTCAAAAAGCACTGTTTTCCCTCATTAGAGAATAGTTTTAAGTACTTATATCTGGCAGGTAAATATGCTCATTGCATCTTCTCCCTCACAGCTGACAATGCAAGGATATATATATGTGTGTGTGTTCTAACCTACACATACACCCCTAATTATAAAGATTTCTATGTGGATCCGTCTGTGTATATGTTAAGCAACATGTGAGTTTATATTGCTGTCTCTAATCATTGGACTCTGATCCATTATCTCAGGAATTATTCCAGCCTCCCCTGCCTTTCTTGTCTGTAAATTCTGACTCCAACAGCAAGAAGTGGATTCCAACATCTGCCATTTATTTAATCCCTTCTTCTAGTATAAACATTGAATTTCTTGTTGTTCATCCAAATTATAGGCTGTGATTTAATAATAAATATATATTTGGTCTCTATTTCCTGGTGCAGAGCTCTCAAAACCCTAACAATTTCTTGAGTGATAGGGATGCTAACAGTATATTTTGTTCTCATATTTGGTCTTTGATACTGGGTTCTGACACAGAGTTTCTAAATGCCTTAAAAATCTCTTGGGTGATAGGAAGTCTTTTTTTCTGTTAAGGACTCTTGGTGGGCTCCTGGATGACTTCAGGATGGGGCACAGTCACCAGAAATACCAAGCCATGATTAGAAGCTTGTAACTTTCAGCTTTATATCCTGACCTCTGAGAGGAAAGGGGGCTGCAGATTGAGTTAATAATCAATCTTCAGTGATAAAGCCTCCATATAAATCCCTGAAAGAGGTGGGAGGATCACTTGAGGCCAGGAGTTTATGGCCAGCCTGAACGACACAGTAAGACTCCATCTCTACAGAAAATAAGACGGTTGGGTGTGGTAGTGTACACACATATTCCCAGCTGCTTAGGATTTTTTTTTTTTTTTTTTTTTTTTGCTTAGGAATTTAAGGCAGAAGGATTCCTTGAGGCCAGGAGTTCAAGGCTGCAGTAAGCTAAAATTACACCCCTGCACTCCAGGCTGGGGGCAGAGAAAGACTTTGTCTCTTAAAAAATCCTAAAAGATGGGGTTTAAAGAGCTTCTAATTTGATAAATATATCCATGTGTGGGGATCATAGAAACCCCAACTCCATGAGGACAGAGCTTCCAGACTTGAGACCCTTCCAAACCTTGTTTTGTGTACTCCTTATCTGGCTGTTCATGTGTTGTCTTTACCATATCCTTCATAATAAACTGGGGTCTTTCAGGTTGTGGTAAAAAAATATTGTAGACTGGGTAACTTTTAAACAACATAAATTTGTTGCATATAATTCTGGAGTCTGGAAAAATCCAAGGTCTAGTCACTGGAAGATTCCATGTCTGGTGAGGGTTCATCCCTTAGAGAAAGCACCTTCTTGCCATGTCCTCATATGGCAGAATGGAGGAACAGGCTCCTTACACACTGTTTTATAATGGCATTTGTCCCATTCATGAGGGCAGAGCCTTGACGATGAATTACCTGTAAAAATCATCCTTTTAGATGTTAGGTGTGAATTTGGGGGGGAGCAAATACTGAGATCATATTACCCAGTAAACATAAGTGTTTCACTGAATTTTATGAGCCATATAGCAAATTATCAATCCTGAGGAGGAGATGTAGGACTGTTCAGTTTGCAGCCAAGCCATGCAGAAGTGTGAGTGAACTGGGGATTTACTCCTTGTGATTGGCATGTGAAGTGGGGAACAACCCTTAAACTATTAGTTATATAATAACTCCAATAAACTCGTGTCATAATTGAATTATAGGACACCCAGCTGGTGTCCAGAAAATTGGGGAATTGGTCAGTATGGGAAAACCCCTTATACATTTGGTGTCAGAAGTGAACTATTGAGAGTATAGATGAAAAACAGCATTTTTTTTTTTCTTTTTACAGGTATAGTGGTTTCAAAATTGACTATTACCCCTGTGGAAAGAACTTTATAAAATAGAGTCCACTACTTATATACGGTCTATTCTGCTTTTAGTCTATAGGTTCTACTCACTTCCAAAGTGACTTAGGTTAGCACTTTCTGCTCATCATCTGCAGTGAGATTTCCCATAAATTTGTAATACATTGAGATTATTGGTCCCATTCTATATTTTATCATTGGATACTACTATACCCTAAATAATTTGATTTAATTTGTATAGCTTGTGATTTATTTCTTGGGCTGTAAAATTCTATTCTTTTTATAAAATGCATAGTGTCAGGTAGCCACCATTAAAGTACCATACAGAATACTTCAAACTCCCACCCTATGTAACCACTGATTTGTTTATCTGTGTAATTTTGCCTTTTCCAAAATATCATATAAAATGGGGTGAAGTGGTGGATAGCCTCTTCAGACTCACTTCCTTCACTTAGCAGTATACATGCAAGATTTACCCATGTCTTTGTATGTGTAGATAGTTTATTCCTTTCTGTTTATGAATAGTACTCCATTGAATAGATGCACCCCGATTTCATTACGTATTCAGCTACTGAAGGAAATTCTGATTACATTTTGATCGTTATGAATAGAACTACTGTCCATAATTGCATGCTGGTATATGTTTGAACATAACTTTTCAAAGCAATTGTCTAAATACAGGCAATTTAGGGGTGCGATTGTTAGATTATAAGGTGAGAGTTGTTCCTCTTTGGAAACAAAACTGCAAAAGTGTGTTCCAAAGTTACTGTACCATTATGCATTCTACCAGCAATGAATGACACTTCCTATTCTTCAGCCTCCAACAACTGATTTGTCAGCACTCTTTTAGAGTTCAGCACTTCTAAAGGATGTGCACCTATGTCATTGTTGCTTAATTTACAATTTTCTAATGATATCTCGAGCATCCTTTTGTATGATTATTTGCTATTCTTACATTTTATTTGGCCATGTGTCCATTTAGATATTTACTTATTTTAATTGGGTTTTTAGTTATCTTATTGCTTCTTTATAAGAGTTCATTTTGTATTATGATTATTTTTAGAGACAAAGTGTTGTTATATTGCTCAGGCCAATCTCAAACTCCTAAATTCAAGCAATCCTCTCACCTCAGCCTCCCAATTAACTGGGATTATAGGCATAAGCCACCCAACCCAACTTCTTTTTGTATTTTTGATACAATTGTTTTCACTAGATTTGTATTTTGCAAATACTTTCTCCCAGTCTGTGTCTTGTCTTTGTTCTCTGAAAAGGCTCTTTCACAGAGCTGAAAATGTAGGTTTTTATTTATTTATTTATTTATTTTTAGACCAAGTTTTGCTCTTGTTACACAGGCTGGAGTGCAATGGCACGATCTTGGCTCACCGCAACCTCCGCCTCCTGGGTTCAGGCAATTCTCCTGCCTCACCCTCCTGGGTAGCTTGGATTACAGGCATGTGCCACCATGCTGAGCTAATTTTTTGTATTTTTAGTAGAGACAGGTTTTCACTGTCCGGCCTGCCTGGACCACTTGTTTGCTGAGACCCCAGGAATTAAGCCAATTGAGCCAGATAGAGACGAATGGACAGGATGTTCAGGCTTTATTGGAAAATCCCCGGGTGGACTGACTGGACCCGTACAGCAGGGGAGGGTCAGCAGTCTCCCGCCGGTTTTCTTTGTTCCGTGATTTTTATAGAGTTGGGGGAACCGGGAAGTGAAGGAGCTGATGTGACAGAGGGTGATTGGTCAGTTTGACCATCAGGCGGGAAGTCAGTGAAGGGCTGATGAGGTGGTCGGTGATTGGTCTGATCGGTTGCTGGGCAGAAAGTTGCTGAGTTACCTAGGGTCGTTTGTGCTTGGGGCTAGGACGCTGGGCAGCGTGAGACAAAGGATGCCCACGTGGTGAGGTTAGGTATTTTCCACGTGGCCGGGGCCTGGGTGGGAGCAAGAGGGGATCCAAGGGTCCTCTACCAGACATTCACCATGTTGACCAGGATGGTCTCAATCTCTTGACCTTGTGATCCACCTGCCTCGGCCTCCCAAAGTGCTGCGATTACAGGCTTGAGCCACCACGCCCAGCCTGAAAACTTAGTTTTATAAAGTCTCGGTTATCAGTATTTTTTCTTTTGTGATTTGGCTTTTGGTATTATGGGTTAAACGTCAGTGCCAAATCCAAGGTAATGCAGGCTTTCTTTTAGAATGTTTATAGCTTTGCATTTCAAATTTCAGCCTATGGACTCTTGTGAGTGAATTTTTGTGTAAATTTTAGTTTGAATGCATATTGTTTTTATTCTGTATGGATTCCAAATAATTGTTCCATCACTACTTTCTGAAAAAAACACAGGATAGTGAATTTCCAAAATGATGGCACTGTGTAAACGAATACTGAATGTAATTGATTTCTCAGGAGAGCCAGGAGGGGGCGCACATCCAATGTTTAAACTGTGAGCAAGAGCGGCCTCTGCTGAGTCCTGACGGCCACCAGATAGCAGGAGGCGGGAGACAGGAACTTCTTCCATCAAGGCTCCAGGAGGGAGATTTTTTTTTTAATTTTATTTTTATTTTTTAAGATGGGGTTTCACTATATTGATCAGGCTGGTCTTGAACTCCTGACCTCAGGTAATCCACCCATCTCAGCCTCCCAAAGTACTGGGATTACAGGTGTGAGCCACCATGCCTGGCCAGGAGGGAGATCTTAACTTGATGCTGTTCAGTGGTGAATTAAAACGTTCCTGTCCACAACCTGGAGTTTAGTGGAGACAGTCTTAAAAGAGTATTCTGCAGAGGAATGGTTCATGTAGAAATATATAACCCTAAAATTCCACTGTTGCCATTGCACCCTGAGATCATTCTTGACATCCAATATATGTTCACGCAATGGCCTGTAGTAGTTAATATACACTAATTGTCCCTTATTACTGATGGAATCATGTCCACACAGTGGTGGCTAATGGAATTCGCACTCTTTTGAAGGCGATTGGTTTCACAGCTTTGGCTGAAATGGAGCCTCTATAATGAAGTTTGATGTCATCTCTATTTTCCTGGTATGGTATTGATATGTCTTTTTTCATAAAGTAATTTTATTTCCAGTAAATGTATACTTAAAGGAAACTTGTAATTACAGTACAAAATAACTTTCTCCAAATACCTATTCTCTCAGATTCCCCAGTGGTTATTCCTGTACCAGATTTGCAATTTCACACAAAATACTCTGCCGTATTTTACTCAAAGTTGGGACACTCTCCCAAGTAACCACCATATAACCCCCAAATCAGGAAATCAACATGGTTTCTACCTGACAATCCAATCTGCCAACCCAGTTCACTTTACTGCCTCTATCAACTGTGAGAAAAATGTCTCCTTCTCTTTGGATCCAGTTTTCTTTTCCTGGAACTGTTCCTGTGACTATCTCTCAGTTTCACAACCTTGGCAGATCTAAAGAATAGAGATGAATCCAAACTGCTTCTGTTATAGTTTTGCCAATGAACCACAACATAAATGTTTCTCATTGCCTGAGGTAGTACCCGGAGTTCTTAGTCTCATGATCAAGAAACTTAGGGAATGCAGAAACCAAGAGTGAGATTGGGGTGAAAGTTTAATAAGTGAAATAATAAAGCTCTCCGCTATGAAGAGAGGATCCAGAAAAGCATTGTAGATTTTACAGTTGAATGCAAAGACTTTTATAAAAAACCGATGAGGACTGGGTGTCTCATTTGCATAAGGTGTGAATTTCTGGTGGCTCCACCCCAACTTCCTAGTGCACCTGCTGGCCATTAGCCTGAGTTACTCGATATTGCTTTGTTCCCCTTACTGTGCATGTGTCAGGGGATGGAATTTTCCATTGCAGGGATGTCTGGCCAAGTCACCTGTGTAGGCTTTCTTATCCGTGTTGCTCTGTGCATGTCTTAGGCAAGCCCCCTTGTGCACCTTCCCGTATCTGTGCCTGGAGGCTGTTCTTTTGTTTGAAAGGATTCGTACACCATGAAATATTATGCAGCCATCAAAAATGATGAGTTTGTGTCATTCATCTAGAGACATGGATGAGCCTGGAAACCATCATTCTCAGTAAACTGACACCAGAGCAGGCCATCAACCATCGCATGTTCTCACTCAAAGGTGGGTGTTGAACAATGAGAACACATGGACACAGTGAGGGGAGCACTACACACTGGGGCCTGTTGAAAGAAATAGGGGAGGGACAGTGGGTGGTGGGGAGTTGGGAAGACATAGCGTGGGGAGAAATGCCAGATATAGGTGAAGGGGAGAAAGGCAGCAAATCATGCTGCTAAGTGCGTACCTATGTAACAATCTTGCATGTTCTTCACATGTCCCCCAAAACCTAAAATGCAATTTAAAATATGTATATATAATCATATAAATATCTGCAAGTTAGTGATTTTTGGTAGAACTTTGTAATAAATTCATCTCCTTAAAGTTAAAAAAAAAAAAAAAAAAAAAAAAAGAATTCATCTGAAGACCCACCCTAACTGCCTGCCTGCCTGAGTATTTTTTGTTTGTTTGTTTGTTGTTGTTTTTTTTTTCTTTCTCGTTTCTCACTTCTGCCCCATTTCCTCCTGAGCAGTTGCAAACACTGCACTCCTCAGTGCAGCCCACCAGGAGGAACTCAGATCTACCCACTCACCACAGGTGATCTCAACTTGATAATGGCAAAATACTCATTTAGAAACAAAAATCTCATCTCATTACTCTCCTGATTTAATGTTGCCAATGGATTTCCACTGGCCTTAGAACAAGGTCCATATGGCTTTCCATGGTCTCCTGGCCCATGAGTGCTCCTCCCTGCTGCCCTCTCCCATTCAGTAAGCCCCAGTTACCTGCAGTCCAGTCTGCTTTCAATTACAGGGACACAGCAGGCTCATGGGTGTCTCAGGAATTTTATGCATGTTCTCGTCACCCAGGCACCCAGTGCCCAATCTTATGAAATTTTTTAAGACTTGGTCCAGCTAATTCTGTAAAGTCACAGCAGTAGAAAAGTTGATCATGTGTTTTCTCTAAAGATAAAAAATTTCATTATTCGTTAGATCATCTGTGAGAAATATTTTTAATTTATAAATCAGGGAAATAGTTAAATGAAATCAAGTCCATGTTAGGGGTGATTTATAAAGAAAAATAAAACTTCAGTGCTGAAGGGAACACCAATGGAACAACTGATTATTGCAACTTTATAAGAATTTACAGGACAGACTATTACCTTGTATTCCCTAGCCCCGTGTTAGCAGTTGCAAGGGATTTCAGGTTAAAACACGTACGTTTATGTAATCAATAGATACAGTTAACTGACAAAAGTCCTAGTCTGTATCTTGAAAACCTATAGAAATATTTGCAAACGTCTTTGTCTATACGATGGACAATTAGTAAAGTGAGCTTAGATATTTAAGCAGATAAATTATTAATATTTAAGTATTGAAATGCAATGAACTAGTGTAATTATGTCAGAGCTCCTATATGGGACTTGGGGCAAGCATATATTCATGTACCCCATGAACCCAATTGCTCCCTCCATCAGTTCCTGCTGGATGGCAAATTCTTAACCGATGTCACCTTTATTCAAAACTCTAGTCTGGCAAGGAAACCTTCATATCAGAATATCATTTCTTAACAGGTATTTCCTTTTCTTATCCAAGGAAACCTGCTCCTCAGCAGTACTGTCAACCTGGACATGCCTCAGGTGGAGTTAGACAGGAATAAGTGACTAGCTGAAACCTTTGGCAAATTAAATTTCTGTATTAAAATGCTCATACATATATGTACATGGGAATATACATAAATGTGAACTGAAATGCCAGCCTCACCTTGAAACTTGAATTCAAGAGTCCCTAATTCATGTTCTGCAAATGTGATGGGAACTCAGCAGTATCTTAGTTCAGATCCCAGCTACTCCTGCAATCACTCTGTGCTCTTGGGTCATGGTCTCACCTAGTGTTATATTATTTGTCTCTAACACAGGGTAAACTGTCCAAGGGCCTTATGAATAAGTGAGATGAACTCTGCAAACCTGAAAATACAGAGGCTATAACATGCATGTATTTTTTGAGGAAAGAGCATTAGGGATCAAAACCTATCGCACATCTGGTGATTATCTCTGACGTGAAGTTCAAAGTTCCACTTGGTGCTTTGCTGTTGAAATGTGAAAGCCTCTGGTTTATAAGAAAGAGCTATTTCTCTAATGACCTTGGTCTTTGGTCCCAGATACAAGTGGATTAACCAGGGCTCACGAAAGCTGCAATTTGGCTCCATGTTCTTTGAGGGACAAGTCCAAGGCACTGGGAATTTAAAAAACACAAGTTTATTACTGAGGTAAATTTATTTGATAAAAAGTTATGATTATAACCATTTGTAAGTATATAATTCAGTGGAATTTAGTGTATTTGAAGTGTTGTGCAACCATCTACCTAGTTCCAGAGCATTTTCATTACCTCAAAAGAAAACTCAGTTCCCATTAAGAAGGCACTCTGCATTCCCCCATGCTTGGCAGTCACTCATCAACTTTCCGTGTCTATGGATTTGCCAGTTTGGGGTATTATAGATAAATAGAGTTATACAATATGTGATCTTTTGTGCCCAGCTTCTTTCCCTAAGCATGCTGTTTTCAAAGTCCACTCAAGGTGTAACATACATCAGTACTTGTATTATTTTTTCTTTGTGATTAAATATAAATATACATAACATAACATTCCATTGTATGGATGGACCATCTTGTGTTTGTTTATTCTTCTGTTGATGGACACTTGTATGGCTTTCCCCTTTTGGCTATTGTGAATCATGCTGCTGTGAACATGGATCTACAAATATGTGTTCGAGTATCTACTTTGAATTCCTTTCAGTAGATACCCAGAAATGAAATTGCTGGGTCATATGTTAACTCCATGTTTAATTTACACAGTGGCTGCACCATTTTACTTTCCTCTTTTTGGATGAATGATATCTCAATTTATTTTTTTACTTTATTTTGAGACAGAGACTTGCTCTGTTGCCCAGGCTGGAGTGCAGTGGCACAATCTCGGCTCACTGCAGCCTCTGCCTCCTGGATTCAAGCGATTCTTCTGGCCAAGCTGGTTTTGAACTCCTGACATCAGGCGATCCACCTCCCTTGACCTCCCTAAGTGCTGGAATATAGGCATGAGCCACAATGCCCAGCTGTCAATTTGATATATCACATTCTGTTTATCCATTCATCTCTTGATGGAAACTTGGGTTGCTACCAGTTTTTGGCTATAGTGAATAATGGTGCTGTGACAATTTTTGTGCAAAATTTTGTTTAGACACCCATTTTTAACTTTTTTTGTAATATAGTAAGTCTCCACTTAACGTTGTCAATAGGTCCTTGGAAACTGTTACTTAAAGTGAAATGACAGAATAAAACCAATTTTACCATAGGATAATTGACATAAGCAAGATTTAAGTTCTCTGCATATTTCTGGACAAAGAAACATCACCAAATTGCTAAATAAAGATTGAAACATTTTTAATGTTAAACATTGATATTCTTTTTCTTTTCTTTTCTTTCTTTCTTTCTTTCTTTCTTTCTTTCTTTCTTTCTTTCTTTCTTTCTTTCTTTCTTTCTTTTTTTAAAGACATAGTGTCACCATGTTGGCCAAGCTGGTTTTGAACTCCTGACATCAGGCGATCCACCTGCCTTGACCTCCTTAAGTGCTGGAATATAGCCATGAGCCACATTGCCCAGCTGTCAATTTGATATATCACATTCTGTTTATCCATTCATCTCTTGATGGAAACTTGGGTTGCTACCAGTTTTTGGCTATAGTGAATAATGATTATGTGACAATTTTTGTACAAAATTTTGTTTAGACACCCATCTTTAACTTTTTTGTAATACAGTAAGTCTCCACTTAACATTGTCAATAAGTCCTTGGAAACTGTTACTTAAAGTGAAATGACAGAATAAAATCAATTTTACCATAGGATAATTGATATAAGCAAGAGTTAAGTTCTCTGTATATTTCTGGGCAAAGAAACATCACCAAATTGCTAAATAAAGATGGAAACATTTTTAATGTTAAACATTGATATTCTATTTTATTCTTTTCTTTCTTTCTTTCTTTCTTTCTTTCTTTCTTTCTTTCTTTCTTTTTTTAAAGACATAGTGTCACCATGTTGGTCAAGCTGGTCTTGAACTCCCATCCTCGAGTGATCCACCTGCCTTGGCCTCCAAAATGCTTACAATACAGGCGTCAGCCACTATGCCCAGCCAAACATTGATGTTTACATACACTGTACATCCATTTAAGAAGGATTAATAAAAACAAGTAATATGATTCATTTATCCAGTTTATGGTCACAGGTGGCCATAACTCTGCTGAGTTCCAGCAGCTGATGGTGCAAGACAGGAACCAACCCTGGTCAGGAAGCACACACACACACACACACACACACTCAGACTGGAGCAATGTAGACACAGTACTTCACCTCATATGCATGTCTTTGGGGTTTGGGAGGAAACCAGAGTACCTAGAGAAAATTCACATAGATGTGGGGAGAACATGCAAACTCCACACAAACAGTGGTCCTGGCCACAAATTGAGTGTCTCCCCTCATCAGTGTTGTCATGAAATGACACTGAATGAAACAAATTGTCATCATATGGTAATTTTATTTTTAACATTTTGAAGAATCTCCAAATATGTTGCAAATAGCCTGTACCATTTCATATTCCACATACAGTATTTAAGGGCTATAATTTATCTCAGTCTTTCCAATGCTTGTTACTTTACATTTATTTAGGGTTTCTTGAATTTATTTTAGCAATATTTTGAATTTTCCATGTCTAACTCTTGCACCTTGGTTAAATTTATTCATAAAAAACACAATGATTTTTTGTTTTTGTTGCTGTTTGAGACAGGGCCTTATTCTGCTGCCCAGGTAGCAGTGTGTCTTCAGCAATCCTCGCGCCTTTGCCTCCCCCAATACTGAGATTACAGGTGTAAGCTACGACACCCAATTTGGTTTTTTGTTTTTTTTTGTGTGTGTGTTTGTTTGTTTGTTTTGCTTTCTGTTTTGGAAATTGCAAAGGATGCTTTATAGTCCATGAAAAGATAGTCCTTTGAATTGCCCAAAAGAGGCATAATGCACAAGAACTCTAAGTTGTATGGTTAACTTATTTACCATCTGGCTATAGTTTGGTTACTTTTTCAAAAGTTGCACATAATAACCTTTCAAAATTGTTTTTAAATAAAATTCTTAAAATGTGGCAATAAAAATGACTAGACACATTTAAACAATACTGAAGTTTATCAAAGGATGTAAGAAATTTCAAGATGGAAATAGTTTTCTGGAAAAAAAAAAAAAGGATAAATACATAAAACACTTATCTCCATTATTTACTTGTAGAACATGTTCAGATATGCCTAATTTTCAGCATTTACTATGTCATCATTTCTCTGATTTTAAAAGTCATATCCAAAAGATAAGGGAAAACCAGCTATGAATTGGCATATTTGTTTATTTCTTGGTTTGTGAAAATGTCCTTATTCTGTTGATGTTGCAAACAAGTATCAACATTGTCATGAAAAAACAAAAGGCAATCTTCTTTGCAATGAAATAGTTCCACTCCATACAAGGAATGTGCTATTCATGAAAAAAATAGTAACTCAAGTACAGGTCTTAAAGACTGAAAGAGTTAAGAGTTTATTATAATTTATTTTATTAACAATCTAGGAAGTTCACAGCCTCAGCAGCTCTAGTGCCATTTCAGGTGAAATGGAAATGTAGGAATCTCTATGGCACTGTAGGTATAGTGAAACTCGTCAAAATGCATGCATGCTCTCTCTAATTAACCTCATTGGTTTCATTCTCAGCAAAATGACCTGGGCCACTAAACATGGGTTTCATTGTTCCTGATGTTTGGACATGTTCTCTTTTTACAACATATTTATGACTCAGAAGATACCCATTTGACATCGTTGAATCAGGACTTTCACAGCCACCATAAGTTTTCTTCTCTTTATCCATTATGTTCTTAAGGAATTTTACTTTGATTCTCCAGGAACTTTAGTTGTTTCTTGTTAGCCCCACAACCACTGCTGCGAAGAAGTCCCCATGGAGCACCACAGCCACTACTCCAAGGACACCTCCCACCCTCAACTGCCTGCCCCTATGGGTTCCAGGGCAGTTGGAGGTTCCAGCCTTTTATTTTTCAGAAATGAAATTGTAGTCTTAATTTTATTTTCGTATCATTTATTGCTAGTATACAGAAATATATTTTTTCATAAGCATTAGTGCTCTGTTCCTGATGTTAAAGCTTTGGGTCCCACCAATTCAGCTGATGATTGTTATGGGTTGTGCATAAAGGTGTTTTATCATGTGAAGAAAATTTGAATCTCTACATTACTGGCTGTTTTTATCATTAAATATGTTGATTATCTTTAAGCACTTTCTGTAATAGTTGAGCTAAACACGTGGTGGTTTTCCAACATTTTAATTATATAGTTTGTGGAAGATTAATGGCTTTAGTATGTTGAGAAACCTTTGATTTTCTGAAAAAAAGGTACCTCTTTTTGGAGTATAATGTTTTCACTACATACCAAATTCCACTTACTATGATTTGGTTAAACGTTGTTAAGTCCATAATTACAAGATTTATTAAGATCTAGGTTTTGGTCCTGGTGACATTGTATGTTTGATTCAGTACTTGACTGGGATTAGAAAAAGGTATGGCTTGATGTACTATTTAGGGTATTATAGGTTAGAGGTTATAACAAAAAAAAAAAAGAGAGAGAGAGAGAATTTTTGAAGGATTATGAGTTAAGGATAAGGATGGGATAGACGGGGATTAGGGTTAAAGAGTTAGAATGTCAGAACAAAGATTAGGGTTAGGGTGAGGGTCAGAGTTAGGGATTATGGTTAGGGTTAGGGCTAAAGTTAAGGGTTAGGGTTGTGAAAGGAAAATATCTTGGGTCCCAAAATTACTACGTTAAAGGATAAGTCAAGCTGGGAACTGCTCAGGACAAATATGCCTCCCATTTTTTCAAAGCAATCAATTTTCCTACTGAGATAGATGCATATTCTGATTGTTTCATTTGGGCAGGCTTATCAGAAACTTAAGAGAATGCAATTTTTTTTTAAATTTTATTTTATTTATTTATTTATTTATTTATTTATTTATTTATTTGTCACCTACCTGTTGCCTAGAAGTCTTTCCCTGCTTCAAGTTGTCTCTGGATTTCCTACGGATACAGCGTACTTCTTACATCTATTGAATGATGTCTCATGTCTCCCTAAAATGTGTAAAAGCAAGCTGTGCTCCAACCACCTTGAGTACATGTCATCAGGACTGTTTGAGGCTGTGTCAGAGGCCCATGTCCTCTACTCTGGGAAAATAAAATTTCTAAATTAACTGAGATCTGTCTCAGATATTCTGGGCTTGCAGGGTTTAGGGTTTGGATTTGGTTAGGGGTTAGATTTAGTACTAGTAGGGTTAGGATTATAAGAACCCTTTAGGGGATTCATATAAAGGTTTTGCTCTTTATCTGAAGAAAGGAATCCATATTATGCAAAACCTGGCCCTACCCAAAAAAGGATTGGAGCTGTTATGTATTTACTGGAGTTGTCATGTTTAAATAAGATCATTACTAGTGCTGGAGAGGCTCTCTGTACCAGAGGTTAAAGTACTCCCAAATTGAATCCTTTATGCGCGCATTTGTGCCTTAGAAGGAGATATTTCATGGCCGTGCGTGGTGGCTCATGCCTGTAATCCCAGCACTTTGCGAGGCCAAGGTGGGCAGGTCATGAGGTCAGGAGATCAAGACCATCCTGGACAACATGGTGAAACCCAATCTCTACTAAAAATACAGAAATTAGTTGGGTGTGGTGGCACACACCTGTAGTCCCAGCTACTTGGATAGTTGAAACAGAAGAATCACTTGAACCCTGGGAGGCAGAGGTTGCAGTGAGCCAAGATCGCATCACTGCACTCCGGCATGGCAACACCAACACTGATCTCAAAAAGAAAGGAGATACCTCATATCAACTATCAGCAAGTTTGTTCAGTACTAGTACTGTATTTTTCTCTCAAACAGCCTTGTTGGGACTACAGATTAGCAGGCCACCCACATCCTGAAGTAGATTGCTATCTAGGAAAAGCTGTGGGATGGACAGTTCTTTAGCTAAGCCGCGTCCAAAGAGTTGGGAGCTATCTCTGAATTCCTAGAACAGAATGGTGCAAGTTAATTATTAAGTTATTTGAGTATCTCGGTTTTGGTATTCAAAAGCAAACAAAAATTGGCTATCTTACTGCACGGAATGCAGAAAAAGATATCCTTAAGATCAAGTACGGTAAACCAAGATGTGGTGGAGTGAATTTGTCCAAAAGAGTATAAGCGTTGGTGACAATAAGATGAATAGGAATAACATCTTCATTAATAAATCTAAGGTCCACTACTAGTAGGTAAGAGCCAACTGGTTTATTTGCAGCAAAAATGCAAGTGTTGCAATGTGGGTTGTGAGTCGCATGGGCACAATAATCCATGAGTTAAACATTTTAGTATTAGGGGCTCTAACATTTTTGGGCTTCTGGTTTCAGGGGGTATTGGTGGTTCTTGGGGACTTATTGGGATTTTTAAGCTGAACGATAATGGGAGAAGCTGATATTGAATGGCCAGAAATAGAATTATTGCAAATCTCACATGGCACTTGTTTTAGAATGTGAGGGTCTATAGACAATGGCAGCTCTTTTAGTGAAGTGTGAGTTCATAGTTAGAAGATAGGGCCTTAGCTATAAATTATCTTGTAAATTTTTGAGTAAGTCACGACCTAATAATTGAACAGGAGAACTTGGCAAGACTAAAAAAGCATGGCTAAAGACATAGCCTTCCCTTTTACAAGAGATCAATGGTGTAAAACAGCCTCGTTTGCATTTTCCATCAATAGCTGATATGGTTTGGCTCTGTGTCCCTACCTTAATCTCATGCCAAATTGTAATCCCCACATGTCAGGGGAGCGACCTATTGAGAGGTGATTGGATCATGGGGTTGCTTTTCTCATGATAGTGAGTTCTTATATCTGACGATTTTCTCATGATAGTGAGTTCTCATGATATCTGATGATTGAAAAGTGTGGCACTACCCTGTTCGCCCTATCTCTCTCCTGCCACCACGTAACATGCCTTCTGCCATAATTGGAATTTTCCGGAGGCTTCCCCCGCCACGTAGAACTGAGCCAATTAAACCATTTATCTTTATAAATCACCTAGCCTCAGGTAGTTCTTTGTAGCAGTATCAAAATGAACTAAGAAAATTGGTAGCAGGAATGTGGGGCATGAGAAAACTCGCTATCATAAGAAAACCATCAGATATCTGAAAATGTGAAAGTGCCTTTGGGATTGGGTAACAGGCAGAGGTTGAAACAGTTTGTAGGGCCCAGAAGAATAGAGGAAGATGAGGGAAGGTTTGGAACTACCTATAGATTTGTTGAATGCTTTTGACCAAAATGATGATAGTGATATGGTCAATGAAGTTCAGGCTGAGGTGGTCTCAGATGGAGATGAGGAACTTACGGACAACTGCCACAAGTCACTGTTTGTATGCTTTAGCAAAAAGATTGGTGGCATTGTGCCCCTGCTCTAAGGGATCCATAGATCTTTGAACTTGAGAGAGATGATTTAGCAAATCTGGTGGAAGAAATTTCTATGCAGCAAAGCATTCAAATATTGCCTGGCTGCTACTAATGGCACACAGTCATATGCATTCACAAACAGATGGTCTGAAATTGAAACTTATGCTTAAAAGGGAATCAGAGCATAAAAGTTTGGAAAATTTGCCACTTAGCCATGTGGTAGAAAAGAAAATCCCATTTTCTGGGGAGAAATTCAAGCTGGCTCCAGAAATTTGCATAAGTAACCAGGAGCCAAATGTTAATAGCCAAGATAATGAAAACAAATGTCTCCAGGGCATTTTGTGGTCTGGACCTAGGGCCCTGCTGATTTGTGCAGCTTCAAGGCATGGTACCCTGCATCCCAGCTGCCCCAGCTTCAGCCATAGCTAAAAGGGACCGGGGTACAGCTTGGGCCATTGCTTCAGAGGTGAAAGCCCCAAGCTTTGATGGCTTCCACATGGTGTGGGGCCTGCAGGTATGTAGAAGGCAAAAGTTGAGGCTTGGAAGACTCCATCTAAATTTCAGAGGATATGTGGAAACACCTGTATGTCCAGGCAGAAATCTGCTGCAGGGACAGAGCCCTCATGGAGAACCTCTACTATGGCATTGTGGAGGGAAATGTGGGAATAGAATCCCCACACAGAGTCCCCAGTGGTGCGCTGCCTGGAGTAGCTGTGAGAAGAGAGCCACCATTCTCCAAACCTCATAATGATAGATCTGCTGTCGGCTTGCACCATGCACCTGGAAAAGCTGCAGGCACTCAACACCAGCCCATGAAAGCAGCTCTGGGGCTCTACCCTGCAGAACCTCAGGGCCAGAGCTGCACAAGGTCTTGGGAGCCCATGCTTTGCATGAGTGTGTCCTGGATGTGAGACATGGAGCCAAAATAAATCACTGTGGAGATTTATGATTTAATGACTGCCCTGCTGGGTTTCAGAAATGGGGCCTGTAGCCCCTTTGTTTTGGCTAATCTCTCCCATTTGAAATGGGAACACATACCCAATGCCTGTACCCCTATTTTATCTTGTAAGTAAATATATATATATATTTTAATTTATTTTACAGGCTCATAGGTAAAAAGGGACTTACTTTGTCTCAGATGAAACTTTGGACTGTGGATTTTTTAGTTAATGCTGAAATAATTTAAAACTTTAGGGAACTAATGGGAAGGCATGATTGATTTTGAAATGTGAGAAGGACATGGAATTTGGAAGGGGCTAGGGAGGAATGACATGACTTGGCTCTGTCCCCACACAAATCTCATGGCAAACTGTAATCCCCACATGTCAGGGGAGTGACCTGGTGGGAGATGATTGGATCATGGGAGCGGATGGCCTTCATGCTGTTCTTGTGATAGTGAATGAGTTCTCACAAGATCTAATAGTTTTAAGGTGTGGCAGTTCCCCATTTGCTCTTTTTCCCACCACCGTATGAGATGTGCCTTGCCTTCCCTTCACCTTCTACCATGATTGGAAGTTTCCTGAGGCTTCCCCGGCCATGTGGAATGGTGTGTCCATTAAACCTGTTTTCTTTTTAAATTACCCAGTCTCAGGTAGTTCTTTACAGCAGTGGGGAAATGGGCTAATGCTATACCTTGAGGAAAATGGAGGACTGTGCGCCTTAATAAACATTTAAAGCTTAATAACTGGGCCCCATATCAAGAAGGAATATTATCTCTGGTTCAGTCACAATAAGATTTGCCTGAAGCTCATCCATGGAGATGGAAATGGTAGGAGCCTGGACGATCTCAATGCTCTATCAGTCATCTAGAGGATGACTTTCAGAAGCTTGATTAAAATCCAGGAATAGAGTTAGAGGTGCTTGTCCTTGCCCTTGCCCTTGCCCTTGTCCTTGTCCTGTAAGACCCCTTGTCCGATAAGTTGGTGGAGTTGTTCCTGTAACAGCCTAGAAGAAAGAGCTGTCCCTACACCGATGAGAGAGAGAGGAGCACTTACTCTTCTAATGACCCTCTTGTTTGCAATGAGGAAAGGATCCTGAGAGTGGCTTGTAATGCAGACGTTTGAGACATTCTCTACTCCAGAGTACTGGATTCCTGCAGTGATGACAGGCTCCTATTCTGTTAATATTATAGGAATGAGTCTTGGGTTTATTAGCTAACAAAAAATACTGCACCAGTGCCTTTTTGGGATTTTTGGGAGAATCTATGAGTTGCATATGTGACTCCCAAGTGAGTATGTGAAGGGCATAAACTATCTGGATATGGGTGGGTTGATTGGGGGATGGAGTAGATGGAGAGGGTGTGAGTAAAGCAGGAGCAGGCTGAGGAGAGTATGATAGGCAAAAGGAAGGATCATCTAAGACATCAGAAGCAGGGAGCGAGAAAGTTCCTCGGAAGCATACATAATATATTTTTTTTCTTTTTAAAGATAGGGTTTCATCATGTTGGCCAGGCTGGTCTTGAACCCCTGACCTCTGGTGATCTGCCTGCCTCAGCCTCCTAAAGTGCTGAGATTACAGGCACATAATAATTTTTAAGTAATTTTTGGTTTTGGGATAAAGCCAAAAAGGCCTGAACATACGGGACCTCTAAATAAAAACAAATAACAAAAATTATACACTTCTTTTAGAGAGATTGTGGGTTAAAATGAGGTCAGTTTTTGGCACTGCAACCCAAGGATGAGTAGGAATGAATTGAAGAATGAATTGGACCCATGTTGGGTTTAGATAAAGGACTATGAGATTTCTGAGATGTCTCTGAGTGGTTTGGACCTCCCTTTTTCCTGTGGCTCACTCTATTCAGGGTTGTTTCACCATCTCTGCTCACTGCAACCTCCACCTCCTGGGTTCAAGCCATTGTCCTGCCACAGCCTCCCGAGCAGCTGAGACTACAGGTGCATACCACCATGCCCAGATAATTTTTATGTGTTTGTGTGTGTATGTGTGTGTGTGTGTGTGTGTGAATTTTTAGTAGAGATGGGTTTCACTATGACACCAGGCTAATTTTTTGTCTTTTTGTTTTTGTAGAAATAGAATTTTCACCATGTTGTCCAGGGTGGCCTTGAACTCCTGGGCTCAAACAATGCATTCACCTCAGCCTCCCAAACTGTTGGGATTATTGGCATCAGCCAGCATGCCTGGCCTATTCCTTTTATTTAAGCTGTATTTTTAGTTCTTTGTAGATTGTAGGGGTAGAGAAGAGACAATGTGGGGTGGGGAGGGAGGGAAGGGTGGGAAGGGATCACATGGGGAGAAGTGCCAGATATTATATGCACCTAAAGTAAAATATTTTATTTTTTAAAGATGCATTTTTGTCTTCTTTTCCTTTTGGGATTTTTTGTTTTGTTATGTTTTGTTTTGTTCTGAGACAGAGTCTCACTCTGTCACCCAGGCTGGAGTGCAGTAGAGTGTTCCTGGCTCAGTGCGACCAACCTCTGCCTCCCAGCTTCAAGTGATTCTTCTGCCTCAGCCTCCCAGGTAGCTGGGATTACAAGTGTGCACCACCATGCCCAGCTAATTTGTGTATTTTTACTACAGACAGGATTTCACCATGTTGGCCAGGCTGGTCTTGAACTCCTGACCTCAAGGGATCTACCTGCCTTGGTCTTCCAAAGTTCTGGGATTACAGGTGTAATACTGCACCTGGCCTTGGTTCTTTTGTATAATTTTTGTTTCTCCTCTGATACTTTCTGTCTATTCATTGGGAGCATATTTTCCTTTATATCTTTAAGCATAGTTAGAGTATCAGCTTTAAAACTTTTGCTACGCTGGGCACAGTGGCTCACACCTGTAATTCCAGCACTTTGGGAGGCCAATGAGGGTGGATGATGAGGTCATGAGTTTGAGACCATCCTGATCAACATGGTGAAACCCCGTCTTTTCTAAAAATACAAAAAAAAAAAAAAAAAAAAAAAAAAAAATTAGCTGGGCATGGTACTGTGTACCTGTAATCCCAGCTACTCTGGAGGCTGAGGCAGAAGAATTGTCTGAACCCAGGAGGCAGTGGTTGCGGTGAGTCGAGATCATGCCATTACACTCCAGCCTGGGTAACAAGAGCAAAACTCCATCTCAAAGAATTAAAACAAACAAACAAACAAAAACAAAAACAAAAACAAACAAACAAACAAACAAAACTTTGCTATTTCCAACAACTTATTCTTAGAAGTCTATCTTCATTGATTACCTTTACTCTTAAGCACGTGTGACATAGTTCTGTTTCTTCATGTATCTGATAATTTTGCTTTTGAAGTTAGTTAGAAATTGTGCATGACATTCATTGTTGATATTGTGTGTTCTATTTCTCTGGAGAATGTTTATTTTTTTTTTTAATTTTGTTTTTGTTTGTTTGTTTATTATTTTAGCAGGCAGCGATCTGTCCTGAGGGGAACAGCTGAAACTTTTATTCAGATTGTAGGTCATCCAGAGATTTCAGTAGAATTTAGATGCATAACTTGGAGCTCTCTTCTCTGGTTTTTCTTCTGAGAATTTCCTTTAACCCTATCCAGCTCTTGTGGTCTCTGCTTCTGAGTTTATGATATGGGTAGTGTGGTCTGCTGGTCTTTAGTTAATAGATTTTGGTTTCAGTAAGGCAGAAGGCACCCTGACAGTAAGAAAGAAGCTGTCTTGGTAAGGACACTAGTGCAGGGATGGCTCCAGTGAGTAGAACAGTATATGCTTGTAGCAGATAAGATGGGAGCCTAGTTGATTAAAATTCAAATGTTAGAAAGAAATGTGATGTGTCCCTTGTCATTGCTAAGGTGTTTGTTTCATGGGTTTGAGACTTTGATTCAATCTCTTCATGTGTCCTGAGGTTCTCAGACTCCGGAGAGCTACAGTCTTACCTAAACCTTACCCAAGACGTTGTGATGTGCACTACCCACAAAAGAACACACACATGTGCATATATGTGCTGTCATACATACATGTGTGCAGTTACACTCACACAGACACACACTACCATATACATACATATACACACACTGAAATATGACCTTATTTGGGACCCCAACGAACACACAACTAATAAATACATGAAAAGATGCTTATCTTGAGTAATATTCAGGGAAGTGCAAATTAGAACCACATTGAGATACCTTGCCTATTAGATTGGCAAAGATTAAAAAAATGGATAATGTTTACTGTTGGTGAGGATTTACAGGCATTCTTACATTGTTGGTAAGAGTAAAAGTCTATGCATTTTTTTTTTTTTTTTTTTGTAGAGCCACTTCTCAGCTTCTATCAATATTTTAAAATGCTAATCCTGAGACCCCACAATTCCACCCTTAGCAATTTTTCCTATAGTAGGACTCACTCTGTTGGTTGAAGATCCATGCCCAGAATTGTTCACTACCTTCATTTAAAATAGCATATATGCTTGAGCCCAGGAGTTTGAGGCTGCAGTGAGCTATGATCATGTCACTGCAGTCCAGCCTGAGTGACAGAGCAAGAGTTTGTCTCTTAAAACAATGAAAATAGGCTGGGCATGGTGGCTCATGCCTGTAATCCCAGCACTTTGGGAGGCTGAGGCGGGTGGATCGCGAGGTCAGGAGATGGAGATCATTCTGGTCAACATGGTGAAACCCTGTCTCTACTAAAAATAAAAAAAAATTAGCCGAGCATGGTGGTACGTGCCTGTAATCCTACTCAGGAGGTTGAGGCAGGAGAATTGCCTGAAGCCAGGAGGCGGAGGTTAAGGTGAGCCAAGATTGCACGGATGCACTCCAGCCTGGGTAACAGGAGGGAAACTCCATCTCAAAAAAAAAAAAAAAAAAAGAAAGAAAAATGAAAATAGCATGTACAGACAACAATTCAAATGTTCATTGCAGAAATTATGATTATTACCGTTTTTCTTTTAGAGACAGGGTGTCAATCTGTTGCCCAGACTAATCTTGACCTCCTGGGATCCTCAAGGGATCTTCCAGCCTCTGCTTCCCAAAGCTGTGGGATTACAGGTGTGAGGCACTGGGTCTAGACCATTGCAGGGATTATTAAACCATGGCATATACTACCATTAAAGTCACGATGTGCGTTTTTGCTTTTTTGTTGTTGTTGTTTGTTTGTTTGTTTGTTTGTTTGAGATGAATATTTGCTCTTGTTACCCAGGCTAGAGTGCAATGGCGTGATCTCGGCTCACCACAACCTCCGCCTCCTTGGTTCAGGCAATTCTCCTGCCTCAGCCTCCTGAGTAGTTGAAATTACAGGCACGTGCCACCATGCCCAGCTAATTTTTTTGTATTTTTAGTAGAGACGGGGTTTCATCATGTTGACCAGGATGGTCTCAATCTCTTGACCTCGTGATCCACCCACCTCGGCCTCCAAAAGTGCTAGGATTACAGGCTTGAGCCACCACACCTGGCATGAGGTCAGTTTTATGTGCCAACATAGAAAGATGGTGCAAAACTATAGGGGAAAATTTTTTGCATAGACTTTTACTCTCACCAGCAATGTAACAATGCCTGAAGAAGGCTGCAAAGTGGCAGCACAGCAGGAGTCTTTAAGAAATATGTATTTGTTTCAGCTCAAGAAGTGTCTGGATGGATGCCATCACCCGCACCTGTAATCCCAGCACCTAGGGAGGCTCAGGTGGGTGGATCACTTGAGATTAGGAGTTTGAGACCAGCCTGGTCAACATGGTGAAATCTCATCTCTAATAAAACACAAAACAATCATCTGGCCTTGGTGGTGGTTGCCTGTAATCCCAGCTACTCAGGAGCTGAGGCAGGAGAATATTCTGAACTCTGGAGCAGAGGATGCAGTGAGCTGAGATCGCATCATTGCATTCCTGCCTGGGTGACAGAGTGAGACTCAGTGAAAATAAAAATCAAAAAAGTAAAAGCAAAAGTGTCTCCATGCATTTGTGCCTAACTGCTTACAGTAGCTACTTCTGGGGGAAGGTGAAAGGGGACCCTGTTAAAAATGTTCTCTTCTGTATTGTTTTTCTTCAAATGAGTCTGCATTGCTTTTATGTGTAATACTCTCCCAAAACCTGATGTTCAGTTTGCCTTAGCTGATGGAAGGAGAAACTGAACCTCGGATTTTGTCAAAGCATATGAGTGAAGGGCACTGCTCTGCACCTGCACAGGGTCCTCGCTTCCTGGGGCCAGTTTAATGCATGTCTGTGGTGTTTCTTGGGAAGAACACAGAGGACACTCACTTGCCAGTCAGTAGACAAATCACTGAAGTCTATGTCTGGCAGTCCGCAGTGTCACAGGGACTGTCAAGTCTCACAGTTCCCTGGGTTACAAGATCAGCAGTGGCAGACACTTCTCAGCTCTGCTTGGGAGAGCAGCTCTGTAATGTGCTTGTGGTTTCAGATGTGGGTGGCCTATGTGAACTTGTCGTGCAAGGCTCACATCACCAGCTGCGGCAGTTATCTCCTGAATCAGGCTGAGGGTCTTTGCTGTGCAACCAGAGACATTTGGGTGACAAGTCACCTCCAGGTTGGGGGTGCCTCAGATTTGTGATGGGACTTGGCAGATGCATCTGGGAAGGTGAGTCTGTGCTTTGGGTTTCTCAACCTCTCCAGTCAGCATGAAATTCAGGAGGTAGAGAAGGACAAGTGGCCCTCCATCCATGGACCCAGGAAGCCACTGAGGAAGCATGTCATTTTAGAGCACCACCCTAGCTTTACCTCCTCTGGTGTTCTGGCATTGGGTGTGTTTTAGAGATAGCAAAATTTGCAGAGCTGACCTCAAGGATTCCAAACTAATTTCCAGACCTGTAGGGGTCATGGGTTCTGCTGTGGCCAGTGTGAACATGCTCCAAGTGGATGGAGGGAAGGGCATTGTCTTTGTCAGACAGAATTTCTAATTATGGAAGGAACTCTGCTTCCTCGATGATTGAGCTGACCTTTGTGGGGGTGAGAATAAATGAGCATACTTGGGCTCCAATTGTCATGGCCATAGGCTGGAGCTGAGGTCTAGGCCCAGGCCCAGGAAAGCCTCTAGCAAACACCAGGCATTTGGTTGTTTTAGTGCAGAAGAGGAGCCAGGAGGATTGGGATACCCCACTGGACCTGTGTGTGGGGCAGCAGGTGAGGGTGGAATTCCAGATGGAGGGTCAACCCAGCCAAGCAGAGGAAGGGGAGGAGAGGGTTTGTTTCAGAAAGAGCATAGCCCTCTCAGTTTCCTGGGAAATATATAGTCTGGAGGACATGGGCCCTGGTGGGATCCTCCTGTGCCGTCCCTGCCCCCTGCTCTTCCTGTGACGTGTGCTGTTCTGGGCTCACCCTTTCTTCAGAGTTTAGCTACATGGGGTAGATTAGTACCAAGAGCGGGTATCCTCACAGCACGTCTTTAAGTAACATCCCAGAGCCCTGCTTCTGGATGCTGACAACATGAACATCATCCAGAAGCAAGGGCAGCCTATGCCAGAGTGGAGGGGTTGGAGAAAGATTTATCAAACAGTTGAGATGGGTGCAGGGAATGCAACATGATCAGACAGGGTCTTGCCTCAAGGAGCCTCATGTAGGGACATCACACAGTGATGACCTTCAACTACAGTGGGGTAGCAAAGCTGTGGGCAGAGCAGGCAACACATGGGTACCTCTTCACAAAGACAGCAGGAAGAAGATGGGCATCATTTTTCCGTCTCAGCTGCAGACTCCAGGAATCTGTGCCAATACCTTTACTCCAGCCCTGGCCTATGACTACTGCCCAATCCTTGGGTCCTGTCAATTCAGGCCCCTGCTCCCATTTCCAGCCCCATCTTCTGTCACAGCTTCCATGACCCCAGGCTCCAGCTGTGTCTAGGGTACCAGGGTCTGCATTTCTTCCTCTTCCCCCAGCTGACAGAAGAACTTGCTGGACAAGTATCCACTTAAATAGCAACTTCCACCCTATCCACCTCAATGGCTGCCAGCCTACTGAATGGGCTACAAGAACCAGGATATGCTTCCCCGCCCCCATTACAAAAGACAAAATTAGACCAGGTGTGTTGGCTCATGCCTGTCATCCCAGAACTTTGGGAGGCCAAAATCGGTGGATCACTTGAGGCTGAAAGTTTGAGACTAGCCTGACCAACATGGTGAAACCCTGTCTCTACTAAAAATACAAAAATCAGGCCGGGAGTGGTGGCTCGCGCCTGTAATCCCAGCACTTTGGGAGGCCGAGGCAGGTAGATCACTAGGTCAAGAGATTGAGACCATCCTGGCCAAGATGGTGAAACCTCGTCTCTACTAAAAATAAAAATGAAAATAAAAAATAAGCTGGGCATGTTGTTGGGTGCCTGTAGTTCCAGCTACTCAGGAGGCTGAGGCAGGAGAATCACTTGAACCCAGGAGGCGGAGGTTGCAGTGAGCTGAGGTCGTGCCACTGCACTCCAGCCTGGCAAGTGGTGACAGACTGAGATTCTGTCTCGGGAAAAAAAAAAAAAAAAAAAAAAAAAAAAATTAGTGAAATGTGGTGACACATGCTTGTAATCCCAGCTACTTGGGAGGCTGATGCAGGAGGATTCGCTTGAACTCAGGAGGTGTAGGTAGCAGTCAGCCGTCATCACACTACTGCACTCCAGCCTGGGTGACAGACCAAGATGCCATCTCAAAAAAAAAAAAAAAAATGTATATATAATAAGCTCTGTGTAATTATATAAGGCCAACTTGGAGAGTGTGCTTCATGTCACAGAGGAACCCAGGGCTACCTAGCCAGCCTCCCTGACGGTGGCCTGCTCTGGTCTAAAATTCTGCTTGGTGTTATGTGAGTGCTCAGGGGATGAGGACCAGGGAGGGTGAAGGGCTGAGCCTGTCTGAAGACCCTCCTGTGGGTGTGGCAGAGCCTGTGGCCTGAGGCAGGACTCCAAGTGCAGGGCAGCCCACAGCTTCACAGTGGCCCAGGAAATCAGGGCAGTCAGGCCACAAGGCTCAGTAGACATCTGGGCCAGAGCTTGACATGGAGGCCGTGGAAGAGATAGGGATCTCAGAAGAGACCAAAAATTGACCCATGGACTGAAGGCTATGACAACAGACCCAGTATGGGAGAGGCTGTGCAGGGCAGTGATGTCAGCCAGGCTCCCCAGCAGGACTGGGAGTGTCAGGGGCAGCTCTGTCCCAGGTTGCAGGCACTGGGTTTCCCTCCTGCTCTCACAACCATCCTGTGAGCGGGTGTTGTTTGAGCTGTGGTGAGGCCTCCCTGGTGACATCCAGGAGCAGGGAGGCTGCAGGTCAGGATGTGTGCACCTGCCTGGACTGATTGGCCCTGTGGTCCAGGATGGAGGACGGGACCTCTTCCTTCAGCCACCCCATCCCACTCCTTGCTCTCAAACCATCTGCTTCTGGGTTAGCCTATGGCCGGCCGGGCCTGATTCTACGCAGATGTGGCTGTTTCTCCACGGCTGCTGTAGCGGTCATTCTTCTTGGGGCCTAGGTCAGCTCTTAGGTGTGGCTGTTGTGCCTGGGCTTCCTTACGGTCCTGGTAATCATTCTAACCCTGCCTTCACATATCCCAAGAGGTGGCTGACTGTCTTCCCCATCTTTCCAGTAACTCCTGCAAGAAGGAACAGACACTGCTGCAGAGAACTTGCCATGGTGTTTCATGCTGTGGCTGGTGGTGACAGGCTACACGCTCCATTCTAGGGAAGGGTGAGACTTCCTGATCATCAGTCTTAATGGGGGACTGTCCTGTGGGTACCTGGATACACTGCCGGGAGTGGCGTGTAGTGGGGTTAGTGTAGTGCCCACTGTCCATTGAGGATGTGCAGGTTTCTTAAGGGTGTACTTGATGTAGTTTGCATGCATGTCTGTTTTTATTTCTCCTTCCTTATCACTAATCAGTCTTGTATAACTAGGCTGGCCCTGCTTCCAGCCTAGGGGTTATCCTGCCTAGTAGCATCTGGAGCTGCAAATGGGGTGACAGGGCATCAGCAGACTTCCCACACCCGAGTACTTTCTGACACCCAGCCCCTCATCTCCTGCCAACCTCTGGCTCCCCCAGAGATCCTGGGGCTCAGGCCTCACACTTCAGCATGGGGGGCTTTGCCCTTCTGGTGGTGCTCTTCCTTGGGACAGATACCCCGCTACCATCCTTGTCCACCTTCCTGGGGCAGAACCCTGGGATGGGCCTTTAAGAAGACAAAAAGGAGAGAGAATACATAGAGGCTGGGCACGGTGGCTCACACTTGTAATTCCAAGACTTTGGGAGGTCAAGACAGGTGGACCCCTTGAGGTCAGGAGTTCAAAACCAGCCTGGCCAACATGGTGAAACCCCATCACTACTAAAAATACAAAACAATTAGCCAGGTGTGGCGGCGGACGCTTGCAATCCCAGCTACCTGGGAGGCCAAGGCAGGAGAATCACTTGAAACAGAAAGGCAGAGGTTGCAGTGAGCCAAGATTGCACCACCGCACTCCAGCCTGAGCAACAGAGGGAGACTCCATTTAAAAAAAAAAAAAAAAAAAAAAAAAAAAAAAAAAAAAATTCTGTAGAGGTTGTCTGTGTGACCCTGGGCAAGCCATCTCCCCTTCTCAGGACTCAACTCCTTGCCTGTGAATGCAAGTAACAAGTTCCCCCAACCCTGACTCCTCTGCGGGGGTGTGGGGAGATGGGCTGGCTGAGGCAGAGGTGGAGACCTAGCTGAGTCAGAGTACAGGATCTAAGTTTGAGGGTGCACCTCACACACTGCAGTCATGAGTCTGGCTGGGTCAAATGGCTTTTCTGAGCTTCAGTTTCTTATGAGTAAAGCCTGGGCAATGGTGCCCAGTGTCTTTCTTTTTTTTTCTTTTTATTTTTTTTTTAAAGAAATTTACAAAATTTACAAAAAAAAAATTGTATTTTAGGTTTTGGGGTACATGTGAAGAACATGCAAGATTGTTGTATAGGTACACACATGGCAGTGTGATTTGCTGCCTTTCTCCCACTCACCTGTATCTGTCATTTCTCCCCATGCTATCTCTCCCCACCCCCCACTGTTTATCCCCTATTTCCCTCCAACAGACCCCAGTGTGTGATGCTCCCCTCCCTGTGTCGTGTTCTCGTTGTTCAACCCCTGCCCATGAGTGAGAACATGCAGTGTTTGATTTTCTACTCATGTCAGTTTGCTGAGAATGATAGTTTTCAGGTTCATTCATGTCCATACAAAGGACACAAACTCATTGTTTTTTTTTTTTTTTTTTTTTTTATGGCTGTGTAATATTCTATGGTATATATGGGAATATATCCAAAGGATTATAAATCGTTCTACTATAAGGACACTTGCACACGAAGGTCTTTTGCAGCATGGTTTACAATAGCAAAGACCTGGAACCAACCCAAATGCCCATCAATGAAAGACTGGACAGGTTGCCCAATGTCTTTCACAGGACACTGTGTGAGTGGGGAGCACCCCTCCAGAGCAATTCATGGGGAGCACCCCTCCAAAGTGGGATGGCTCACTCGCACAGGGTCCTCAGCCCAGTCCTTTGCAGGCTGGACCTTGGAGAGTGAGGCCCTGAGGCAAGTCATGGGCACCTGGCTCCTGGCCTGCATCTGCATCTGCACATGTCTCTGCTCGGGAGTCTCCATCCCAGGGTAAGGACGAGGTGAGAGCTGGGCACTGGTGTCTGTGTGAGATGAGTGGAGAACTAGGGCATGTCTGGGGGACTGGATTGTCCTCTGTTGAGCCCCTAGGAAAAAGTTTGGCCCAAACTGTGCTGGGGCATGTCCTCTAGGGGTCAGCCTGGACCTCAGTCTCTAGTCTCTGACCTATACCTCCCTACCTTCGGCGTCTGGATTGACCTTAGTCTCATTTCTTTCATCCTCTTGATACCTCTCTGTGTCTAACTGGCCCAGGCACCATGAGTCAGAGCTCATCACTTCCCAGGCCTATCAGTGCTTCCCTGAATAGATTCTGGGATCATTGACTGGTGACTGCCCTGCGAAGGTGTCAACCATCAGATCCCCCCAACCCTCCAGCTCAGCTCTGCCCTGAAGCACTTACTGTTGGCTCCCAACCATCATTATTTACAGGGCCAAGGGCTGAAACCTTTACCTGCCTCACCAACATCCTGAGGATCCATTGCCACTGGTCTGCCTCAGAGCTGGCCTAGGGCTTCAGCACCTGGCTCCTCTTTACCAGGTGAGGATGGAGGGCCATGACCACCTGGACAGGGATGAGGGAGAGGTCTCCAGGATTGCAGCAGTTGCACCAGAACAGTGTAGCAGCCCTGTGGTTCTGATACACACCCTTTCCAGCAACCAGGTGCCTGGTGGCACACATAAGTGCATGTTACAGGGAAGTGAGTGCACTCTACTGCTGCCACCCGAGGCGGTGATCCTGCCATCCAACAATTTCACCATCACTTTCCACCACTGCATGTTTGGGAGGGAGCTGATCAGCCTGGAGGACCCACAGTACCTGCCCCAGAGACACGGTGAACAGCATCTATAGGTCTGGGATGGACCCCTTGGCAAGTATATCCTGGCTGCCTGGTAGCTGGGGGCAACACCCCAGTGGCCCAGTGAGTGTTCTCAGTCCGTGCCAAGTGAGATCCAGGGCTGGGGGTGGGGTGGCCCCTGGGAGGCGAGGGCCCACATAGTTACTGCAGGGGCAGGGTTTTAGCATTAAATAAAGATGCAGGGCTGCTAGTTGGGGCACGGCTGCCATTTAAGTCATGGGAAAGGCTCTTCAGTCATCCCAGGGAGGACTCCTATAATATGTTGGGAAGAACTTCCAGCAGTTGACTGAGAAGGAAAGGGAAGCAATATTTAGAAACCACCTAATCATGCTGTGGAGGCCAGTGGAAGTGATTGCTGTCCTGTCCCGCCTGGGGCTTTACTGGACCCGTCTTCCAGTCAGGTGTCTGGTTGGAGAGGGTCTTGACCATGCCCGCTGGGAATCTTTCAGATCTCCAGTCTTGGGTGTGCTGACTGACAGACCCTTCATGGACCTTCAGCCTCACATGGATTCACTCTGTTCCAGTAAAGCTGGATCCACCCTCCGACTTGCAGAGCAATGCCAGCACTGGCCACTGCACGCTGACCTGGATCATCAGTCTTGCCTTGGAGCCAATGACCACACTTCTCAGCTATGAGCTGGCCTTCAAGAAGCAGAACGAGGTAACACTTTGGCTGGTTTTCTCCAGAGTCCTCTCTCCTGGGAACAGCAGCCCAGGGCAGAATCCCCACTCTACACAGGGAGATGTCAACTGGCAGTGATGAGGAGGGGAGGAACTAGAGCCAGGTGTGTGTGTACATACACATATACTGACATGCACATGTGTACGCTTTGTGTGCGTGCATGGGAGTTAGGGTGAGTCTGCCTGTCTCTGTGGGTGTGTGCCCATAAGCGTGGTGAGTGTGCATGTATGTACTTATGTGTGCACACATGGAAATGAGCACACTTATGTGTTTGCACACCCATGTTTGTGTGTTTATATGTAAGTGTACATGACAGTGTGCCTGGTGTTTGTATATGTGAGTGTGCCTGTGTGGATGAGTGTGTATGCAACTGTGGTGAGTGTGGTGAGTGTGCTCATGCATAAATGCATGTGCTGTGCATATGAGTGTGCATGCAACTGTGATGAGTATGAAAGCGTCCCTGTAGATGTTTGCCTGCGTGTGCATATGTGTATCTGGGGCAAATGCAGCTGTGTCTGTGTGTGAGTGTCAGTGTCAAAGTATGCCTTCTCTGTGTGTGCACACATGAATGTGGCAAGTGTGTTAACACAGGCATGTTATATGCATATAATAATACATGTGTATATTCTCGATGGTTGAAGGTTGAAGCCCCACCTTCAGTCCCTGCTAACTGTCTCCACTCCCACAGTGGGCCCAACACATTGTTGGAGTTACCGGGCTTATACTTGAAGCCTTTGAGCTGGACCCTGGCTTTATTCATGAGGCCAGGCTGCGTGTCCAGATGGCCATGATGGAGGATGACATGGGGGAGGAGGAACGTTATACAGGCCAGTGGAGCGAGTGGAGCCAGCCTGTGTGCTTCCAGGCTCCCCAGAGAAAAGGTGGGCACTGCTTTGGCTCCTGCACTTCTAGAGTCTGGGCTGGGTGTCCTCTACCCTGTTCACCTCACCCCCACACCCTTTCAACCTCCTGGAAGCCCCTCCTTGAGGCAGTCATGCCCCAGTTGACACCCATCCTCTGAAGGTCTGAGGTCTAAATGGAGGAAGCAAACACCTGTCAACGCTGGGGCTTCCTGAGAACTTGTAGTCAGTGGCACCTGTTAGGACTGAGGTAGGCAGGGCTGCACACCAGGGCTGGTGCTCCTGCATGGAGGCTGGATGTGATCTCAGTGTCCTTAGTGAGAGCTGGGCTGACCCTTGTGCATTGCAGTGCTGAGAGGTCCCATGGACCTTATGACCCAACATGTGGAAGATGGGAAGAGTGAGGCCCAGGTATATGGCTCATAAACAAGGTCCTTCAACAGGTGACACAAACCTTCAAGGCCCATCACAAATCTTCCACTTTGGCCCAGGGCACTAAACGGTGCACCTTTGCCATGTAGGTTTGTGGGGAGCCTCCTGGCACTGAGGTTGCTCACAACCCTGTGCCCTTCCTGCCCACAGGTCCTCTGATCCCACCTTTGCGGCACCCAGACAACATCCTTGTTGCTGTGTCTGTCTTTCTCCTGCTGACTGGCCTGATCTACTTTCTGTTCAAGCTGCCACCCAGGTAGGTAGCTGGTGTGTGTGTGTGTGTGTGTGTGTGTGTGTGTGTGTACTTGTGTGAAAGGGTAAGGGTGTACATGTCTTAGTGTACGTGTGAAGATGTATCTCTATGTGCATGTGTGAGTGTGAGGTGGGTGGGATATCAAGGGCCACCCCTGTCTGGTTCCTCCCTTCCCCTCCCCACTGTCAAGGTTAACAGTGGAGTGGGCTTCTCCAGTCTTCCCCGTGGGCCAGAAGAGGGTTCTCAAGTTGCCAGGGGAGAGAAGGGAAGGGGCATCTGGGGCAGAGGCTGAAGATAAGGACAGCTTGGTCCCAACCAAACCCAGAATCACGGAGATCAGGAGCCCAGGGTCCTGGTCTCCTGCCTCTGGAGGAGCTCTGTTCGTTCATCTGTTCACACATTCTATGAAAGGACATTTGGGGCATCTGGTGTGCATGGGACCCTGTTCTCACCCTGGCAGATGTGTTAGAGAACAAGCTGGACAAGGGCACTCCTTAAATAAACCATCATGCCTCATGCACCACATGTCAGGTTTCAAGAGAGGGTGCTGGGGCCGTGTCAGGGAGTAGATGTGAAAAAGAGGGTGTGGGGACAGGGGTGTTGTCTGGGGCCAAGTGGGAGGGCACTCGGCTTCTCCTTGGAGAAAAGGAAAGTATGAAACTGTGTGATAAAACCTACTTTATCTTTTGAGGAATGGATCGCTGGACAAGGGGATATGGGAGACATTCTGGAGGCCAATGTGTACCAATAGGGTACCCACCAGGAGATGATTTGGCTTGAGCCAGCCAAAGAAGTGGAGAAAGAGCAAAGAAGAGGGAATTGCGGGGTCTTAGGAGGAGAAATAGAGGGGACATGTGGCTGGTTGAGATATGAGTGGTGACCCCTGAGGTGGGGAAAATGGGAACAGCCTTGCTGGGAAGTTGGTGAGGTCTCTTTGGACCTGCTGGGTTGGAGCCCCAGGTGACACCCTTGTGGGAGAGTCAGTGGATCCTCAGCAGCAAGTCTGGTGCTCAGGGAGACACTGGGTGGCGTGGGAACTGCAGACCTCCTGCTGATTACAAAGACGAGTTTCTGGAGGTGCTGGCTCCCTTTGTGGACTGAGGACACAGCCAGTAACTGTCTGTTCTGAACCTGCCATTGCAGGTCACACTGTCAAGGACGTGTGCCTCGGCATAAATCAGTCCCATGTGGCCATTAGGCAAGGAGGCCCAGATGGGTCCTGACCCGAGAGTGGGTTGGGATGTGATGAGATGGAAGAGAGGCTCATCCTCTGCAGTGACCTCAGTCCACTTGCATTGCCATAGGCCTCTGACTGGCCTCTCCTGGCCTCAGGGTGAAGAGAACCTTCTACCAGAACGTGCCCTCTCCAGCGGCATTCTTCCAGCCCCTCTACAATATGCACAATGGGAACTTCCAGGTGGGTGCAGAGACCATGGCAGGGTGTGGGGGCCAGGGGTTCACTAGAACACTGGCCTGCTCAACATGTTGGCTTTCATGAGGGCTGGTGGCCAATGTGGGAGCTTTGTTTATGCTTGGAGTCCTTTTTGTATATTAAGTGAATTTTGATTTATACCATGTCTCAAATGGGGAAAAATTAATTTTATTTTTCCATTGCTGATGCCTTTTTGTTCTCGTGTCTCCAGTTCCGTTGTTGATGGAAAAAAAAATGTAAATGTCTAATGACTTATCTCTGTCTCCTCTGGTTTGTACCTGTCTGTACCCACCACATGCCTCACCTCCTCCTCCTGTGAAGTCGTTTGTGGGGAAGGGTCTGTGGTGGATGCACTGCCATTGGGGCTCTCACTGCCACTGGGCTCCTGCTCTGCCTAGTCCCCTGGTCCCCATCGGATCACACTTTCCTCCCTCCCCCCCATGTTGAGCTCTCAACCGAGGAACCAGTGAGCAACTGGGCTGGAGGTTCATGCCCTCTGAGTGGGAGGAGGGGGAGAGAAAGGGCTCCAGTGGTCTCTGGTTTTTCCCTTTAGACTCCTCATTTTGGGCAGAGGACAAGAAGCAGTGAGTGTTCCTTCCTGTGGTCTGAACCAAGTTGGCCCCTCTTCTCCAGGATCTTCCCTGCTGGATGCCCTCGGGCATCCCTGGGCCCTCTGTGGCAAGGATGTTCCCTCCACACCAGGGCTCCTGCTTACTGTGCAGAAAAATCCTTTTCTCGCTCAATAAGGAGCCTAGTTTTCAAGATTTTTGTCCAAAAATAGAATTTGAAACATGAACTGACACCTGGCTTCTTTCAGAGTCCCCCTCTTTTCCTAAGGTGGTAGGTGTGACTCTTAAGAACCTGGGCAGCTGAGAACAAGGCTGAGTAGGGCACAAATTGTGATGGTCACCTGGACTGTCATCCTGTTGCAGGCACCAGCCCTTCCCTAGAGAACCAGGACATTTGCCAGGGGTTATTTAGACCCTTGGGCGGGGATCTAGTGCCATGGGTTGGTCTCCAGAGAGTAGAGCAATGAGGGAGGGTGTGGTGTGTGTGGTGCATGGGCTGGAGGCTCCTGGTCCCACCAAGGGAACAGCTTCTTTTTGGATGTAGGGGGCCCGCTGTGGCCCCACAGAAGGATTCAGTTCTGCTGGTCTTAGCCAAGAGCTTTGAAAGTCACCAGTCCTGACAGCGACTCTTGTGTGTGTGTGTGTACGGTGTGTGTCAGGTAGGAGTGCCCAGTCCCAGTAGCTGATGAAAGGCCCTGAGGCACATGCTGTCAGACGTTGGCTCTATCCTGGGCAGATATCACCATCTGTACCTTGGTTCAGGCTGTTGTGAGCACCAAGCACTTTGCTGGGGGAGTCATGAGGGCCCGAAGGGACTCAGGGTTCCATGTTCAGGCTACGATGGCACATGGAGCAATGACAGAATGTTCAAGGCACAGGTGCTGCTTGGCCTCTGGGTGTGGACTTCAGGAGGGCTTCCTGGAGGAGGACGGAGGCTGGGCTTGCCAGAAAGGAGGCAGCTGCTCCCACGATGAGTTCTGAACATGCTGCCTGAGCCCTTCCTTCCTCCCACACTCTGTTCCAGACTTGGATGGGGGTCCACAGGACCAGCGTGCTGCTGAATCAAGACTGTGAAGGCACCTCACGAGGAGCCTTGGAACCCTGCATCCAGGAGGCCATTGCACTGTTCACCTGTGGCCCACTGCATCCTTGAAATTCTGTGTGTCTGGAGGAAGAGAGGAGAGGGCACAGCCGCTTGCCTATCTGCCACAGGAGGACTGGACCCCCATGTCCCCCACCAGGCCAGCTCCCCCAAACTCAGACAGCAGCAGCAGGAGCAGTGACTACTCTGGTGTCTTGGACTGCTATGGGGGACGCCATCCCTCAACCTTCCCTAGAAACATGCAGAGCTCTGGGCCCATCCCAACCCTGGCCTGTGGCCTTTCCTGTGAGCATCAGGGCTTGGGGACCCATCAAGAAGGTTCCTGGATGCTGGCTGGTCACTGCCAGAGGACTGGGCTGCATGAGGACCTCCAGGGAATGTTGCTCCCTGCTGTCTTCAAGTCTCGGTCCCAGATATTCTAGGTCCCTGATGTATCATGTCCATTTGGGAAAATGGACTGAAGTCTCTGGAGCCCTGGTCTGGGACTGAACCTCCTTAGAAGGGACCCCCTAGCAGTGGTCAGAGGTCCTGTCTGGATGGAGGCTTGAGCTGGTCCCAGTGTTCTCCTGATCCTCCTTTCTAGAGATTAAAAGGGGCTTGATGGCTGTTGCAAGGTATTGATAACTGGGAGGAGGGGCCAGAAGAGGAGTGAGGGGTGGGGTTTGACCAGCCCTGGGCTTTCTGGGCTCTAGAACTAGCACAGTGGAGGCTCAATGACTTCTGGGGACAGCAGTGCCTTAAGGAGGGTGCCATGCATAATTTATGGGTTAGGAGAGTGTCATCACACATATGGGGGACGGTGATCAGATGCATTAAAGAATCAGGCTAACACATACCTTGCGTGATTAGAAAATGGCAATAAGCTCTTCTTTGGGTGGAGACTTTAGTATTATCATGAGGCCAGGGGTAAGTATTATCATAAGGCCACGGTCATTCTCCTGGCCTTGTGCACCAGCAGATGATAGAGTCAACTACCTTATGGTGGGATGATGCTTCTTTTATTTTTTTCTCAGACAGTTGGCAAGGTCTAGTCTGCTAGTATGGTACCTGGAGGTTGATGCTGCAAGGTCTGGTGGTCAGTGGGCATGTATGGAACATGTTAGTGGGAGTGGGCCAAGTCCCATTTCTGCTCTGTCTCAGCAGGCGTATGCTCCCTCTGAAGATACTAAGGAAGTATCCGTTTCAGGCCTCTCTTCATCTTCTGTTAGTTTCTTGGCTTGTGACAGCAAAGCTCCAATCTTTTTTGTTTTGTTGCCCAGGCTGGAGTGCAGTGGCACAATCTTGGCTCAATGCAACCTCCATTTCACCTCCCGGGTTCAAGCGATTCTCCTGACTCAGCCTCTGGGGTAGATAGGATTACAGGCACCTGTTACTGTGCCTGGCTAGTTTTTGTATTTTTAGTAGAGACGGTATTTCAGTGTGTTGGCCAGGCTGATCTCAAACTCCTGACATCAAGTAATGCACCTGCCTTGACCTCCTAAAGTATTGGAATTACAGGTGTCAGCCACCATGACTGGTTAAAACTCCAGTCTTTAAATGGATTTTTCCCTGTCGGCATTTGTTTCTAAATCCAGCCCCTGCCAAGTTTTATTTTATTTTATTTTATCTATTTATTTATTTGTTTGTTTGTTTGTTTATTTTTTGAGATGAAGTCTCATTCTCTCTCGCCCGGGTGCAATCTCGGCTGTACAGCAGGAGCATAGCGCTGCTGACACAGAGCAGATCTCAGCTCACTGTGACCTCCATCGTCCAGCAATTCTCCTGCTTCAGCCTCCTGAGAGCTGGGATTACATTTGCATGCCATCACATCCAGCTAATTTTTTGTATTTTTAGTAGAGATGGGATGTCACCATGTTGGTCAGGCTGGTCTTGAACTCCTGAGCTCGTGATCCACCTGCCTTGGACTCCAAAAGTCCTGGGATTACGGGTGTGAGCCATCAGGCCTAGCCAAGTTTCCCCTTTTAAAAATCATGATCATAATGGATTAAGGCTGGCCTTAACAATTTACTCCTAACTTGATCATCTGCAAAGATACTATTTCCTTATAAGACATATTCACAGGTACTGGGATTAGGACTTCAACCTGGAGGGCCTGACTATTGGTTTCACACACCATAGCCTCTCCTAGTGTGTCCCATCCTCTTCCTGGGTGCCCCAGGCAGAACACAGGAGGACCTGACTGCAGGACTTTAGGCTGGCATTGGGATGATGATCTGCCTAGCTAGGGCTGTGACCAGACTCAGATAGGAGGTGGGACCTGACTCCTGAGGCAAGATTTGAAATCTGGACCAGATTACAGACGAGCTGATACAGGAAAATGGCAAAAGCACCCCTCCATAAGACACACCCACCAGTGCCATGTGAGTTTGCCATTCCATGGTAACACCTGGAAAATACTGCCTTTTTCCATGGCAATCACCTGAAAGTTACTGCACTTTTTCTAGAAGTGTCTAAATAACCTGCCCCTTAATTTGCATATAATTAAAAGTGGGTATAAATATGATTGCAGAACTGCCTCTGAGCTGCTACTTGGCTCAGTGCCTATGGGGTATCCCTGCTCCATAAGGGTGTCCTCTGCTGCTGCTATGCACAGCTGCTTCGATAAAAGTTGCTGTCTAACACCATCGACTTGCTCTTGAATTCTTTCCTGGGTGGAGCCAAAAGCCCTCCTGTATTAAGCCCCAATTTCTGGACTCACCTTCCCTGAATCAAGAGTGCTCTGGTGTTGGGAGCACTCAAATTTTGAAGGTAGGATGAAATGGAGGCTGTTTTCTCTCTGGGTCCTGAGCTCTCTTGGGGGCTGTGATGCTCCCTGCAACCTAAGCAGAAAGAATTACCTGTAGCCTGAGGCCCCCAAAGGCAAAAGCCCCTTCTGTGTCAGATAGGCAGCCCTTCTACCCTGCATGCCTGCAGAGCTTCTGGGGTTCTGTGGGGAGCCTCAACAGAGCTGGATCCCGGTCTGTGGAGATGAAGCAGGCCCCAGAATACATCTTTAGCATCCAGATAGTGGGAGGGTATGGATGGAAGAAAGGTACAGGCATCCTCAGCTCTAATCTAACCAAGTATAAAAATAGCAGTGTGAATACACTTCCTGGAGCTAGGCTCTGGGGACTCCTGGGCTGGTTTATATATAACAGGATCTGTGTGGCTCATGAGGCTCCTTGTGGAACCTGGGCTACCTCATGATCACACAAACGAACCCACAGTTGGGATGCCGCTCCTGTGTGGACCGAACACATCTTCATTCAACTCACGAACTTTCCCTAAGTGGCCCCTGCATACCTGGTTCTGGGCTGGAACCTGAGTATGAAGCCACTGGAGGCTGTCATTGTAGGTGAGTTAGTCACCTTAGCCTGGCTGTCCTCTCTGCATAGAGCACTAGCCATAACTAGCAGACTGATATGAGTTCACCTGAGCAAGACACCTGCACACTGTGGTACTCAGAAAAAGCTAATAATTCCTTATTGAAATGAGACGGGGAGGGCATGGTGGCTCATGCCTGTAATCTCAGCATTTTGTGAGGCCAAGGCAAGCAGATTGCTTGAGCCAGAAGTTTGAGACCAGTCTGGGCAACACAGCACAATCCCATGTCTACAAAAACCACAAAAGTCATTAGCTGAGCATGGTGGTTCTTGCCTGGAGTCCTAGATATTGAGGAAGCTGAGGCAGAAAGACTGATTAAGCCTGGGAGGCAAAGGTTGCAGTGAGTCAAGATTGTGCCACTGAACTCCAGCTCGGGTGACAGAATGACACCCTGTCTCAAAAAAAAAGAGAGAGAGGAAAAAGAGAGATGCGACAACTCTTGGTGATCATGTGATGAGGTGTGGTTTATAGCAGGGCAAGTTGCAAGACCCTATGAGCCCGAGGAGGTGTTGCTGATCACTGGGCATCTGTGAAGGCCTCAGAGAGAAGGTGATTTGGACCCGAAATTACCACGCTGTGGGTTTAGGAGCTGGTAGATGGTGTGGTTGGAGCACAGGTCCATTATGTGGTTGGACACGCACAGGCAGCACTGGACTGTGGACAAACTTGAATGCCAGGCCAATTCCAGGTGAAGGAACACTAAGGGACTGGGTTTTCCTCTTTTTATTTATTTTATTTTTATTATTATCTATTTATTTATTTTGAGACGGGATCTTGCTCTGCCGCCCATTCTGGAGTGCAGTGGTGAGATCTTTTTGGCTCACTGCAACTTCCGCCTCCCAGGTTCAAGCAATTCTCCTGCCTCAGCTTCCTGAGTAGCTGTGATTACAGGGGCACACCACCATGTCCGTCTAATTTTTTTTTTTTTTTTTTTTTTTTTTTTTTTTTTTAGTAGAGACAGGGTTTCACCACGTTGACCGTGTTGGTCTCGAACTCCTGACCTTGTGATTTGTCTGCCTCAGCCTCTTAAAGTGCTGGGATTACAGGCGTGAGCCACCACACCCAGCCTCCTCCTTTTATTGAAGTAAAAATCACATACTATAAAATTAACTGTTTTAAGACGTACAATTCCGTGACATTACGTGCATGCACAATATTGTGCAACCATCGCCTCTTAGTTCCAAAATATTTTTATCATCCCAAAAGGAAGTCCCACCTATTAAGCAGCTAAGACCTAATCTGCCCTCCCTCTGACCCCTGACCACCACTCACCTGCTTTCTATTGCTATGGATACCTATTCTGGATATTTCATATGAATGGAAACATATAGTCTCTGATGTTTTGTGTACAGCTTCTTCCAGGTCGTAGCAAATATGAGCACCTCAATCCTTTTTACAACTCAGTATTATTATTCATATTATTGTATAGATATACCACATTTTGTTTGTTGAGTCATCGCTTGATGGACATTTCCATTTTTTTGGTTATTGTGAATAGGGCTGCTATGAACACTTATGTACGTGTTTTTTTTTTTTTTTTTTTTTTAATACTTGTTTTCAATTCTTTTATGATGTGTCTAGAAAAGAAATTGCTGGGTCCTATGGTAATTTTATGTTTAGCCTTTTGCAGAACCTCCAAACATTTCCGTAGGCTGTGCCAGTTTACATTCCCATCGGCAATGTTCACATTTCTTCACTTCTTTGTCAACACTTGTTAGTTTCTGTTTGTTTTGTTTTTTTGAGATGGAGTCTCATGGTGTCACTCAGGCTGGAGTGTGGTGGCACAATCACAGCCTGCTGCAACCTCTGCCTCCCAGGTTCAAGAAATTCTCCTGCCTCAGGCTCCCCAGTAGTTGGCATTACAGGTGTGTGCCACCACTCCTGGCTAAGTTTTGTATTTTTAGTAGAGATAGGGTTTTACCATGTTGGCTAGGCTGGTCTCGAAATCCTGGCCTCAAGTGATCTGCCCGCATTGACCTCCCAAAATGCTAGGATGGCAGGCATGAACCATCGCTCCCAGACTTGTTGTTGATGTTTTTGGTAATAGTTATTCTCATGGGTGTCAAGTGGTATCTTATTGTAATTTTTATTTGCTTTTCCATGATGGCTGGTAATGTTGAGCATGTTTTCATGTGCACTTTGTGTATCTTCTCTGGAGACAAGTCTTTTCAAGTCTTCTTCCCATTATAAAACCGTGTTGTTTGTCTTTTTGTTGTTGAGATCTTTACATGTTCTGGATATTATACCTTTATGAGATACGACTTGCAATGTTTTTCTCTCATATAATTGGTTTCATTTTCACTTACTTGGTAGTGTCCTTTGATGTACCATGCTTAAATTTTTTTACCTAAGTTTTAAGTTTTGATGACGTCCAACATATCTATTTTTCTTTTGTTTCCTGTGCTTTTTGGTGTCATACTTAAAATCATTGCTAAATCCAAAGCCCATAAACACGTGGAAAGAAGCTCAATATCACTTGCCATTAGATCAATGAAAATCAAAACCACAATGAGATACCATTTCATACTCTTTGGAGTAACTATCTTTTTTAAAAAAAATGGAAACTAACCTAGTGCCATGGAACGACACACTTAAAAATGTTTAAAATGGTAACTATTATGTCATGTGTCTTTCCCCATAACAAATGATTAAAATGGTAAATTATGCCACACAGAGCACAGTCTTCTCAAGAACTTATCCCGAAATAGTTCCATGTATGATGAAAGGAGACCCTTATCTCCTAAAGTGACAAGTAGCCTTTTTGTTCATCCTGCCACTGCATCCCGCAGGCTCTCTCACACACACCCAGCACAATCTCACCCACCTGAGTCCACTCCCACCTGGCCCATTGTGCCTCCTTCCATCAACCTATTCCCCTGTTTAACTCATCCCTCTACCCCATACAAACCACTGTCAATCACAGATCTGTTTAATATCTCTATAGTTTTTTCTTTGGGATCATGCAGTGTGTGATCTCTTCTGACTGGCTTCTTTCACTTAGTGATATGTATGTCGATTCATCCATATCTTTGCATGGCTTCATATATCACCCCTTTCTCTCTCTTTCTCTTTTTAATTTTGAGACGGAGTCTTGCTCTGTTGTCAGGCTGGAGTGCAGTGGTGCGATCTCAGCTCACTGCAATCTCCACCTCCCAGGTTCAAGCAATTCCTCTGTTTCAGCCTCCCAAGTAGCTGGGACTATGGGTACGAGCCACTACACCTGGCTAATTTTTCCTGTGTTAGTAGAAACGAGGTTTCACCATGTTGGCCAGGATGGTCTTGATCTCCTGACCTCAGATCACTCCTTTCTCTTACTGAATAGCATTCCATTCCATGGATATACCCAGCTTGGTTATTCGTTCACCTATTGAAGGCCATCTTGACTCCTTAAAGTATTTGGCCATTATGAAGAGATCAGCTGTACATAATTGCATATTGGTCTTCATTTGGACCTAAGGTTACGAAGCAGTTGTCTATATAGCTAGGAGTGCAATTGCTGGCTTTTATGGTGAGAAAATGTTTAGCTTTGAGAAAAAACTGCTAAATTGCCTTCTGAAGCCGCTGTACCGTTATATATTCCAGTAGCACTGAATGAGAGTTCCTGTTGCAATTTTTATCGCATTAAAAAAAGATTTTAGCCGTTTTAGTAGATGTTCAGTGGTTCACATTGTTACATTAATTTGCTTTTCCCTCATGCCAAGTGCTATTGAGCATTATTTTGGATGCTTGTTTGCCATCTGTGTATTTTTCTTTTTGTTTCTTTCTGTCTTTCTTTTTCTCGAGGCAGAGTCTTCCTCTCTTGACTGGGCTGGAGTGCAGTGGCATCAGCTCAGCTCACTACAACCTCTGCCTCCCAGGTTCAAGCAATTCTCCTGCCTCAGCCACCCGAGTAGCTGGTATTACAGGCACGTGCCACCACGCCTGTCTAATTTTTGTATTTTTAGTAGAGATGAGGTTTTGCCATGCTGCTGGTCAGGCTTGTCTTGAACTCCTGGCCTCAAGTAATCACCTGCACCCACTGCCTAAAGTGTTGGGATTACAGGCATGAGCCTCTACACCCAGGCATAACATCTGTATTTTTTTCTTGAGGTGTCTTTATATTTTAATTCAGGGTTTTTTTTTTTTTTTGTTTTTCTTCTGCTTCTTCTTGTTGAGTGTTAGAATTTCTTTGTAAATTTTGCCCACAAGGCTTTTTCAGGGTTGTTTTGTGAATATTTTCTCTCAGTGTGTGACTTGTTTTTTGATTCTCTTAACAAGGTATTTCACAGAGCAGTCATTTTAAATTTTAATGAAGTCCACATTACCATTTATTTCTTTTATGGACTGGCTTTTGATATTGTATCTAAGAAGTCATCACCAACCCAGTCATGTGGATTTTCTTCTGTAACTTTACAATTTTATATTTGAAAATTTAAGTCTATGGACTGTCTTGAGTGTTTTTTTGGGGGATTCACTATGAGGTTTTGGTCTACGTTCATTTTTTTCCCTGCGGTTTCCGATTGCTCTGTCACCATTTGTTGAACAGACTTTTATTTCCCCAATGAATTGCTTTTGCCCCTTTGACAAAATAAGTTGACTGTACTTACTCAGGGCTTGGGGGTTCTGTATTGTGTTCTGTTTATCTGTCTGTCCATTCCTTCAACAATATCACTCTCGTCATTACTTTAGCTTTGTGGTGAAGCTACCATTAATGAGTGTGCTGTTCCTAAACAAGGAGTATTTACATTCATTTATATATTTATTTATTCTTCTCATCCGTGATCCAAGGTTTTCTGAATGCATATTTGTATGTATTTTGTTAGATTTATGCCTATAAATTCACTTGTGGGGGTGTATTGCAGATGGTATTTTTTTAAAAATTTCAAGTTCAAATTATTCCTATGCATTGTTGCTGATAGACAGAAAATCAGGCAGTGCGTGGTGGCTAGGATTACAGGTGTAATCCTAGCACTTTGGAAGGCCTAGTTGGGAGGATCGCTGGAGCTTGGGAGTTCTAGACCAGCTTGGGTGTCATAGCTAGACCTGCCACAACCCTAAAAAATGTAAATAAATAAATAAAAGAAAATCAGATGGTTCCAGGTGTGGTGGTGCACACCTGTAATCCCAGTGCATTGGGAAGCTGGGGCTGGAGAATCTCTTAGAACCCGGGAGCTGGAGGCTGGAACTGGTAGTTGCGATTATGCCACTGCACTCCAGCATGGGCAATAAGAGTGAGACCCTCTCTCTCAAAAAGAAAAGAAAGAAAATCAAGTAACTTTCATCTACTGATCATCTTTTTTTTTTTTTTTTTTTTTCTCTTTTGAGACAGAGTCTGGCTCTGTCACCCAGGCTGGAGTGCAGTGACAGGATCTTGGCTCACTGCAATCTCCACCTCACGAGTTCAAGCAATTCCCCTGCTTTAGTTTGCTGAGTAGCTGGGATTACTGGGCACCGCTGCTTTAGCTTGCTGAGTAGCTGGGCACCATGCCCAGCCAACTTTAGTATTTTAATAGAGACCAGGTTGTGCAATGTTAGCCCGGTTGGTCTTGAACTCCTGACCTCAAGTGATCCGCCTGCCTTGCCCTCTCAAAGTGATGAGATTACAGGCGTAAACTAATCATTTTCTTTGCTTGCTACCTCCATGCATTCGGATCAAGGCTTGGGACAGCGGATTCGATTTCAGTTCAGTTCAAATGGCGATTATTAAAAACTCTGGAGACAACAGATGCTGGAGAGGATGTGGAGAAATAGGAACACTTTTACTTTGGTGAGAGTGTAAATTAGTTCAACCATTGTGGAAGACAGTGTGGCGATTCCTCAGGGACCTAGATATAGTAATTCCGTTTGACACAACAATTCCATTACTGGGCATATATCCAAAGGATTATAAATCGTTCTACTGTAAGGACACATGCACACGAATGTTCATTGCAGCACTGTTTACAATAGGAAAGACCTGGAACCAACCCAAATGCCCATTGATGATAGACTGGACAGGGAAAATGTGGCACATATACACCATGGAATATTATGCGGCCATCAAAAACGATGAGTTTGTGTTCTTTGTAGGGACATGGATGAACCTGGAAACCATCATTCTCAGCAAACTGACACTGAGCAAATGTTCTCACTCATAGGCGGGGGAAGAACGATGAGAACACATGGACACAGGGAGGGGAGCATCACACACTGGGGTCTGTTGGATGGAAATGGGGAGCAACAGCAGTGGGTGGGGATTTGGGGAGAAACAGCATAGGGAGAAATGCCAGATACAGGTAAAGGGGAGGAAGGCAGCACATCACACTGCCATGTGTGTACCTATGCAACAATCTTGCATGTTCTTCACATGTACCTGAAAATCTAAAATAAAATAAAATAAAATAATTAAAATAATAAATACAATAAAGTAAAATAATAAAATTAAAATAAAATAAAAATAAAAATAAATAAAATGAAATGATATAAATGAAATAAAATTAAAATTAAAATTAAATAATTAAAATAAAATAAAAATTAAATTTAAAAATAAATAAAATCGATATAAAATAAAATAAATAAAATAATAAAATATAAAATAAAACAATTCTTTCCAAAATCGCTGCCTGGAAAATTCCAGACGCGCATTTTCAGATATTTCCCCAGGCCTGCCCCAAGGGGGCGCCCAGGTTCTGCGCTCCGCGCATGCGCACTGCAACCCATCAGCACGGCCGCGTGCTGGGCATCTATTGCGAGGACTCAGCTTCCTCTCATCAGGACCCACTTGGGAGAGTCCACTTAGAGAAACCTTGTCCCGCCAAGTTGAAGGTGAGGAAAAGACTTCCCATCACCTCTGAATGCGGTGGAGGGAGCGTAGCTGCGTTTCCCGTTGGGCTGTTCATCCAAGCGACCGTTCTTGGAGGCTTGGGCGTGTCATTCCCACGCAGGCCAAAATGCGGTTATGGACGCGGGTACGTTTCTGGGGAGATACCCCGGTACCGGGAGAGGAGGAGGAACCGTCGGTTGGTCAGGAAGCTCTGGTAGGCGCAGGCACCACAGCCTGAGACCGCGGAAATAGGTGCCTGGGATCAGTGCTTGGTGTTTTTGTTTGTTTATTTATTTATTTGGTTTTTAAGAAGGGGTTTTATTTATTTATTTATTTATTTATTTATTTATTTATTTATTTATTTATGTTAAGACGGGGTTTCAGCATCATGGCCAGGCTGGTCTTGACCTCCCGACCTCAGGTGCCCCTCCCACCTCAGCCTCCCAACGTGCTGGGATTACAGGCATGTGCCACAGAGCCAGCCAGTGCTTGATGTATTTAACACCTGTTTATGAATGTAGTGGAAACACCATAGCAAAACAGAAAAGTAGGCACATTAATGCTAGTTAACACTAAGTTGTAAATCTGTATGACCCTGGAGTCTTTTCTCTCTCTCTCTCTCTCTTTTTTTTTTTTTTTTTTTTTTTGTTTTTTCTTTAAAGATGGGGTTTCACCATGTTGGTCAGGCTGGTCTTGAACTCCCAACCTCAGTTGATCCGCCCTCCTTGGCCTCCAAAGTGCCTGGATTACAGGTGTGAGCCACTATGCCTGGCCAGTGCTTGGTGTTTTAACCCCTTGTTTATTAACGGAAATAATATTTGCACATTAACGCTAGTTAATACTAAGCTGTAAACCTGTATGGCCCTGTTTTTTTTTTTTTTTTTTTTTTTTTTTTTTTTTTGCCCAGACTGGATACAGTAGTCAGGTCTCAGCTTGCTGGAGTCTCTGCCTCCCGAGTTTAAGCGATTCTCGTACATCAGCCTCCTGAGTAGCTGCGACTACAGGCATTTGCTACCACGCTCAGCTAATTTTTGTATTTTTTGTAGAGAGCAGTTTCACTGTGTTGGCCAGGTTGGTCTCAAACTCCTGACCTCAAGTGATCTATCCGCCTCGGCTGCCCAAAGTGCTGCGATAGCAGGCATCAGCCACTGCGGCCAGACTGGGTTCCTTTTATTCCTCCCTCCATCGTCCAGGCTGGAGTGCAGTGATGGCACAATCTCTGCTCGCTGCAACCTCAGCTTCCTGGGCTCAAACAATTCTAATGCCTCAGCCTCCTGAGTACCAGGGACCAACAAGTGTGTGCCAACACAGCCGCGTACCTTTTTGGCGTATTTTTAGTAGAGAAGGGGTTTCACCATGTTGGTCAGGCTGGTCTCAAACTCCAGACTTCAAGTGATCTGCCCACCTCGTCCTCCCAAAGTCCTTGGATTACAGGTGTGAGCCACCACACCTGGTCTCTGAGGTCCTTTTCTCATGGGCGCTCCTAAGAATCATTTCAAGCTTTTATATGCAAAGTGGTGTATTTAAATTTTCCTTTAAAGCCTATCTTGTTAGTATGTATTTTTACTATGAAATCACCCATTTTCTCATGGTTTCCAGTTTGATTCAAAAAAAATTTCTCTTATTTGACTTCTAATTTATCTCTTTCTAGTCTTCAACAGAATTCTTAATCCTATGTATCTCTATGTGTTTCCATCAATAATATTTTAAAAATATACTTCTTAGTTTATCTTTTCAATTGAGAGAATTTTTATATTTGACAATTTCTCATGACCCAATGACAATCTTCTTTAATGATTTTAAATTAATTTCTACCTAATACAGTATCTCTTGCAGGACCCTGCTGTCGGTGATATTGTTACTGACCAGAGTTTCTTGGCTCTCCAGTAACAGAAATTGAGATGAGGCTGAGCAAGTGTCCCAGACAAAGCTTTTGTTTAAGTGTTTTGTTTAGCTTGGTTAAATTTATTCCACAAGGCTTTTATTTTTGTGTTTTATATTCAAACAAAAGGGAGGCAGCAGAAGAGAGAGAATTCTGTCTTGCTCCCTGAAGAGATTCAGGAGGGGAGTGTTTTTAAGGTTTGGCTCTATTGTCCAGCCTGGAGTTCAGGGGCACCATCTTGGCTCAGTGCATCCTCCTGGGCTCAAGCCATCCTCCCACCTCAGTCCCCCGAGTAGCTGGGACTACTGGCATGAACCACAACACTCATCCCAGCATGTTATTAAGTTTCAGTAATTTGTCTTGCCATTCGTTTTTCATTCAACACTGAGATTTTGTTTTTCTTTACTAATTATCTCATATATGGCCTTTTGTTCTATTAAACTATTATTTCTTTGGTCTACAAATTGAGGGTGATTCCTGCAGATTATCTAGCCAGTAAACACATTTTTGTTTTTAGAAAAACCACAATGTTAACTTGTTATATTTCATAACTGCTATGACTTTAAGGATTTGGCTGGAAAGTGTCTTAGACATATTTGATAAGGGTGGACATTGGGTAAATGGTTTGGGGGAACATGAGAGCAGTGTGGAGTTGCAGTAACGGCTGGATAATCTAAGAGAAGAGATGTTACATTTTACACTGCTATTGCAAGATTCCTAGAAGTATGAAATTACTGGAAAAGAAATTATGAACAACCACATCAATGTCATGTCAGTAAAGCAGAGACAACATCAAACTTTACACTATAGAGGCCAAACCCCATCCAAATCCAGGTCAGTGGAAGCTGTGTACCAAGAGCCCTGGTGAGAAT